>NC_057395.1:64772976-65099235 GCF_019320065.1 Cervus canadensis | reverse complement strand
CCTTTCCTCCTGACATTCTCCCCCTTGCTCACTCTGTTCCCCTGGCCTCCATGCTGTTTCTCCAACACTCCAGTGCACCCCTACCTTATGGTCTTTGCACTGTCTGTTCCCTCTACCTGGATTCTCTTGCCTCGGGGAACGACCTGTCTCCTCCCTCCCCTCCTGGGATGTGAGCTTCTGGGAGAAGTCTTCCCCACGTGCCCCCATCCCTCACCATCCTATCTAATCAGCTAATCACAACCCATTCTCTATCCCAGCCAGTCTTCCCAGCTTTATGTTTGACCCATGACATGCTGGGAAAGATTGAAAGCAGGAGAAGTGGACGACAGAGGACGAGATGGTGGGGTGGCATCAGCGATTCAATGGACATGAGTTTGAGCAAGCTCCAGGAGATGGTGAAGGACAGGGAAGCCTAGCGTGCTGCAGTCCCTGGGGTCGCAGAGAGTCGGACACGACTGAGCCTATCAAGTTCTTACAGACCATGTGCGTATTTTCCTTATTTGCTCTGCTTTTATCTCCCCGACTAGAATGTCAGCTTTGTGAGAACACATATTTTTGCCTTGTTGCTTCTTTGCGGAAGCAAAGAAGTGGAATCTAGAAGTGGAATCTCCCACTTCTAGAACATTGTCTGGCACAAAGTGTGTGTTAGTCGCTCAGTCAGGTCCGACTCTTTATGACCCCGTGGACTATAGTCCGCCAGGCTCCTCTGTCCATGGGATTCTCCAGGCAAGAATACTGGAGTGGACTCTGTGGGAGAAGGCAAGGGTGGGATGTTCTGAGAGAATAGCATTGAAACAAGTATACTATCAAGGATGAAACAGATCACCAGCCCAGGTTGGACGCATGAGACAAGTGCTCAGGGCTGGTGCACTGGGAAGACCCTGAGGGAGGGGATGGGGAGGGAGGCGGGAGGGGGGATCGGGTTGGGGAACACATGTAAATCCATGGCTGATTCACGTCAATGTATGGCAAAAACCACTACAATACTGTAAAGTAATTAGCCTCCAACTAATAAAAATAAATGAAAAAAAAAAAAAGAATACTGGAGTGGGTTGCCATTTCCTCCTCCAGGGGAATCTTCCCGACCTAGGGATCGAACCTGTGTCTCCTGCACTGCAGGCAGATTCTTTAGTATCTGAGCCACCAGGGAAGCCCCCTGGCACCCAGTAAATATTTGTGGGAGGTAGGGGTAGATGGAGGGAGGGATGGAAGGAGGGAGAGATGGAACGAGGGATGGAGGGAGGATCAGAGGGAGGGAGGGATGAATGGGTCCTATCCAGTGCCCCCTAAGATAAAGGGATACAGGCCTCCATCCCAGGCTTGCCCAGCCCCACAACCTACGCCCTGACTACAGCGCTCTCCTGCCACTGCCTGGCCTGTGCCCGTGGCTGAGCCTCTGACCTCCCTGGTTACTCGGGACAGCACGCAAGGCTGAGACAGCTCTAGGCCCCGAGCCCCGCCCTGCACGGCTCAGGCACAGACTGGGTACCAAGGATGCTTGCTGCATGAGCCAGGGTGAGTGAAGCGTGAGCCAGGGGCCATCCACCGGCCAGGGCAGCCAGGACATGTCTGATCCTGTGTTCCCGGCGCGAGCAGTCAGGCCTCAAACCGGCTCTGCCAGTGCGGCCGGGGCGGGGTGGGCACTGCAGGCTCGGGCTGGCACGGCGGGCAGATGGAGGGGCACGGCCTGAGCGGGGACCCACCCGCCCGGGAGGACGACGGCTCAGCAAGCGATGGTGCTGCTCCCACTAACCCCGGCCCCGTGGAGACGGAACTGTTCCAGTCCAGGCGGCTTTTAGGTTTCTTTCTGGACAGGAAGGAGACCCCCTTTCCAGACCCTAGGTCCTGACCTGCTCTGTAAAGGGCGGGGTCCCTTCCTGAATCACCAACAGCCCAAGAGTAAGGACGATTCTTCCTGTGCCCCATGAAACCCAGTTCCAAGCCCTAGGACCTGTCCTCAGCCTGGAAGCCCGAAACGGGGAAGGAGGCGATGTCGGAGCTCAACAAGGCAGCAGGCAAGCTGGTGTAAAGCCCTGCTCCGCACCCAGGTGCAGCACAGCTCTCGGCCAATCCGGGCTGGTCCAGACCATTTCCCCAGCTAGAAAGTGGCGCTGGGCATGGGTTCCAGTGACTCTCTTCCATCCCAACCTGCAGAGTTATCTAGAAGAGGCCACCTTGTCAACTCCAGCCCTCCCCCAGAGCCCACCCCTGGGGTGGACATGGCCAGAGCCTAGACTTGCACACATGTCCTTACTCCCCACAGAAACAACAATAATAAAGATACCTGGTAGTTACTGAACACTTTACTCTGTGCCTGGCACTGTTTCATCTGGTCCTCCCAACAACACTGTGAGGTAGGGACTGTCACTGTGCCCATTTCCCAGCAGAGGAAACTGAGGCCCAGATCACATGGCAAGTTGGTGTCCAGGTCCCCAACCCCACCCCTGAGGTCACACAGGCAGCCTCTCTCTCCAGAAGACAGCTCAAAGTAGGAAAGAAATCTCAGGTACCCCCTGAAATCTATAGCTGGAATTGGAGGAGGTGGGCAGGGTCCATATTTCCATAATCCATAGGCCTTCCTGAATCCTGAGAGGCCAAGCCCTAACCCTACCCCTACTGTGTAACCCAGGTCATGGGTGTATCACTCTGAGTCTCAGTTTTCTCATCTATAAAATGGGTAGGATCCTGCCAGTTTAGCCTAAGGTACTGCTGCTGCTGCTGCTGCTAAGTTGCTTCAGTCGTGTCTGACTCTGTGCGACCCCACAGACGCCAGCCCACCAGGCTCTGCCGTCCCTGGGATTCTCCAGGCAAGAACACTGGAGTGGGTTGCCATTTCCTTCTCCAAGCCTAAGGTACACCATTGTTTAAAGCCACAGAAGGGAGGAACTTTCCTGGTGGTCTAGTGGTTAAGACTTCAGACTTCCACTGCAGGTGGCACGGGTTCGATCCCTGGTCTGGGAACTAAGATGCCGCATGGTACGGCCAAAATGTTTTCTAAAATAAAATTTAAAAATAAATAAATTTCCTCTTCTAGTAAATAAAAATAAATAAAGCTTCAGGAGCCAGAAAACTCAGTCCAGCCCTCAGGACAAGGCGGAGAAGCTGCTTGGCCTCCGTGCCTCCAGATGGATCAGCGGGGAGAGGAGTAAACAGGAACAGGAAGCCCGGTGGTGTGCGGTATAGACTCAGCCCCGCATCACCAACAGCCCAAGAGAGGAAGGGTGATTCTTCCTGTGCCTCACGAAACCCAGTTCCAAGCCCTGTCACTCCCACCTCCAAACACAGCCTGAATCCACCTTCTTCCCTCCCACCAGAGTCATCCCTCAGGTCAACCCCCTAGGCTGGCCGGTTGCCTGCAGAGAGTGTCTCTGAAACGTCTGTCTGAACCCATCATTCCTGCTTAACGCCCCTCACAGCCCTCACTCCAAGACGAAAGACTTGGAGTGGGCTTGGGGGGCCTCCAAGGTGCCCCCGTGGACACTGCCCGCCCCACGCCCCCTCTCTCCTGCTCCACCCACACTGGCCACTTCCCCTTTTCCTAAGAACCCAATACACACTTGCCTTGGAGCCTTGGCACTTGATGTTCCCTCCACCAGCGCCTACTTCCTTCAGGGGCTTTACTCAAACGTCTCCTGCTCAGAGAGGCCAGTCCCAACTACCGGTTTAAACAGCAACACACTCAGCCAATTCCGCTCTCTCTTTGAGTCTCATTTTAAAAGCCACCTCCTCACAGGAGGCCTCTCTGACCTCCCCCAAGTGAGAACCTTCAACTTCTCCTTCTAGCGGGGACCATGGCTGTGATGACATAACACGCTGGATGAGTACATGTCTGAGGAGGAGGACCGGGGCCACTTCTGTCTCACTCGCAGCCGAATTCTCTGCAGTGGGTGTAACAGTCACAACAGTTCACAGCTGGGATGCTTGGGGGCCATCTGGTCAGAATGGACACTGGCCAAAGCATAGGGCCTAGCATGGAGTCGGTACTTGGCAATTACTGGATGAATGCACAAATGGATGGATGGAGGGACGATGGACGGATAGAGGGATGGTGGATGGATGGAGGGATAATGGATAGATGATGGATGGATGATAGATAGATGGATGATGGATAGATGGATGAATGGATGGATGATGGATAGATGGATGGATGGATGGATGGATGGATGGATGGATGGAGGGATGGATGGATGAATAAGTGAACACACCGTAGGCCTGAGACTTACCAGAGATGCCCGGGGCTCTGAGAAGGTGGCCCACAAAAGGGAAGGGCCCGCCCAAGCTCACCAGCCAGGCCCTGCAGCTGGAGTCTCTGCTCCTGCACAGCCTGACTTTCATTTCCCATCCTCTCGGTCTAAGGAAGCTCCTTTCCCCCCACCCCGGGGAATGGGTGAGGAGGAGGGGCAGATGGCCCCCTGGTTCCCAAAGAGGGGGGTGGTCCCAGGCTCCATCTGTCCCACCACAAAGGGGCTTTGTCCTCAGTGCTGAGAGCCCGGGGCAGACCGGAAGCTGCCCCTCAGCCATCCAGCAGGTCCCAGCACCCCCGGTCAGCTGAGCTAGCAGCTCCAAAGCCAGATCCCAGGGGCTGGCATGGTACTGGGCACAGCCTTCTAAAATCTCATTAATCCTCCCTGGGAGCCCTAGGAGGGAGATTCTAGGATGATCCCCATTTTTACATATGGGGAAACTGAGGCAAAGTCACTTGGCCAAGGTCTCCCAGCCAGCAAAGAGCAAAGCCAGGATTCAGGCCCAAGCCCACCTGGCACGAGCATCCTCAGCCCCTGCGCTCAACTAGCCCTGTCTCTGGGTTCAGAAGGGTGGAGGCGCCTTTTTGGAGGTACAAGTGGGCAACCACACCTGGTCCTTCACCCTTAGCAGAAGACTGCTGCCCTTTCGAGGTTTACCCAACAAGGGGCGGGGGGGGCGGGCTCTGAACCCGGAACCCTCGCTCCATGCCCAGCCCATGCCCAGGGTGTCTTCGCAATCTGCCGGCCAGGCCCCAACACGTTTCCACCACTTCCTGCCAGGCAGGCGTCCACAGGGAAATGCTGGGCGGGCAGACAGACCAGGGGGCAGACTTCCCCCACCCCTCACCCGCCGCTCCCCAGTCAATCCTAGTCCTGCTATCTGCCTCCCTGGCACCCACCTTCTCTCCAGGCCCATCTGCTCTCAGGGCAGTCCTCAGGGCCACTTCACCAAGGCCACAGTGCCAACGGGACGCCTACCCTCAGTGGGCGCTAACCGCAGGGCCAGGCAAACCAGTCCTGCCCATCACCACCGCCACCCCCTCCTCTGTGGCTTCTCCTTGCTGCCCATGGGCAGTGTGTAGACTCCCCAGGGAGGGACTCCCAGCCCTCCATTGATTGGTACCAGCCACCTGCCAGGAGAAAACTCTGCGGTTCCTCTGAGCTCCAACAAGAGCAGAGCTACTCACACTGTACCTTCAGGCCTTTCACAAGTTCTACCTGCTCCCAGAGAACCATTCCATCCTTCCAGGGATGTCATATGTATCGCTTCCTCCAGGAAGTCTTCCCTGACTCACTCCTCCAAGACCCCAGGCCAGCCCCTCCCTTCTGTCCCAGCTAGGGACTCTTGATCCCTATCTTGAACCCCAGCCTCTGTGGGCTGCCTTCACTTGGCAACAGTAGCCCAGTCTGATCCTTCTCTCCACCCTCCCTTCACACCTCCTGTAAGAAGCTGGCCCTGCTCCCAGAAGTCGCAGTCCGAAGCCTTGCCTGACCAACCTCATCACCATCTAACTGCCTTGGATCTGACCTCCCCACTTCCCCAGATCTTTGCTCACCCTGTCTCTCCTTGCTGGCAGGTCCTCACCCTTCTCTTTCCCTCATGAGCTCCTGCTCACACTTTAAGCTTCAGGCCAGGTATCACCTCCTCTGTAAAGCCCTTCTGGCATCATAACAGCTGCCCCAGTTCATATGGCATCTACCTGGTGGTGGGGCCATGATCAGGGGCTGTGTCTGGCTCCCCGGGGTGTAGGGTGCTCCCAGAGTGCCTCTTTGAGGTCCCCGGCACCCAGCCCAAGGCCCAGATCTCACCAGCAGATAGTCCAAAGGCCAGCTGCCAACTCCCTGCCTGGAGAACCTACGGGCAGAAGCCAGGAGCAACTCCCAGAAGCAGGACTGACTCCTATTTTGCCCACACTGCCCACAGGTCTAAGGTAGGGGTGGAGTGGGGGAGGGGGGCTTTCCACCAACGGCCAACTGGTAACCAAACCCACGTTGTTTCTAAAACTAGGGCACAGGAGAGAAATGGGAACAGCAGAATTGTCCCCAAATAGAACGGAGGCTCATCTGGTTCCAGGGCCTCCGGGAACACCTGGCAGGGGTGGGGGTGGGGAGGGCAGGTGGCTGCTCCCAAGGCTGCAAGGGGAGATCTAAAGTTTGGCGGGTGGGGAGGTCAACACCACAGCAGCCGGAGATGGTGCAGACACCCCGCCCACCTCCCGCAGGGTTAGTCCCAATCCAATCCCACTTGCCCCCACCTACCCACCACGTGCTCCCTAAACTGCCCCACCGCCCAGTCTTTGCTCACTTGCATCCTCTGCCCAGAATCTGTTGCTCTGGCTGTCAGTCAGAATTCTGCCCCTCCTTGGCACTGTGGCCATCGACTGGGCACTTTGAATAAGTCTGACACAGGCGGGCCCCTGGGGGGAATGAGCTTATCAAATCTTCCCAACAGTCATATGAGGAAGAGACTCCTGCCCCCATCTCACAGATAAGAAAACTGAGGCTCAAAAAGAGAAGCCATTGGCTCAGGACACAGAGCAGGGGAGGCAGGCGGCCCAGATGGAAGGTGGTGGGACCTGGGTGGTGGCAGCCAGAGGACCACCCAGGAGGCCTGGCAGGGCCTGGTTCACCTTCCTAGGTCAGCCCAGCCTTGGGGACTTGGCATAGCTCAGGGCCAGAGAACCCCAGATAGAACAAGAGCCCCTACATCCTTCTGACCTTCCCCTTAGGGCGGTTGAGGACTGAGGAACCACCCTGGGGCAATGTGATACAACTGTCTCCCCTCAAATATGCACAGACCCTCTGTACAGATGAGAAAACTGAGTCCTACAAGCAGACAGTTTCCCCATCTGGAAAGTGTGATGTGCCCCCGGAACTCTCTGGCTGTGACATTCCTCTATGGATTGACCTGGTGGATACTATTCCTTTCTCTGAGTCTCAGATTTCCTATTTGGAGACTGGAGCTGTGATTCCTCCCCATGTGTTCTAAGTTGCTTCAATCTTGTCCGACTCTTTGCAACCCTATGGGCCATAGCCCGCCAAGTTCCTCTGTCCGTGGGATATTCCAGGCAAGAATATTAGAGTAGGTTGCCATGCCCTCCTCCAGGGGATCTTCTTGACCCAGGGATCGAATCTGCATTTCTTACGTCTCCGGCATTGGCAGGCAGGTTCTTTACCACTAGTGCCACCTGGGAAGGCTTGATACAAATTATAATAAAGCAACAGCCAACACGTATTGAGCATTTCCCACATGCTGGCATTGCTCAGAGCATCACGCATAATGCCTCACTTGATCCTTAGAACAAGTCTGTGATACAGATATTGCCATCAGGCCTGTTTTTCAAATGGGGAAACTGAGGCATGGAATGGTGAGCTGACTCACAAAGTCACAGAGCTAGCATGGAGGCAGAGGAGAGGCCTGTGGGGCTGCGGACGGTGGGGGCGCTTTCCAGAGGAGTCTCCTGGCCTTCACGCTGCCCCGAGAGGAACAGTGGGGAGGGGCTGGATGAGAGGTTAGGGGTCAGGCAGGAGGTAGAGAGGATGGGGCAGGGCAGGCCTGCAGTATTCAGGAGGCCCTGGGTCCGCACCCAAGCCACTGTCCTTTTGCTCCTCTGAGCCTCTATTTCCTCTTTGGTAAAATGGGGCCAGAACTGCTGCCTCGCAGGGACGCTGTGGGGACGGGACACGGACATTCATCTGCCACTGAGCGAGCGCTCAACTCTGTGATCAGGAAAGAAGCTTCAGGGCTGGGCCGACAGCTCACTGCTCCTCCAGGATCTGGGTTGTATCTGATTCTCTGCTCTGCAGGGGCAGGAAGTGGGGTACAGCCTACCTCTTCTCTAATTCCTAAAGGGAACCCTCCGAGCCCTGCTAGCTTTCCAGGCTGTGTGATCGCGGACAAATCACTTAACCTCTCTGAACTTCTGGCTCCTCCTTTTGCTACTAAGTCAAGGCTTTCACAGGGCCCTGAGGGAGGAGTTCCTCCCTGGAAGGATTGAGAGCGTATGCAGGGAGGGCGGCTCAGTTCAGCCTGCCTACGCGGAGAGAGCAGTGCCTGGCATGATCCTGCCTTGAGACCTCCATGTCTTCATCCTGCCAAATGAAGTCTGCTGGGTTTTTTATTTTGGCTGCGAGGCTTATAGGATCTTAATTTCCTGACCAGAGATTGAACCCCTGCAATGGAAGGACAGAGTCCGAACCACTGGATCACCAGGGAATTCCCCAAATGAAGATTATTAGATGGTCTGTCCCCCTCCCAGCCCTGCTGGGGATGATCAAAGGTGATGGTGAAAAGTGCTTGGTAAACCGCAAAGCGTGGCACCCTTGAGAGTGATGACGATCACTGTACTCCCTCAGAGGCAAGAAGAATCCTGTGACTTGCCATCTAAGGTAGAATGTGCTAGAGCCACGAGAGAAGACAGAGAATGGGGGCAGGGGAACAGAGGAGCTTGGAAAGTGTAGACTTGGGTTAGGGCAGAGGGTGGTCAGCCAGAACTTTCCAGAGGCAGAGACATCTCAGCCACATGGAGATGGCGGGAGAGGGCGGGAACGCTTGGCAGCAGGACCCGCAGAGTCAAAGCCTGGACGCTGGACTGCCTGGGGCCGGCAGGAAGACAGCCGATGGTTGAGAAAGGCTAACGGGTCACCTGAGTGAAAGAGGAAACTGGGAGGCGACAGGGCGGAACGGAGGGAAGAGCGCGGTCCAGACCACCGCCACGTCCAGGAGCCCTTGCTGTGGGCCCTGGGCCCCTCCAGCCTCTCTCAGCTTCAGCCGTGTCTCCCCCAAATCACAAGAGCGGTGACAGTCCCTGACTCCAGGCCCAGCGGGCAAAGATGCAAAGCACGCAGCGCTCAAATAGCAGCCACTTTTGGAGAAATGGACCCATTCAGTAAGCGAGTCCTTGAATACCAGGGCTCAGGACACTCAAAGGCCTTCACAAGCCACAGGAGGGCAGGCGCTGAGGCGGGAGGTGGGCTCAGGGAGGCTGGAGGATGCTGGCGGCTTCCAATTGGTGCGGCCACCAAACCCGTCTGTCTATAGTTAACCTCCCCGCCCCCATCCCCGCCCCAGTGGACAAGCCTGGACACGGGCGTCCAGTCTCAGGCCTCAGGGTTCCTGGATCCGCCAGCCTGCAGAGACCCAGAATTCCCGCCTCATCACGGAATTACCTTCACAATCACAGGCACTCAGAAACCGTAAGCAGGGACTGCATGCGGGCCCTGCGCCAGAGCAGACACACATTGGCTCGCCTGACCCTCACGCCACCTGCTCAAAGCTGCACTGGCCCTGCCACCCCCACATCAGAGATGGGGAGACTCATGCTCAGAGCCATCATTTCCCCGCAATTACACACGGCAGACAAGGGGCCCAGCCAGGACTTGAACCCAGAACCCATTCGCTCCAAAACTCTGAGTGGAAGTAGCGTCCACAGAACACCCATGCTATGCTGATCCTGGGAGCTGGGAGATCCCTGCAAGTCCCAGGATTCAAGATCTGAGTGGAGATCCACCAGCCAGAGCTGGAAGCTCAGGGAGGCAGGATCGCCTGTCAGCCCAGCCACACATCCATGCTATTCCCAGGGCAAGACTTCAGATAAGTTGAGCTCATTCAGTGGGACTCAGATGCTACACGTCAACCAGAAGCCAGAAATCTGGGCTCACACTCGGATGGGTGATTGTGGCTCCAGCTCTGGGCCTCTCTGAGCCTCAGTTTCCTCTTCTGTGTAATAGAAACAAAAATTCCTCCCACCCCCGGATGACACAAAGGATGGAATGAGTCACCTTGCTGTGACCTGGACATTGACATCAGATAGAGTAAAAGTCAAGACCGAGAATTTGGATAAAGCAGCCAGAAAGAGGAGCTCCCCAGGTGGTTCAGTGGTAAAGAATCTGCTGCCAATGCAGGAGACATGGGTTCGATCCCTGGGTCGGGAAGATCCCCTGGAGAAGGAAATGGCCACCCACTCCAGTATTTTTGCCTGAAGAATTCCACGGACAGAGGAGCCTGGCGGGCTACAGTCTGTAGGGTCACAAAGAGTCGGACACAACTGAGCGACTAAACAACAAAACAAGACAGAGAGAAGATAAGCAGACCCTGAGAGAGTAGACCAAGCTTCCAGATGCCACTCCAACCCCAATTTCCATCCCCTAGCAGCAGGAGTCTGCCTGCATCTGCCTCACAGCCCAGCAGGTCTGAGGACCCCAAAGACCCACCCCCCCTCCACCTCTCAACAGCCCCCAGCCCCGCTGACATCCCCAGGCCCAGCCAGCATCAATAAGGACACAGCCGGGGCCAGGCCCTGGAGAATCCCGGCTAGGATCCCTGTCTCAGAACCTCAGGAGGGAAGAGCCCTCACCAGACAGATAAGGAACCTGAGGAACGGATCACAAAGAGACTTGGACAAGATCACTGGGCTACTTCTCCTCTCTGGCTTCTCATTTTATTCTGGAACTTTGCTGGACAGTTTCAAAAGGAGGAGAGGAACTGAGGCCCAGGTTGGAGGGGAAGTCACTTGCTCAAGGTCTTGCAGCAAGGAGCGGGGAAATTGGGGTTCTGACTTCCAGCTCCAGGATCTTCCCCAAGCATCGACTCCTTGACTCAGCCTCCCCGCCCCCTGCAGTGTATTGTGGGGCTGTATTGCGAACAAGCTGGCTGGGTGGGGAGAACCCTGGATGAAGATAGATGTGCATTTTTCACCCTGCTTGAATACTATGTCCTGGGTCTTTCTGGCCTCAATTCCCCCATCTGTGAAAAGAGAAGCTCAGAATAGATCAGGAATGACAAACGCACGGCACATACACAGTGATATCTGA
This sequence comes from Cervus canadensis, assembly GCF_019320065.1. Lineage (NCBI taxonomy): Eukaryota > Metazoa > Chordata > Mammalia > Artiodactyla > Cervidae > Cervus > Cervus canadensis. Next base: position 65,088,178 of record NC_057395.1, on the reverse strand, counting down.
CGTTACTAATCTATCACAGCACTCTTTCCCATGAAGCCTCAGACTGGGCCTCAGCATGTTTTTTAACAAAGCAGTCCAGGTCTGGGGGATCTGAGACCTCGGGCCATTCCTAGATTGGGTAACATCTGAGTCCTCCCCAAGGGAGGGGAGGGCTTCACAGGTGGAGCTAGTGGCAAAGAACCCACTTGTCTGTGCAGGAGACATAAGAGACACGGGTTCGATCCCTGGGTCAGGAAGATCCCCTGGATGAGGGCATGGCAACCCACTCCAGTATTCTTGCCTGGAGAATCCCATGGACAGAGGAGCCTGGTAGGCTACAGCCATAGGGTTGCAAAGACTCAGACACGACTAAAGTGACTTTAGCATGCACGTAAGGGAGGGGAAGGAAGAAAGACGTAACATTTACTGGACATCCAGTAGTTTCAACTGCTGGGAGACATTTGTTGATTTAATCCTAAGGAGGGAGGTGTGCACAAGCTGAGGTTCAGAGAGGCTGAGTGATCTGCCTTTGGACAGACAGCTGGGAACGGGGCCTTGAACACAAGGGAGGTACCTCCGGGGTCACCCTCCCCAGAAATAGAGATGCAGAGCCAGCCACCAGGTGAGAGCCTAGGTTATGGCCTCACCTCCTCCTCCTTTTGGCCCTACTAAGTGCAAGCCCCATGCCCATTTTATAGCTTCAGAAACTGAGGCACAGGAAGCGGGTGTTAGCTGCCAGAAAACGATGGACTCGACCATGTGTCTAGCTGTTCCCGCCCCTATTCATCCAGCTAATGTGTGCTAAACACTTTATTTCAGTCCCCTTGGGACACCCCAGGAGCCGTGACTCATACCATTCCACTTCATAGATGAGGAAATTGAGGTGCCCCCAAAGGAAGTGGCCCCCAACCCTCTAGGGGCTCAACTGGAGACCAGAGTGGTTTACCAGGGAGATAAGTGGGGAGGAGCAGCGGAGGGGAAGTAAAGGGCTGGGGGAGCCCAAGAGAGATAGAGGCCGAGTGGCCACACAGCTGAGGCAGGAAATGAGGCTCTGGTCAAAAGGCCCAGCGCAGGGGGCGGAGGCCTCTGAAGGGTCTCTTAGGCCTACAGAGGCACGGGAGGCCCTGCCCTGGACTAGGAGCCCAGAGCCCCAAGCCCAGGTTCAGCCCTGTCACTTGGCAACTGGGAGACCCTACCAAGTGCCTTCCCTCTCCGGGTCTCAGTATTCACAGGTGGAAAATGGGCTAATATCACTGAAGGCAAGCTTTCCAAAAGTTGGGACAGGCTGGACCCACAGAGCTCTCCCCAACTCAGCCTCCTCACACAGACAGGGCAAGGCAGGACTCTAGTCACCCAGTGTACGGATGGCCTTGACCACCAATATCCTTTCTGAGGTCAGCACCTTCAGAATTAGCGAGCTCATCCCCTCGAAGCCTTCACGGGACAGCTGGGGAGGGGTCAACTCATCAGGGCAACTGACCCACCCAGTGTTCACACCGCACAAGGCAGGTCCCACTGAGCACCAGCTGGTTCCAGGCACTAGGCTTACAGCCCTCCTTGAACCCTCAACCCATAGGGAGATATTTATTCTTCCCATTTTCAAGACAAGGAAGGTAAGTCTCAGAAAGATAGGATGAACGAGCCAAGGACACGTGGCAAGCAGGCACGGTCAGAACTTGAATGCAGGTGTGTCTGACTCCTGAGTCCTTACTGTACCTTAGTCTGCATTTCCCCAGCCGACCCCTTCCTGCTCCCAGCCTCCAGCCACTCTGCGCGGCACTGCCCCTACCCCTGGCTCTCAACCTCTGAGCCTGCTTTCCTGCTACCGAACTCCTACTCTACTTTCAAAGCCCAGCCTCCAATGCCTCTTCCTCTTGACACCTGATCTAGGCCCCCACAGAATACATGGAGTCCAGCCCACATATTTACTTCTCCCAGGTGACCTGGTCAGCTCTGAACCCCCTGGTCTCCAAGATGGAGCTGTTCGCACAGGGGACACCAATCAGCGCCTCGTGTGAAGACGGAGGCCAAACTCTTTCCCAAGGCCCATGTGGCCCCACATGGCCCAGCCTGGCTGATAATATCCCCTCGTTTCACCTCTCATCTGCTCGCCTTAATTTTCCGTGCTCTAGACTCACAGGCTTTCCCATTGTTTCTCCAGAACAGCACACATTCCCTGCCTCAGGGCCTTTGCACATGAGTTCCCTCTGCCTGGTAAGCCCTACCCCCAACTCCGTGCCTGGCGGACTCCTCCATGCTTCTTTCACGACTCTTCTGCACCGCACATCTCTCTCTCTGAACCCTTATCACCTTTGTGATTATATATTCATTTACTTGGTAACTTGTTTGCTATTATACTTGGCTCACCCTCTAGACTTACATTTCTGGGCAGCCAGGACTGTTCACAATTCCCCAGCAAGGACCCACCCAGGCTGACCACTCCCACACACGTCCCAGAGCCTCCCCCAGGGGCCCTGGGACATGTCTGAACTGAAAGGAAGAAAGAGAACTGTGTCCCCTTCTTGTTGAGGAAAATGCTGCTCCCCCCCACCCCTGGTCACCACCTCCTGGAAGCCTCCCAAGGTCTCCTACAGCTCCCACTGCTAACCCATCACACACTGCTCAGCTCAAGATCAAAGCTCCTAGAACATCATAGGTACTCAATACAGGGCCATGGATGCTTGTATCTCAGCCGGTTTGGGAAAACGGGGTCAGTTGAGGTTCAGGGAATGGGTGGTTGGTCACAGGCCACTGAACCATCTCCTTCCTGGCTCCTGGGGTTTGAGAGAGCCAGACAACCTCCCCCCACCCACCACCCCACCACTCCCAGGTCACAATCAGGGTAGAAGCCAAAGCAGGAACTGGCTATGAGCTGGGGATACTTCACACCTGGGAAGAGGCTAGGGGAGAGGAGAAAGCCGGGAGGCCTTCCTGGAAGAGGTGGGCCTTAAACGAAGCCTTAAAGAGCAAAAGCAGACAAGCAACTCTTAGAGGAGAGGGCACTCCCTGCGGGGACACCTTCAGGAGCAAAGGCCCAGGGGTCACACAGGAGGGCCCAGGCAGGCAGTCAGCTGAGAGAGGTGACACATTGTAAATCATTTCCTTGGGTGGAAAGACCACATCACCACGGCACACCACCTCACCCAAAGGGCCTCGTGGCCTCTACACAATCACTCATCGGAGTCTTTTCCAACACTGTCGAGTGCCTGGTCCCATACTGAGAAACACCCATTCCTCCATCACGGGAAGGGAACAAGGGCAGCCAGACCGGGGGACTCTGGGCTCTAGGCTCTCATTCCAACTTCAAACTGTGTGGCTCGGTCAAGTCACTTCCGCTCTCAGAGCCTCAGTCTCTTCCCCAGCGAAAAGGGGATACACAAAAGTCCCCACCTCCTAGGAGGTCCTCGGTAGATGTTAGCAGCTATCATTCTCATGGGCCCATTTTATACTGAACAAAACTGAAGCCAGAAGGAGAAGCGAGTTGTCTCAAGTGCTGGGCGGCAAGACTGCACTGAAGCTGGTTCCTCCTCAAGGGGTTAGGAGGTGGCTTTGGGGACACAAATCCACCCTCTTCTGGGATAAGCCCCACAAGAGCCAGCCATCTCATCTCATGCCCATCTGTTTCAGGCCATTCATCCAGCACCGTGCTCATTTATTGAACACCTACTACATGCCAAGGCCCTACCTGCAGAAGTGCCTACTGGTTTCCCCTGGGGATACCCACCACACACACAAGCGGACTCAGAGGGGCGGTCCTTTGGCCCAGGTAACCCAGTGTGACCAGAAGCCTAGGTCTTGTCTCTCCAGCCAGAAAGCCAAGATAAGGGTCAGCAATAGCATCAACCTGCTCCATTCTTGAAATCAAGTCTGATCTCAGCTGACTGAAGCCAGGCCTGGAGTCACCCCAGGTGATCCAGAGACCACTGCCCCAGCTGGACAGTGTCCCTGAAGCCGGGGACGCCTCAGCACAGGCCACACCGGCTCTGTCCACTTTCAAGTCTGCCTGAAGGCCCCAGAGGCTGAACTGCTACCCCACAGGTGGGCCCCCTCTGTTCACCCAGTCCTTCCACCAGCCCAGCCAGGCTCGCCGCTGGACCTGATGAGGGCCCCCAGCTCAGAGAGGGCAGGCAGTTGCTTGAGGAAGCACAGCAGGGCAAGAAAGTGGTGGCCCCCGCTGGGACTCAAACCCACCACCAACCCCAGCCCAGGCAGGCGGATGGACCAGCCTGGTGGCGAAATCTTAAACTTTTGCCAACTTCTGAGAAGAGGAGAGGTAGGGCCTGCCCAGAGACGAGCCTGGGGGCTGTGGGCAGCTGGGACCAAACACAGTTTGGCCCAGTCCTTTCCAGGCCAGCAGCACCAGGCCCTACCCAAGGCCCCACGAGGACAAGGAGATCCTGGTGTCCTGGCCAGGCATCCCCTGCCCGGCGCCCCCCAGGCCCACCCTGCCGGCCCCTCTCCACCTTCCATCCCAGGCTGGGGGCGCCAGGCTGGGTAGCGGCGGCCAGAGGCGGCGCCGACTGGTTCAGATTTCAGATTTGGCCTAGACCTGGCCTGGGGGCTCAGGCCCGGCTCGCTGCTCTCAGGGGGCCCGCAGAGGGAGGGTGAGCGGGAGGGGGGATCCTCGCGCGGACAAGACCCCTACGCCCCCCACCCAGCCCCCTCCCCCTCGCGGCATCACAACAAAAGGCCGCGCCAGACAAGTCCCGGTGCGCCCGCCCTGCGCTCCGGGATCGCAGCTCGGCTCGAGGGGTGAGGGTTGGAGGAGGGGGCAGGAGCCCCCGCGGCCCAGCGATCGGACGCCAGGGTGGTCCCCGGCCGGGGGACTCCCTCACGCGGGCCGGGAGCCGGGGCCAGCGGAGGGGCGGGGGGCGCTCACCTGGACCGGCGGGCAGGCGGACGCACCGGGCAGACAGACGCACCGGAGGACGGACAGCCGGACGGCCAGGGGTTCGGGCACACGGCGGCCTGGCCGCTCCGGCTCCCGGGCCGGAATGGATTCCGGGCCGGGAGAGACAGATCGAGAGAGAAAGGGAGGCGGAGGAGGAGGAGGAGGCGGCGGCCCGGGGAGGGGAAGAGGAGGGAGGGAGCGCGCGGGCTGGGAGGAGGGGCCCGGCAGGCCGCCGGGAGGGGGAGGAAGGAGGAAGCGTGCCGGGACCGGTCCCCGCCGGTGACCTGGGAGAGTCCCGCGCGCGGCCTCCCCACGCCCGGGGTCCCGGGGCCAGGGAATGGAAGGGCGGGGGAACCGGGCACGGAAGCCCCGCCCCCCACCCCGCCCTGAGAGTGCTCCCTACCCATGGGGCACCCACCCATCAGCTCTCAAGCCAAAATGCCCTCCCCGACTCCTCCCAACCCATCCATCCAACTGACCCCAAATCTACCTCTCATGAAATTATTACTAATAATCAGTAACAGCAGCACTGATGGAGCACTCATTCCTTACTAGGTGCCACGCTAAGCTGTTCAGGTCAACTTTAGGATCTATTTCTACCAACCAAGTGGACTGGGTAGGCCAATGATCACCCCCATTTTACAGATGAAGAAACTGAGGCACAGAGAAGGGACTCACAAGAACCAGGTCTTGGACCCTGGCCTTGACCTGAATTTCCCAAACTGGGGACTGAGGCAGGCAGGACAGTGTGGTAAGGAGCAACACTTTTATCTTAATAGATATGCATTCATTTTAATGTGCATCAGAAAAAAAAAAAGTAACTAAGAAGCCAGTAAGTTCCAGATAAGGAACTCACAAGGGGCTTCCAGTAAGCCCCTTAGTGAAGTAAAGTGAAATCGCTCAGTTGTGTCCAACTCTTTGCAACCCTGTGGACTGTAGCCTACCAGGCCCCTCTGTCCATGGGATTCTCCAGGCAAGAATACTGGAGTGGGTTGCCATAGCCCCTTAGGAGAGGCCAAAGCAGGTATTTAGTGGCAATTATACTCAGTGGTAAAGAACCTGCCTGAAAGTGCAAGAGATGTGGGTTCGATCCCTGGCTCGGGAAGATCCCCTGGAGAAGGGAATGGCAAACCACTCCAGTATTCTTGCCTGGAAAATTCCATGAACAGAGGAGCCTGGTGGCAGGTTCAGTCCATGGGATCGCAAAGAGTCAAACACAACTGAGCACATGTGCTAGTCCCGCCCTTGGCTTTTCACAGGTCCTCCTGGGATTACTGGGGCTTCCCTGGTCGCTCAGAGGTTAAAGTGTCTGCCTCCAATGCGGGAGACCCGGGTTCGATCCCTGGGTTGGGAAGATCCCCTGGAAAAGGAAATAGTAACCCACTCCAGTATTCTTGCCTGGAGAATCCCATGGATGGAGGAGCCTGTAGGCTAGAGTCCACGGGGTCGCAAAGAGTCGGACACGACTAACCAACTTCACTTTCTTTTCTTTCACTTTCCTGGGATTACTGCACAGGGGAAGGTGGGCCTGAATCCAGCTTTAAATGCCACCATCTGCCTCGGTTTTCCTTCTCTGAAAGTTTTCCCATTTCACAGATGGGAATGTAAAGCCCAGTCCAGGTCAAGTGGTAGAAGCCTGGACTTCTCCTGAGAGGAACAGGGAGGGAAACTCTAAACTATGGGAGGCAAGGGCCTCAGGGTACAATACAGTATCCGGGAGACCAAGAATGAGCAAGGCCTTAAGCCAGACTGATCTGGGTTCAAATCTAGACTGGTTGCCCAGCTGCTCTACCTTCTACGAGTCCATCACCTTCCCCAGCCCAGGTCCCCTCGCCTATGAAACCGGAGCAAACATGTCCACAGACGACTTCTGGGAAGGTTAGAACCGACAAGAGGGTGGCTGAGGTTGTGCTCAACCAAGGTAAAGTGCTCATGGTTGGTAAACTGAGGCCAGAAGGGGACGGGGCGGCTTGAAGTCCCACAGCAAGCCAGCAACAGAGCCAGCACCAGAAGCCAACCCAGGCTGGTGAAATGGCTGCAGGTATTTGCAAGGCTGGCTTAAAGATTAACCACAGCTTCCTAGGATATACTGGGCGGGGCCCTAGCTGGAGGAGCAGGTTTCTCAGCCCTCATTCACTTCTCAGACAGGCCTGCAGGCCTTTGCTGGGGGGCCTGGGCTGAGGGTGGGAAGTTCATCCAGTCGTGTGCTGAAGCTGGCTCTTCTCTCGTGCAGGAGCAGATTGGGTTCGTCTCTTCCCAACTCCACATTCAGTGATATCATGTTGGTAGCTTGACGTCAGCAGAAGTGGAAGTTTTAACACTGCAGAAACCAGCAGACACGACAAATCAAGGCTTTTTTTTTTTTTTTTTTAATTCCAGAGAGTTAGTTGTTAAATATTTACCAGCCCATCACTAGATTCATCCCCAGGAGTTCAGTCGAAAGTTCTGGGCTGCTTCTAAAGCTTGGATGACAAGAGTGCTTAAAAGCATAGACTTTGGACCCACAGACCTCAGTTCAAGTCCCGTCTCTGCCACTTCATGGTTACTTGAGGGGAGCAGAATTTCTCTGAGCCTCACTATGCCAACCTCCAAAAGGAGCCAAAGAGAGTGCTCCCCTCAGAAGACTCACGTGAACGTGAAATGAAGCGATGCCCCCTCAGTGTGTCTCAGCCCTTTTCACACCCTACCGCCGTCTTGAAGGAGGGGGGCAGCTGGGACGCCTCTTGGCTCTGTGAGCACATATGTGGCCTTCCACCTGGAGCCACCAGTGTCTCGGCTCAGCCGCTGAGGTTCTCAGGAGGTCTTTCAGGAGGATGTGGCCAGCACGGTGGTTTCATGATTGAGTGTTGGAAGAGTTCGTTATTTTCAACCACCCCTCTGGGTCTTCACTCAGGCTGTAACCCCGACCAGGAATGTTCGCCCCACCTCTCTAGCTTCCCAACCCTCCCTGTCCATCACGGTCCTAAGTAAGTGTGGCCTCCTCCAGGATAAGTTTCCTGACAATCCTCTGCTGGAGGCACACCCCGAGCCATTTGGGAGTGTCTGTCCCCACCCAGAGGGCAGGGACTCTGGCCTGTTCCCCGGCACAGAGTAGGCACTGCCAAGCGACACTCTCTGGCCAAGAGAGCACTGGGGTTAGGGATATACATACAAGAGTTCTAACTCTTTCATTCATTGACTATGTGTTCCTGCCCTCTCTGAGCCTCAATTTACTCATCAATAAATTGGGAGCAATAACTTTACCAGGATTATGCAGGTGCAAGAGTTGCTTGCCGGTCTACCTGGGGAACCGGTAAGTGACTCTTTGTATATTATTTTGCTTAAAAGATTGTTAGTAAAACAGCAGCTCATTGCTTCATACCTGCCAATCATTCATCTTTGTCCATGGACGGCAAACACTGGTCACCGGTAATACACCCACCCCCGTGCCAGGCCTGGAATGCCAAGAGGAATAATTTCCCAACCCCACGCACCCAGCAGATGACAGATGTTATTGATGTCAACACTGTGGAGATGGTGAGCACCAGCTGTATACAGTTCTCTGTCTCTGGAAACCCTCCTCTCTTTTCCTCCCCGCAACCTGGGTCAAAGCCACAACCGAGGGCAGGATGGAGCATGTGGGGTGAGGCCTGGCTCTTCACAGCTGGCAGCAGACCTGTGGCGAGAGTTTTCCCATGCCATGGGATCAGGGCACTGCCTGCACCTCCCCCAGGCTATTCGCCTCACCCACCCTGAGCCCAGCACATCCTTGGAAAGCCACTGGGAAGCTGACCCATCCCAGGCGCTGGGTGGGAAATTCCAGACCCGCCCTCTCATTCCCTGGATAGTCTGCTGAGATTCGAAGAACCAGGCTCAGGGCTGCAGAACAAGGTGGAAAAGAAGACAGACTCTTGCCTGAGGCTATGAAATGGGTTTGGCCCCTCTCATGGCACTACAATTTACAGTTTACACAGAGATGTCCAGTGTATCAGCCTTGCCAACTGCTCAGGCCTCGCTTAGGAAGCCTCAGTCAGTTCAGTTCAGTTCAGTCGCTCAGTCGTGTCTGACTCTTTGCAACCACATGGACTGCAACACGCCAGGCCTCCCTGTCCATCACCAACTCCTGGAGTTTACTCAAACTCATGTCCATTGAGTCGGTGATGCCATCCAATCACCTCATCCTCTGTCGTCCCCTTCTCCTCCTGCCTTCAGTCTTTCCCAACATCAGGGTCTTTCCCAGTAAGTCAGTTCTTAGCATGAGGTGGCCAAAGTATTGGAGTTTCAGCTTCAACATCAGTCCTTCCAATGAATATTCAGGACTGATTTCCTTTAGGATGGACTGGTTGGATCTCCTTGCAGTCCAAGGGACTCTCAAGAGTCTCCTCCAACACCACAGTTCAAAAGCATCAATTCTTCGGCGCTCAGCTTTCTTTAGAGTCCAACTCTCACATCCATACATGACTACTGGAAAAACCATAGCTTTGACTATGGGAAGCCTGCCTCCCTGTTATCACAGCAGCTTGTTCTACCCTGAAGCGTCTGCTCTGGTCTGTCTGCCTGGAATGCCCTCTACCCGCCAGCCCCTGGCTAAGCCTTACTCTTCTTTCCTCTGGTCAGTTAATATTTACCAAGCATCTACTATGTGCTAGGATCTGTGCTCTGTGCATTCACCTCTGGGATTCAGTAGTGAACAAGCCAGGTCTGGTCTCTGCCTTGGAGATGCTCACAGTCTGGAGGAGCAGGGAAGAGTGACGGTGTGGTGCTTGGCACAGTGATGAGCAAGCACTGGGGGCTGGAGGGAAGGGGCTCTGACTCTGCATATGTGATGGAGTCTGGGTGAAGGAAGGAGGTTGTCTATGGAGAATATAGAAGCCGGAGGAAGTAGTTGCAGGTGAAAGATGGGCAGAGAAGGCATTCCTGGCAGAGGGACCAGCATGAGCAAAGACACAGAGGCTGAAAACCCTGTTTGGAAGCAGGAGCAGGCAGTGCTGAAGGAGCATAGTGTAATGAGCAGTGGGTGCCTGGGCTGGGGGAAGGGAGGTGGGAAGGGAAGCTGTGGGGAGCCCTGAAGATGCTTGAATGTCAGGCTTGGCTTCTGTCCTGGAAGCGACGGGGACCCATGGAGGGTTGGTGGAGAGGTGCTGTCCCTGAGCAGGGGGCAGATGGAGGGGTGGGAGGAGCAGTCTGGAAGCCTCTGGGCTGATGGCAACTACAGCTGAGGACCAGCAGAGGTGGAACCCCTGGCTTACAGGGTGTGTAACCTGTATTCCAGGGAGTGAGGCCAAACTGGACCAAAGGCCTAAGACCCAGGACGCCAGGGAAGTGCCCGCGATCCCATGAGAGCCAGAAGGAGCTGGGAGCAAGTGAGCGTATGTGTCCTCAGAGGCCGGCCTCTGGAGGGGTGGTCAGCAACACAAGGCTCTTGCAACATCCGCCCACCTCCGGGGAGGGATGGAGACAGTGGGCACCTGAGCAGATAGAGCCCAAACGAACACCTACAAGTGACGGCGCTGACCTCTGAATGCCACCTGGCACACTTAGAATCCTTGCGGCCCACCTTCTGGGTCTGTACGATCACTTCACAGATGGAAATGTGTGATTCCAATTTCTATTCTCGGCCTGTAGTCTGGAGGCAGAACAGAGGCTGCCCGTGTGAAAATAGGGGCGACTCTTGCCCCGCCACTAAGAAACCCAGCTATTCATCAGATCACTCCCCTCAGTTGAGGCCCAGAGAGGGACAGACACTCTCCCAAGGTCACACAGAGAGTCACTGGCCAGCAGAACCAGCCCTCTTCCACCCCAAGCCTCCTTCCGCCATAATCTCAGAATGTTTGTGAGAAAAGATAAAAGGAATCAGGGCCCTTGATCTGCCTGGCCTGGCAGCAGGGCAGAGGGCAGGGCGGAAATCTGTAGCCAGAGCTGTGACCCCAGACATCAGAGGGGGTGAGAAACCTGCTGAGCTGAGAGGAGACAGTCTGCAACAGGAGAGCTTCAAAGAATGCTTGTGAAAATAATCAGCGTCGCAACAGCCCACAGGGACCGTGTCCGGAGCTCCCTGGGCAGTGCCCTGTTCTGGGGTCTGTGCATAGCAGTGTGTTCTTCACAGCACTACAGGGTAGGAGATATTGTTATTCCTATTGCACAGATGAGAAAGCTGAGGCGAGGCAAGGCGATGCGCCCCGGGGGAGGGAGGGCAGGACCTCGATCTCAAGCCCTCCTGAGTCTGAAACTCAGGCTCTGTGGTTCTGTCCCACCCAGACCTTGGGCATATTTCACGTCCAGTGGGGAGAGGCAAGACCCACAGCACTGGACGCCACCCCGACCCCTCCTACCCTGAGCCTCTGCTTCCATCTCATGGAACGTCTCCATCGCCCACATTTCCCAGGCCTATTGGGTAGATGGAACGTAGCAATGTTCTGTGGGAGTACTTTGAAAAGTAGATACTAAAGAAGAAAAAAATGGTAACTCAAGGAGGGGTGCGTGACTCCCAGTTTCATTAGATGGGGGGTGCTCACAGTGGCTTCCTTCCTCCGAGAGAGGACTGCATGGGGTAGGAGGCAGCAACATTACCTTGGAGAGACCCGAGAAACTCCCTCAGCCAGGTGGTCAAGATCTACATCAACAGGGATAGGTCACGATGATAATATGTACCCTTGATATGATATGATGAACATAACACTTCACCTCTGTGGTCTTCCTTCCCAGAACCCACAGTCCCAATGTAATCATGAGAAAGACATCAGACACAGTCCAAAGACATTTTACAAGACAGCAGACCAGTTCTCGAAACTGTCAAGGTCATAGAAAACAAGCAAAGTCCAAGAAATTTTCACAGCCAAGAGGAGCCTAAGGAGACATGATGATTAAATGTAATGTGGCATCCTGGTTGGGATTCTGGAACAGAAAAAGGACATTAGGGGAAAACTTAGCACTCTGAATGAACTATGGACATTAGTTAACGATAGTACCCTGAGATTGGTTCATCCATTGGAACAAATCTACCATCCTGATGGAAGATATCAGTTATAGAGGAAACCAGTTAGGGAGTATATGCCATGTTGGGATTCCCTCGTGGCTCAGTGGTAAAAAATAATCTGCCTGCAATGCACGAGATGAGGGTTCAATCCCTGGGCGGGGAAGATCCCCTGGAGAAGGAAATAGCAACCCATTCCAATAGTCTTGCCTGGGAAATCCCATGGACAGAGGAGCCTGGTGGGCGACAGTCCATGGGGTCCCAAGAGTCAGACACGACTTAGTGACTAAACCACCGCCACCATATGCCATATTATGTTCTATAACAAAGGACAGAATTTTAGGATAGACAGGAAGCCAAGAGAACTGTCACTAAACATTTCCTTTTAAAACTTGGAAAACCAAGGACTGGGGAATGGAAGAGATTTTCCCAAGGTCATATGCAAGTTTATGACAGCCTGAACTAGGATCAAGGGTTCTGGATGGCACAGGTATTTATCAAATACCTCATGTACACAAGACACCAGCCTAGGTCCTTGAGAGTTTCAGGGTTTTGTCCACAGGTCAGCGCCTCCCCTGGCCGGGTGTGCAGGGACGCAGACTCTGCCCATTGAGGGCTCTCAAACCAGAAGGGGAAACAGATCCTGAAACACTCTGAGCAGGAGAGCCAGAGAGCCATGAACTTCCATGTCCGGAAGATTCAGCCCCACCGTCTGCAACCCACGTGATCGTGCTAAGCCTCACGATGCTGCTGCATGGAAAGCAGCTGGTAATGGAACCTTCTCTCCGTGATGCTCAGCGATGCTGACAGGAGGAAATAAGGTTTTGGAGCTGTGGGGGATCTAATACGGCACTTTGGGCGCTGAAATTTCTCAATAAACAATGATTCCTTATTTTCAAGTGCAGTCTGAGTGCTGGAGAGCTCAGAGAGGGAGCGATTTGGCAAGTTGCTTTGGTGGGGCTTTCCTGGGGCACTTCCTAGGTGAAGGACCTTTCGATTGGGTCTTGAAGTATGGGAAGGAGTTTGCCAGGGAGAGAGGATGTGGAAACTGCAGCCCCAGCTACCAGAGTTCACTGCCTGGTCTGGCAGAGAAGGAAACGCATCGAGCTGCTCTCTGAGGGCATTCCCACGGGACGGGACTTCCCCATTTCTCGGCCTTGATGCCTCCTTCCTGGCCTCCCCTGGGCTTTCGGATTCACCACTGCCTTGAGTCAAGGGCAAAGGCAGTGGGGATGGGCGAGGGCGGGGGCGGCCACCAGAGCTGAACAACTCCAGGACTGTCTGGAAATGAAACCCAGCCCTGCCTCCCACTCACCAGCTGAGTGTCGCTTATACAACTTCCTCCTTCTGTTCTTGTTCAGGAATTACCCGGGGCCAGGCTCTGCTGGTTGGGGGGACTGCCCCAAAGTCTGGGCCCAGAGCCTCCTGGGGTCTGCTCTGGTCACTCCAAGACTCAGACACTTGGTCTCATGTCCCACCCCTGCCCTCCAAAGTACACTTTCTCCTTCCTACCTCCGTTCATCTGCCCGTGATTGCCAGCCCTCTCCCCTCCGCTGGTCCAAACCTCAGTTGCCCTCCTCAGCCCATCCTAAGCTCCTCCCGGAGGCCTTCCGCAGAGACCCGTCCTGGTCCCTGGATCCTCTCTGCCCATTCATGCCTCCTGCCTGGCAGGGAGATCAGCAGCGAGCAAGACTGGCACGAGCCCTGTCTTTGCAGCGGGGGCCTCTAGGCTCTATGTCCCGTGCATCCTGCAGGCTCTGTCCACACCCGGGGTGGGGAACCGGAAGTCTGATACGGCCTCTGCATCGTGTGATCTTGGGCAAGTCCCTTCCCTTGTCTGGCCAGCGTTGTTTCCATAGTTGCTGAGGGGAAAGTTTCAATGCCACGTCCAGGGAGCCTTAATTAAGGGAACAGGCAGGGGAGATGGAGAGGGTTGCCCCACCCCACCCAATCCCCATTCTGTCGGCCCCAATACAAAGCTTCCCTCTGAGTGGAACGGGTAAAAGGCAGACTCAGAGCTTCGGTTCACTGGAATTTCTGGATGGAAACAGACATGGGGGCCTGGGAAAGGGGCCTATGAGGTGGCCAGACATCATGATTAAGAGCAACTATGAAGACAGGGCTTTGAATCCTGCCTGGATATTTCTGTGGCCTTGGGCAAGGCACCTGACCCTATCATCCTCACTGGTCTCACTTGTAAACTAGGGGTAACTGTACACATTTCCTTTGGTTCTTGGCGATTAGCATGACACATGCTTCTTCTTCTTGTCAGTCACTCAGTCGTGTCCAGCTCTTTGTGACCCCATGGACCGCAGGACACCAGGCTTCCCTGTCCTTCAGTATCTCCTGGAGCTTGCTCAAACTCGTGTCGATTGAGTCGATGATGCCATTCAACCACCTCATCCTCTGTCACCCCCTTCTCCTTCTGCCCGCAATCTTCCCCAGATCAGGGTCTTTTCTAATGAGTAGGCTCTTCACATCAGGTGGCCAAAGTATTGGAGATTCAGCTTCAACATCAGTCCTTATTGAATATTCAGGGTTAATTTCCTTTAGGATTGACTGGTTTGATCTCCTGGCTCTCCAAGGGACTCTGAAGAGTCTTCTCCAGCACCACAGTTCAATTCTTTGGCACTTAGCCTTCTTCATGGGACCATGACACATGCTAGATGCTCAGTAAATGAATACTATTACTATTGTTGTTATTATTATTATTATTTTTGGTGTAGCCAGTTTATGGTTCCATTAGAAAAGTGGACAGCTGTGACAGTCTTAAAATTAGCAGTGTACATCTATATATTTTGCCCTGGAAAGAGTTCATACTCTACTAGTACATTTAAATGTTATAGTATTAAAAATATAATCCCATTTCTGTTTTTTAAAAAATGTGGGAGTAGGGAAAATAAAAGGAATAAACACTACCATGTTTCGAGCAGTTGTCCCGGGGATAGGGGGTGAGGGGTTAACTCACAGATGAGCTTAATAATTTTTTCTTCTGTGCTTATAGTTATGTTTTAAATTTTCTAAAATGAGGTCATGATTTTTGTTGTTGTTCAGTTGCTCAGTCGTGTCAGGCTCTGCGACCACATGAACTGTAGCACGTGAGGCTTCCCTGTCCTTTCCCATCTCCCGGAGCTTGCTCAAACTCATGCCCATTGAGTCGGTGATGCCATCCAACCATCTCATTCTCTGTCGTCCCCTTCTCCTCCTGCCTTCAATCTTTCCCAGCATCCTGGTCTTTTCTAATGAGTCGGCTCTAACATCAGGTGGCCAAAGTATTGGCACATCAGCTTCACCATCAGTCCTTCCAATGAATATTCAGGATTGGTTGAGGTTGTGATACAGGGGCAACAGAAAGTGATAGAGATTATTTGTGACTCGATCGGCTGCCTCACTGGTCTGGACACCCAGGGCCAGGCTTGGTCATAGACTCCACAGCTCAGGGCTTCTGGGGGCCAAGGTCCATGAGGGTGAGCTGGCCCTGCACCTGGCCTCTCCCCCCCCACTCTGGGTGACCACCCCCACCCTCCACCCCCAGGTGCCTCCACCTGGGATCCTGCGGCTCATTTTGCTCCCGGCCGCACCTGATGAAGAAGAGCCAGGCTACAGGGGAAGTGCCTGGTTCTCTTCCATGATGTTCTGGGGCCCTGCTCTTTCCCTTCCCCTAGACCTTAGCTCACCCTGTGTATGTCCACAAACCCTTCCAGGATCGGGCAGAGGCAGGTAATGAGGAGGGGGGCTCCTTGGCCCGGGGCCTGGGTTTGGGGCCAAGGGCACAGCCCATAGTAGCCCGGGAGGAGCCCACAGTCTGCAGGCTCCCACTCATCTCCATCTTGGTCTGGTTCTCCCAAAGCAGAGCCTGAGGCCACACTCCTCTGGGAAGGGATCACAGAAGCCTCAGGGAGGGGACAGGAAGAGACACAGAAGAGGACAGGCCAATAAAGGAGGCTGATCCAGGTCACTGCCGGAGGCCACAGGCGCTCCAGTTCCTCTGAGACCTCAAATGAGTCTCAACATGCCTCCACAACTGTCCATCCTACGGAGATTTTGTCCCTCACTTCTGACTCCCTTTGGCTTCGGGATAGCCCCCGGGCTGTTAACTCCCTCACATTCCATGACCAAGCCTGCTCCCTGCCTCCAGAGAGCCAGAGGGAGAAGAGTCCAGAAGGGAGCACCCACCCAGCTTCACCCCAGCCCCCCTCCCATGTCTTGGTCTCTCTCTGGAGTTTAGGACCCATCTGTCCATCATCCTCCAGACCTTTTCCCAGGACACGCTCCCCTCCCCCACTCTGGCATCCTGGATACTCCCCCACCCTCAAAGCTCAGGTGGGCTTGGAACATCCAGACAGCAACCGGGCCTCTTCATGATCTCCCGGCCGCTGGTCTCCCCAGCCCCCATTCTTCCTCTAACAGCCCTCGCCTTCCTATTTTCAGGACACAACTCCGTCCTTCAGTGGCTCCCCTGTGGCCTCAGGCCACAGCCCATAAAGGAGGCCACACAGGGCTGGGCAGCCTCTCCAGTCCTGTCTGCATCCTCCCCAGGGCTGAACTGAACCAGGAGCACTGTCTTACCTTTGCTCTCTATTCCACAAGGGATGATCCTTTCCCCGCCTCTCCTCCCAGGTTAATCCTCTTCATGTTTTGGTCCCTCCCCTAACCCCCTCTAGGCTTCCCTGGTAGTTCAGATGGTAAAGAATCTGCCTGCAATGCCAGAGACCCGAGTTCAATCCCTGGGTGGGGAAGACCTCCTGGGGAAGGGCATGGCAACCCACTTCAGTATTCTTGCCTGGAGAATCCCACGGACAGAGGAGCCTGGTGGGCTATAGTCTTGAGGTTGCTAAGAGTGGGACACGACTGAGCGACGAACACACAAACACAGTGATCCCCAGTCTGGGTCAGAGTTTCACAAACTTCAGCTGCCTGTCTCACAAGGAATGTTCAGCTGACCATTCCCCCCACCACGGGCCAAGAGCTCCAAGTGGGCAGAGTTTGGGCCGGGGTCATCCTTACACCCCAGCACTGCCCCCCCTCACCCGCAGGGCTTGACACTGAACAGGCCCCAGGCTTGTCCAGACAGGAATCTCAGGCCTGGATTTCCCAGCTCCACAGAAACACTGCCAGGCCTGTCCCAGCCCCTGCCCGAGGCTAACACATTCACCCAGGCTTCCATACCAGGAACTGGGCCAGCCACTCAGGTCACACTCTGAGTCTGGCCTCACCTTCTCCCCTACTCCTGCCGGCTCAGGGAGGGGTTCAGGGGGTTGGGGATCCCAGCAGGAGCCAGAAAGGAACCCTGCCCTCCCTGACTGAGACCTCTCCCATCCCAATGACTGGATCTGGGGACACACCTCCCCACAAGCCCAGTTTGAACCAGGTCTCTTGCCGGCTCCTGTCACTGCGGTCTGTCCTCAACTTCTACCACATCTGCCTCCCAATAATTAAACTTATTTAATCATCCTTGATGGCTCAGACAGTAAAGAAATCACCTGCAATGCAAGAGACGCGGGTTCGATCTGTGAGTCAGGAAGATTCCCTGGAGGAAGGCATGGCTACCCACTCCAGTACTCTTGCCTGGGGACTTACATGCACAGAGGAGCCTGGCGGGCTACAGTCCATGGGGTCACAAAGAGTCCGACACGACTGAGCAACTGAATACTCGCGATCATCCTACAGGTAAGAGAGCTCCCGGGGCCTTGAGCCTAGCTCCCCTTCTGGCTTCTCATTCCTGGAGGTTCTGGCATCTGTGTTTTCAGGGCCTTGGAGGCAGGCGCTGTTTGACTCAGTTCAGCTCAGTAAACCCTGTGGAGCCCTGTCCGCAGCAGGTGATGGTGCCAGCCAGGCTGCCTGCCTTCCCGCTGCACCTGGGGCCAGGACAAGGAGAAGGAGTCCGTCTACCTGCCAGGCACAGGAAACACAAGAGAGGGTGAGAAACTTCCCCAAGGTCACAGAGCCCAGGAGCAGAGTTAAGGACATGGGAGTTGATGAAATATTTACTTTATCATCTTGTGGGTACACAACAGTTGATAAAACACACACAGCTCCTGCCTGTGTGAAGTTCACCAGTTGGTGTGAGGGGTGATGGATAAAAAACCTATAGAACAAACCTACAGAGCACAAACCTATAGAAAGGTGGATCGTTCTACCTACTAGGATGAGAGGAAGCCCAGAGTGTGATGGGGAAGAGTGGGAAACACTGAGGACAGGAGGTCTGGGAGGGCTTCTCAGAGGAGGTGAATTTTAGCTTTGAAGTTTGAAAGATAAACAGAGTGGCCACACAAGGATTTGAGAGGAAAAGCGTTCAGGCAAAGGCCTTGAGGTGAGAATGGGCTTGAGTTGGTCTGGGTGGAGCAGTTGGGGTGGGGGGTGCGCAGGCAGAAAGGTGAAGCTGGAGCCTGGAAAGGGGCCTGGAGTTTCCTGGGATGTAGTGAGAGCTTTGAACTTTATTTAAATGCACTGGAAAGCCTATCGATGTTAAGCAAGAGGGAGTGACACGATTCAGTGTATGTTTTTGAAATATCCCCCTGGCAGCTGCTCGCGGGGGGATTATAGGGGGGCAGGTAGGAGCAGAGAGGCAGGCCAGGAGGCTGGGATGCCCTCTGGGGGCTGGTGAAGGTGGCTCAGCCCAGGGGGCGGGGGCAGGGGAGGTGGGGTGGGGCAGGGGAGGTGGAGGAGAGCATGATTCAATTGCATGTGGAGGAAGCACCCACAGCCCTTGCTTGCATCGGGAGCGTGGGCTCACACAGAGGGCGGAATCGAGATGAATCCCCAAGCTTTTGGTTTGAGTGGATGGAGTTGCCATTAGCTGAGATGGGGGAGCCTGGGTAGGAGCCAGCTGAGGGCAAAAAGTCACAAGTTCAGCATTGGCCAAATAATGTTGGAGAAACCTTTTAAGTATCCATGGTGATGTGGAAAAAATGAATATTTCAGCCAACACTCATTGCACACATTTTGCATCAGGCAATTTAATCTTTTCATCAACCCCTAAGAATAGGTACAATTATTATGCCCATTTCCTTGATGAGGAAACTGAGGTTTGGAGTCGGATATAGCGTAGAGGATGAGAAGAAAGCCAGGCAGAGTCTCAAGAAGCCCTCACATCTAAAAGACCACAGGCAGGGGGTGCCTCTGAAGGAAGTCCTGGGCTTCCCAGAAGGTAGTTCTTCTGGATCGGTCTGATGTTGCCAGGGGTCACATGAGAGAAGGTTGGGATGACAGAGTGTCCAGGGGATGGAGACACAGTGTGAATGCAGAAGAGTGGGGGCCGGGAGCTGGATCACAAGAGGTCTGGGAGGAATGGGAAGGGGAGAGGAAGACAGAGAAAATGGCCTCACACTTTTCAACATCTAAGTCTGGCTGGGGAGGGCAGGAGAGAGACGGGGGCAGCTAAAAGAGGCTGAGGGTCCTGGGCTGCCACCCTGCCCATCTGGGGGCAGGGACGCCCGCCGTTTGCCGGAGGGATGGACACTTCAGAATGACTTCCTTTCTGATATGGTCCAGCCGGTGGTGCCTCAGTGCTGTGTTAGCATGGAGCTCTCCCTCCCGCCCGCAGATTTTCTTCAGGGGACCAAGGACAGAGCGCGGGGTTAGGGGGGGCGGATGACTCACTGTCACCTCTCTCAACCCCCGGTATTCCCACACAAACCAGGGCTTTGTCACAGCCGAGAGGTCTGTGGGGCGCCCTGGTGCTTCCCAGGGACTGTGGGCCCGTAGGGGACCAGCGTGCTCAAATGCCAGAACAAGGAGCCTCGCCTGGCTGCTGGACTAGGCGCCCTCCACGCTCAGAAATTTAACATCAAGAGGAAGTGGGGTGATGGTGAGGAATCGGGAGATTGGGATTGACACACGCGTACTATTGATACCATGTATAAAATAGATGACTAATGAGAACCTACTGGATAGCACAGGGAGCTCTACTTAATACACTGTGGGGACCTGAACGGGAAGGAAGTCCAAAACGGAGGGGATTTATGTACATGCGTGACTGATACACTGTGCTATACAGTAGAAACTAATGCATTCTAAAGCAACTATATTCCAAAAAATCTAATTAAAAAAAAAGAAAAAGAAAGAAACTGGTAAACACTTTCCCCACTTCAGAAAGTCCAGAGTGACCACAGCTCTCAGCTGAGTTAGCCATCCCCCTGGAAGTGTGCTCAGGGGAGTTTTAGGCCCAGAGTGGGGAAGGGTCTTGCCCAACGCCTCATTCCATTGATCAATCCCTCCTTCATCAGTGCCACCAGATGATAATCCTCTGGCATTGTCACCTCCTCCTGGAAGCCTTCCCTGGTTCTCTTCCAGGCTGGGAGAGGGACTTCCCTTTCATTCCCAAAGTCCCTCAGGTATAATATCACCAGGCTTGCCTATCCGATTGCCTAACCGATTGCCTGCGTGTCCACTTGGCTCCACAGATTGAAGGCAGAGGCCACATCTGATCCACCCCAGTGCCCAGCTCAGGGTCTGCACAGAGCGGAAGTGTGGGTGTGTTTGTTGAATGGATTTCATCTGAACCGAACTGGCGGTGCCTTGTGAAGGGCCACAGACTTTGATCCTTCTCTGGCTCCCAGGCAGAGTACCACGTTTCGGGTTTAGCATCCCTACCAAGTGGACATGCAGAGGCACAGAGGCCCTGAGAGATAGGAAACTGAAAGGGACATCAGGATTCTCGTGCTCATGTTCCAGGGGAGGAAGCTGAAGCGCAGAGCGACAAAGGCACAGTCCATGGGCTGAAGATCAGAGGGCATAACATGAATCACGCTCAGATGGCCTTGGCCCTGTCCCATGGCTCTCCTCCCAGAAATGTTAAAGTCTAGGTTTCCTCATCTGCAAAACTGGGCTGGATGCAGCAATCTCTGGAAGCTCAGCCACAGTCCAGTTCTGTGAACTCACAGACTCCAGGCGCCGCGGTAGGGGAGGAGAGATCATTCCAGAGGCTGTTTATCATCTTGTCGTACCCCCTTGAGCTCTTGGAGCAAAACATTCCCAAGGAGCAGGGTGATTCATCACAGTACCATTTGCCAGTTCCAGAGAAAAGACAGACCATGAAATACATTCTGCAACTGTTAAACAGGAGACAAAGAAATTTTAAGATTAAGTTTCTCTTTAGCGGACAAAGAAGGAATTGGGATATATATATACACTTTTTTTTTTTTCCTCCCAGAGAATCAGGCTTTGAGGGAAGGAAACTATCATGGTTTCAGCCAAATTGTCCCAAAATGCAAGGTGGCATCCTCAGTGAACCCCAAGGACAACATTGCTTTTTAAACAACATGTGGACTGAACCTGACAACAGCCACTGTGACTTCTGACTGACCGGATGTGAGTTAAAACCAAATTAGGTTGACTGCTTTTGTTGTTCTTGGCACTAATCCATTCCAGAACTCTGATGGTCAAAAGGAAGATCAGAAACTTATCTTGCCTGCTCCACTTAAATTAAGCAAAGGAGAGCGTGCTGGATGGTTTGGACATCTTGTAACTCAAGAAGACAAGGAGGGAGGTAACAGGTGAGTCTGGTTGGGGGATCTAGGGGGAAACATGGTTCAATTGCGTGAACTTGAATGGTGAGCTTCCACCATTCACAGAAAACTACCGGAACTGCTCCAGCAGTGCAGGGACAGATGGATAACCCCATCTCTTATTTTGAAGTCACTGGATTTCTATGCCCTGAGTTTGCATCTCTTATAATATGACTGTTATATTCAAGTCTTTAAAAATGGTACTTCTTGTACATAGGTAGATGCCAGGGGTCAGGGTGGGGGTGAGAGGGGAGATGGGGAGTTAGTGTTTAATGGGGACAGAGTTTCAGTTTAGGAAGGTGAAAAACTCAGGAAATAGATGGTGGTAACAGTTGCACAGTGTAAATGTACTTAGTGCCAATGAACTGTACAGTTAAATATGGTTAAAATAGTATGTGTTACATTATGTGACTTTTACCTCAATAAAAAAAACTTTTTTTTGGTCAAAAATGATCTTTATTAAGAATGCATATTCTCATGATTCAAAACCAAATACTTTAAAGGAATGGTATTCCTAATAAAAATTGACATGAAAGTGTTTTAAAATTGTAATAAAAAGCAAACATTTAATAAAACTTTGTCTCTAGAAACACAGACTTTAAGGGTTAAAAGTAACTCCAAACCGTCAGTATTAAAAGCTCGCATCACAGAAACGTTTAATAAGCACTTACCAACAGATTACAACAGTGGTGGTAGTTTAGTCGCTAAGTCGTGTCTGACTCTTGTGATCTCATGGACTGCAGCCTGCTAGGCTTCTCTGTTCATGAGATTTTCCAGGAAAAAATACGGAAGTGGGTTAAAAAAAATTTTCTTTAATTGTGTTTTTCACTCCCATGCCCCGACTAGGCAGAAGTGGGAGTGAACTTGACCTCTTTGACCAAGTGAGGTTGTGTGATAACAGTAAGATATTTCCAGAGATACGGCTTCTAATTTGACTCTGATGTCAAGAAGCTAAGTCTCCTCACTGGGACTGAAGTTTCCCCACCTGTAAAATCATAGAGAAGAGAATGGGTACAGTGAAAAGAGAGGACCCCTGAGGCATGGGCTTTGAAATCACACTACCTGGATTCTAATCTCATTTTTCTAGCTGTGTGTCCTGAGGAAAGTTGCTTAACTTTTCTGAGCCTCAATTGTCGCATCTGTAAAGCAGGGACAATAACATCTACCCATGGGATTTTCTGACAGGTTAAATAACATGATGTGTACAAAGCACATAGCTTAGTGTTTGGCCCATATGAATTTTTTTTTTTTTTATGAAGGTGTGGTTTACACAGTGAAATGCTCAGATCTTCAGCATTCAACTTTGATGATTGCATAGCAAGATACAGAACATTTCAATCACTGCAGAAAGTTTTCTCATGCCCCTTCCTAGGCAACCCTTCTCCCAGGGCGGGGGGTTGGGTGGGGCGCGAAACATCTGATTTTCTATCACCACAGGTTAGTTTCATCTGTTTTACAATTCCTACAAATAGAACTAGGCAGTACATATTGTATGTGTGTGTTTGTGGGGATGTTTGGCTTCCCCAGCATGACAGTTTTGAGGGTCATTCCTATCACTCTGTGTATAAGTAGGATGCTTCCTTTATGGTATGTACTATTTCATCACATAAATGCAGTACAACTTTTCCATTGTACTGTTGATGAGCCTCTGGGCTATTCCCCGTTTTTGCCTATTATGAGGAAAGCTGCTGTAAATCTTCTCATTAGAATTTAGTAGAAGACTTTCATGGACAGATATTTTC
Source organism: Cervus canadensis (assembly GCF_019320065.1). Classification (NCBI taxonomy): domain Eukaryota; kingdom Metazoa; phylum Chordata; class Mammalia; order Artiodactyla; family Cervidae; genus Cervus; species Cervus canadensis. Next base: position 65,065,105 of record NC_057395.1, on the reverse strand, counting down.
ATTTCTCTTGGGTAGATACCTGGGAGTGGAATGTTGGATCATAGGGTAGATGTATGTTGCACCTTTGAAAGAAACTCCCAAATGATCTTCTAAAGGTGTTGTATCATTTCACATTTCCATCAGTGATGTATGAGCATTCTAGTCACTTCAAACCCTCACCAGCATTTGGTGTGGTCAGTCTTATGGATTTTGGTCATTCTGGTATCACATCATGGTTTTAATTTGCATTTCCCCATGACTAATGAATTCCTGTCATGTGCTTACTTAGAAGATTTTCCAAGGTAGTCCCTCTCCCCTTTGCTGCCATGTAGCTTTCACCCTCTATGATTAGAAGGACTGATGAACAAATAAGGAAGGGGAAAACTGATGACCAAATCTACTGAAAATGTAAGTTCAGTTCAGTTCAGTCACTCAGTCGTGTCCGACTCTTTGCGACCCCATGAAAGGGCTCTACAAATACAAAATCAAATGTAAGCTCAGCCGTGGAACCCCTCCACTGACTTGGGTTTCCCAGGACTGGGGAGCTAAGGACTTGTTTTTCTTGAATGAATTGGGGGACAAGATCATGGCTGATTTGACGTCAGAATTTTTTTTTTTTTGGCTGCACCGTGTAGTGTGCGTGATTTTTAGTTTCCTGACCAGTGATTAAATCCCTGCCCCCTACAGTAGAAGTGCAGAGTCTTTTTTTAAAAAAAATATATTGTAGTATTATTTTGAGGTTTCCCAGGTAGCTTGTGGTAAAGAATCTGCCTGCAATGCAGGGAACATGGGTTCAATCCCTGAGTCAGGAAGATCCCCTGGAGAAGGAAATGGCAACCCACTCCAGTATTCTTGCCTGGGACATCCTATGGACAGAGGATTCTGGCGGGCTACAGTCCATGGGGTCACAAAGAGTCGGAAACAACTTAGCCGCTAAACAACAAGTACTATTTTTAATTTTTTGAGGAGGCCCATACTATTTCACACAGTGACTGTACCAATTTATATTCCCATCAATAGTGCACAAGGGTTCACTTTTCTCCACATCCTAGTCAACCCTATTTATCTATTTTTGATAATAGGCAAACTAAAAGATGTAAAGAGATATCTCATAGTGATTTTAATTTGCATTTCCCTAATGATTAGCTGCAAGAGAGTTCCAGAAACACATCTATTTCTGCTTTATTGACTATGCCAAAGCCTTTGACTATGTGGATCACAATAAACTGTGGAAAACTCTGAAAGAGATGGGAATACCAGACCACCTGACCTGCCTCCTAAGAAACCTATATGCAGGACAGGAAGCGACAGTTAGAACTGGACATGGAACAACAGACTGATTCCAATAGGAAACGGAGTACATCAAGGCTCTATATTGTCACCCAGCTTATTTAACTTATATGCAGAGTACATCATGAGAAACGCTGGGCTGGAAAAAGCACAAGCTGGAATCAAGATTGCTGGGAGAAATATCAATAACCTCAGATATGCAGATGACACCACCCTTATGGCAGAAAGTGAAGAGGAACTAAAGAGCCTCTTGATGAAAGTGAAAGAGGAGAGTGAAAAGTTGGCTTAAAGCTCAACATTCAGAAAACTAAGATCATGGCATCTGGTCCCATCACTTCATGGGAAATAGACAGGGAAACAGTGTCAGACTTTATTTTTTTGGGCTCCAAAATCACTGCAGATGGTGATTGCAGCCATGAAATTAAAAGACGCTTACTCCTTGGAAGGAAAGTTACGACCAACCTAGGTAGCATATTAAAAAGCAGAGACATTACTTTGCCAACAAAGGTCCGTCTAGTCAAGGCTATGGTTTTTCCAGTGGTCATGTATGGATGTGAGAGTTGGACTGTGAAGAAAGCTGAGCCGAAGAATTGATGCTTTTGAACTGTGGTGTTGGAGAAGACTCTTAAGAGTCTCTTGGACTGCAAGGAGATCCAACCAGTCCATCCTAAAGGAGATCAGTCCTGGGTGTTCATTGGAAGGACTGATGCTGAAGCTGAAACTCCAATACTTTGGCCACCTCATGCAAAGAGTTGACTCATTGGAAAAGACCCTGATGCTGGGAGGGATTGGGGACAGGAGGAGAAGGGGACGACAGAGGATGAGATGGCTGGATGGCATCACCAACTCGATGGACATGAGTTTGAGTAAACTCCAGGAGTTGGTGATGGACAGGGAGGCCTGGCGTGCTGCGATTCATGGGGTCGCAAAAAGTAGGACACAACTGAGTGACTAAACTGAACTGAATGATTAGCCACATTGAGCATCCTTTCATGTACCTGTTGGACATTTATATATATATAGTGGGAAAATGTCTATTCAGATCTTCTGCTTATTTTCTAATTGGATTATTTGTGTTTTTTTATTGAGTTGTAGGCTTTCCTTATATATTTTGGATGTTGATTCATTATCAGATAGAGGACATGAAAATCTCTTTCTACAGTTTCTCAGTTGCCTCCTCATTTTGTTGTTTCTTTTGTTGTGCAAAAGATTTTTGATACTTTTTTTTTCTTTTTTTGCTTGTTGGTACTGTTAATGATTTTTTTGGATAGGAAGCGGGGAGTCAACCACTGGACCACCAGGGAAGTTCCCAGAATGTTTTAATGATAAACTTGTCCCTGATTGAATAATCATGTTCACCGCTGCCATTTATAAACTGCCTACAATGCTCCAGTATTGGCATGGTACATGTATTTACACACAGTATGTGTATTTTTACAATAACCCTGCAAGGTTGTTATATGATCTCTTATTCGGTGGTCTCTAAACATCAGGTATGAATTTCTTTTCATTTGTTTATTTTTGGCTGAACTAGATCTTCCTTGCCACACACGGGCTTTCTCTAGTTGTGGTGATCAGGGGCTACTCTTCATTGCGGCGCACGGGCTTCTCATTGCTGTGGCTTCTCTTATGGAGCACAGGTTCTAGGCACATGGGCTTCAGTGGTTGCAGCTCATGGGCCCTAGAGTGCAGGCTCAGTGGTTGTGGCGCATGGGCTTTAGTTGCTCCATGGCATGTGGAATCTTCCTGGAGCGGGGATTGAACCCATTTCTCCTGCATTTGCAAGCAGATTCTTATCCACAGACCAGGGAAGTCCAAAGATATGAATTTCTTTGCCTAACACCACACAGCTACATCTCCACGGGATCTAGATTCAAAATGCAACTGTGGCTCCAAAATCTCACTCAAGTTGCTTTTTATTCAGCTATGAAAAGGAATGAAGTGCTGATACATGCTGCAACATCTATGAGCCTCAGAAATATCGCGCTAAGCGGAAGACAGCAGACATAAATGGTCACACAGTGTGTGATTCCATTTATGCCAAATATCCAAAAAGGGTAAATCTACCTTTAGACGGATAGCGAGTGGGTGGTTGCCTGGGGCTGTGGGGAGAGAACAGGAGAAATTGTTTAATGGCTGTGGGCTTTTCTCTTGGGGTGACAAAAATGGTTTGCAACTAGATGGAGATGGTGGTTACACAACACAGTAAATGTAATAAATGTCACTGAACACTTTAAAAAAATTTATTTATTTGTTTGCACTGGGTCTTAGTTGCAGCACATGGGATCTTCAGTCTTCATTGTGGCATGCAAAATCTTTAGTTGCAGCATGTGGGATCTAGTTCCCTGACCAGGGATTGAACCCGAACCTTCTGCATTGGGAGTGCAGTCTTAGCCACTGGACCATGAGGGAAGTCCCCAAAATGGTTAATTCTATGTTACGTGACTTTCACCTCAATAAAATTTTTTTAAAAACCAAACACTTCACCCTGCTGTCTTTTCCTCATTAATGAGCATAATCTTACCACGAATGATTAAGTCCTTGCGGTAGTAAAGTTCCCCAGCACCTGGTCCCAGTCTTTCTCTCCCAGAGAATCCCCTGCTTGCTTGAGAATTTCAGGGAGGAAATGGCAGCATGACCCAGAGAGTGTCAGCCTGCTGGAGTTCAAGTGCAGGCTCCTCCATGTTCTCATCTGTAAAATGGGGCTGCTACCCGGCTCCTGGGGCTGTTTGGAGGATGGACCAGTATCAGGCACGTAGTGTCCGGGCACAGGGAATGTTTAGAGGTGATGTTTATTCACTAAGCTCTACTGTTAGGGCAGAACACCTGCTTCTACTGTCACCTGTGCTGCAAGTATTTAATGAGCACCTGCTACATGCCAGGCACTCTTTAGGCCTTGGGGATTCATCTCTAAGCAAGAACAATAAAATTCCTTTCTTCTTGGAGTTCACACTCCAATTGGTGTATAAGACAATAAACAGACTAAGTAAAATACATAGTATGTTGCATGTGTGTGTGTGCCTGCTCAGTTGTTCAGTCATGTCCTATTTGCGACCCCGTGGGCCGTAGCCCGCCAGGCTCCTCTGTCCATGGAATTCTCCAGGCAAGAATACTAGAGTGGGTTGTCATTTCCTTCTCCAGGGGCTCTTCCCAACCCATACTAAAGAGGAAAAGATAAATAAAGGGTGTGGATAGGAAGTTTTGGGGAAAGATTAGGATTTTTTTTTTTTTAATTGTGTTGGCAAGAGGTTTCCCCAAGTAATGTTCTGAGGGCAGTGAGGTGTTTTCATCTCTTCTTGCTGCTATAGCGAGTTAACACAAACTTAGTGGCTCAAATCAACACAAATGTAGTATTTTACATTTCTTGAGTTAGTTCAAAATGGGTCTCATGGGGCTGAAATCAAGGTGCTGGGGGAGCTGTGTTCCTTCCAGAGGCTCCGGGAGAATTCGTACCTTGCCTTTGTGAGCTTCTAGAGGCTGCCCACATTCTTTGGCTCATAGGCCTGCATCATTCCAACACTGACCTGTCATCACATCTCCTTCTCTTTGACTTTTCCTACCTCCCTCTTTTCCTTATAAAGACCCTTGTGGGGCTTCACTGGTGGCTCAGTGGTAGAGAATCTGCCTATCAATGCAGGAGACACGGCTCGATCCCTGATGCGGGAAGATCCCACATTGTGGAGCAACTAAGCCCATATGCCACAACTCCTGAGCCTGTGCTCTAGAGCCCAAGAGCCACAACTGCTGAAGTCCACGCACCTAGAGCCTATGCTCCTCAACAAGAGAAGCCACTGCAGTGAGAAGCCTGAGCACTACAATGGAGTACAGACCCCACTCGCTGCAACTAGAGAAAAGCCTGAGCAGCAGTGAAGACCCAGCATAGCCAAAAATAAATTAAATTTTATATATAAGTATATACATATATATAAAGACCCTTGTGGTTATATTGGGCCCACCTGGATAATCCAAAATACTCTCCCCATTTCAAAATCCTTAATCACATCTGCAAAGTCCCTTTTGCCGTGTAGGGTGACATAGTCACAGGTCCTAGGGATTAGGATGGGGACATCTTCAAGGAAGCCGTTCTGTCCACCATATGAGGCACAGAGGATAGCAAGTGCAAAGGCCCTGAGGCAGGGTTTGCCAGGCATGTTTGAGGAAGATGGAGACCAGTGAAGACCAAGGGGAGTGGGCAAGAGGGGAGTGGTCTCTCTTGAGGTCAGAGAGGGGAAGAAGGTACAATGGCTCTTGCAGATCCTTCTGGGTCCCAGTAAGGACTGTGACATTTACCCAAATAAGTTGGGAGCAGGTGAGGGACATGACCTTATGGGTTTTAACAGGATGCTTCTGGCTGCTGTGTTGAGAAAAGACTCTCCATTGGAGAGTCTGCAGGATATTGCAGGCGGCTGCAATATCCATGAGATGATGCCAGTTGGACCATGGCAATAGAGGTAAGCAGTGAGATGGATCTCATTCTGGATTTTGAAGGTCAAGTTGCAAGGAACCACTTAAAAATCAAAAGTGAAGTGTCAAGGAAAGAGGGGAGTCAAGGATCAACAACTGAAGGATTGAGATGCTCTCCAAGATGGGGAAGACCACAGAAAGTCAGGCCTGGGGCTGCTGGCGTCAGGACTTTGAGATGCTTGTTGGGTATCCAGAGGGAGATACCGAGTAGAAAGTCAGATTTACAAGTCTGGCGTTTGGGCGAGGGGTCTGGAGGGATCTGTTGGCAAGATATCGGCATGTTGGTATTTATGATTATGGTATCATGAGCCTGGATGAGATCTCCCAGGAAGTACAGGCAGAGCGATCAAGGACTGAGACCTGAGTCTCTTTGCTGAGGAGGAACCAGTGATGTAGGAAGAAAACCAGGCCACGGCGGGGTCCTGGAAGCCTGAAGAGTGCCAAATCCTGCCAACAATGTCCAAAGTTGAGTGCGGAGCGAGGATGGTGGAGCAGAGGGTGACTATGTCCCTTTCCTAGGGCTGTTCTCTGGCAAACAGCTTCTACGGGAGACTGTTTAAGGGAGCTGGACCTACCGAGGCAGCGCTGCAATTCCAGAGCTGTCTCCCCTCCAGGCAGCTGGACAGATCTGCCCGAGAGGTCTGATCCCTGCTCTCCCCAGCATCATTCCCCTCTGGTCTTAGCTCCAGTTGAGCTTTTAAGGCTCAGCTCAGTTACTCCCCCCTGCCACGTGGCTGTGCTGCCCCCTAAGGTTGAACTGGGGGCCCCCACCCACCTCCCACAGCTCCCCACTGGACAGCCCTCCACACCCAGCCTGTACACGTCTCAGTCTCCCACTGGGCCAGGAGCACACTGGGCTTCTTGGAAGCTTCCTGTTTGGGCATCCCCCGGGCTAGCGTGGCGTGAGGTGTCAGACCCTCAGTAAACGTCTGAGAACACCACACTCAGCAGAAGCCCCTTCCCCTGGGATGTGGCTGTGTCTAGTGCTTTGTTGTGCAGACGCTTCCGTCCCCTGAAACCTGGGGTGCTGGGATCTTCCAAGGCCCCCGTGGCAGACCGGCCATCACAGCACCCACCTGCTGACACTCACTGAAGAGTTTTAAATATCAGGAAAGGGGCCAAGGACTGGGTCCAAGCTCACATCCTGGCACTCCCGAGGCGTCAGGACTTCAGTCTCCCATCTCTGAAAGGGAGAGGACGTGCGCGCATCCCTTAAGCTCCTCCTCCTCAGCTGTGCCCTTCGGGAGAGTGTTTGGCAAACTATAAACCAGCTGGCCGTTCGGAGGTACCACAGTCGAGGCTCCTCCCTGGAGGTTGATTCAGGGCATGTGACTAGAACTGACCCACCCCAGGCCACGGGAGGCCTCCGACTGGGTTCTCCTCGAGCCACTCTGAGGATAAGCGGCATCCTCCTCAGGCAGCTGGACCAGGGACTGAGTGGGACCTGGCCTGCGCAAACTCTAACACACACGTGGATGTTCACAGCGTTTCCAGTGACAGTGACTTAAGGGCCACATGAAGCAGTTGGCTGGACCCTTCCTGAAACTCATCCCAGAAATGACCAGATGACCCCCACTCAGGCCACCCTCTTCTCCAGGGGTGTGCCCTGCCTTACCCTCCAGGGCAGGGACCAGGCTCCCCCTCAGCACAGACAACACACAGGAGGCTCAGTGTGCGGGGCCATTCATTGACCTTTACTTTCCCAAATGACTATGGTCAGGGGTTGAAGGAACTGGAGGGAGAGAAGGGGATACAGACAGAAGCAAAAAGCTATACCCTCAATGTGCTGTGATGGGCTGAAGAGAGGTTCGTCTGCGACTGACAAGTCCCTGCCCCTACCCCCTATTTGAGATGCTCAGGAAGTTTGGGCTCAAGAATACACACTCATTGAAGCCAAATCCCTTCCGTCGGCCGGAGGAGGACTAGGCCTCTTTAAGGCCTGGTTGCTGCACCAGTGGGACCATTGTGCTAATGGCCTTGGCGCCTTGACCTAAACAAACAGGGGAGGCCTGGCCTGGTTCCCTCTGCACAAGCAGAGACAAAGGTGACTGATTAGCAGGAGATCCGATCTGCGGGGCATGGATAATGGCAGAGGGTGGTGCTTGCAGCAGTAGATAAGGACTCGCAAAATGTAGTGTAAACCTACAAGGTGGGTGACTAAAAGTAGAACACGGGGATTAAGTCAGAAAATGGAACTCTGTGAGCTGACCCAACTTTTCAAGAGGCTTCCAGGACAGTCTCTGTTCACAGGGTATTTCAGCCCCCTCGGCCGGAACCCCTCAGGAAGGCAGAAGGAAGAAGTGGTGGTCTGCCCGCCGGGGCCTGGGCGCTGTCATGATTGTCCAGATCTCTGTGGTCACAGGGCATCCCAGCCACCTGAGACCTTGTGCCCCAGGAGGGCTGCCCTCCAGGCCCTTATGCCGGGCTGCAAACGCCGCCTCTTCTACCGCTTCTTCTTGGCCTCCTTCTTGGGTCTCTTGTTTGCAGAAGGAGCAGTGGCCTTGGGCTTCCTCATCACTTCTGCACTTCGGGGCTCGGATGGTTCTGCCTCCTGTGTGGTGACAGAAAGGAGAGTCCTGATTAGACGAATCAAGCCTGACACCAGCGGAATGAGATCATGTCTGAAAGGACTCTGCAAATGGGAACAGAGAAACCAGGAATCAAACCATCACCAAGGAGACCTGGGAGTCCTGTGTTCCGGGACTGTCCCCGGGGAGCAGGTGAAAGATAAGGGAGGAGGCCTAAGGGGAGGGGCGGCCTTTGGAGTCTCACAGGCCTGGAGGGCAATGAGGCTCCCCCAGTTCCAGCCAAGTGACCTTGTGGGCAACCCCCTTCCCCTTTCTGCACCTCGGCTCACCCACCTGTGGGATGGAAACAGCGACGTGCACCTTGCAGGGCTGATGTGAGGAGGCAGAAATGCTGGGGAAGGACCCAGGGAACACAAACGCACCCAGGGGCTGATGGGACACAGTGAGCAGGGCCTGGGCAGAGTGCGGGTGGGGAGGCGGCAGTGGGCAGACCTTCTGTGGCTTGCTCTCCTTCCGGCCCTGCCATCCCCTCCTCCCATTCAAGCCACAGAGGCGGGGGCAGGGAAGGGTGGAGAGCGCGGCCACTACACAGAGTTCTGAGGCGCCTGGCAGGGGTGCCCTGTGGGAAAGGGCAGAGGGCAGCCTCGGGGCACAACTCCAGACTCTCCCTATGTCCGGGGCAGCTCTGGTTTTTATCTGTCATGTACACTGTGATTTGTTCCCTGGACGATCTGGTTTAAACAAAGGCTCTGCTGCTGAAAAAAGGTTTAAAACCACAAAGCCAGCCCTGGCCTTCACAGGGCTGACAAAGAAAGTGGACTCTGGGAAGGGGACTTGGCCTGCGGCAGCTTCACAGGCTCCTGTCAGAGGAGACTCTGGAGTGGCCCCTGTCCTATCAGGAGTCTGCTCCTCCCGGTGATAAACCACACTCAGCTAGGAAGGATGCTGGAGTTCCCGTTTAGCGCAGAGAACACGAGCCATGGTCCGCAGGCCTGGTCAGGCCCACAGGCAGACCTCACTTGGCCTGCAGTGTTTATTTTTAGGAATTCGAGCCAGTTGGGAGATTTCCCATTCAACGTGGAGTCCTTGCTTTTCTTGAAAACTTTAAACATCCGGTGACACTGGCCTCATGGAAGAAATGGGCTGAGCAGTGGCTGTCCTTTATTCAGTGGCCCCCTCCCCCTCCCCTGGCTCCCGCCACTCCACTGGCTCCAGCACTGTAGTAAAGAAACGTTTTCAGGACTTGTGTTCTTTTGTTTAAAAATGGGAAAACAAAAAGCAGACTCAGAAGACAAGGAGGGAGCACGGTGTTTCTAGAAAAGCATTTCTTCGTGTCTAACTGGCCAGCTCCCAGCTTGCTTCACTCTCGGTCCTTCTCTGCTCACTGTCGGCTTCTGGCCCCAGCCTCAAGCTTCTGTCAGACAGAAGAGGCTGGACTGTGGCTGCAGACGGGCGGTCCCCACCTAAGGCCCAGTCCAAAGGTCCACCAGCTCCCTCTTATCAGCCTTCACTAGCTCTCCACCCTGCTCGCCTGCCAGCGGGGAAACCAGGCGTAAAGGCCCAGCCCAGTTCCAAGCACCCATGGGTGATCCTCCCTAGATAATCAGGGGGCTGGCCTCTGGTTGGCCAGATCTCTGATTGAGCTCATGCAGTCCCCTAGCTGTGATGCTGTTTATGAAAGAGAGGAAGGGAGGGTGGAAGGGAAGAAGGAAGGAAGAAGAAAAAAGAAAAGAAAAAAAGTTACCCCATTAGAAAAACAAAGAAGAAAACCTTAGAGGAGACAGTGTCAAGTGCACAGGCTGCAGAGCCACAGGAGGGCGACGGCTTAAGGCCAGCCTCACAAGCACAGCGCCTCCGGAGACTCTGGGAACTGGAAACCGTCTCCAGTCCAGTACCTGCGTGGCCAGTGGAAACCAGTCAATCCCTGCGTGCCCCGGGCAAACAAGATCTGATTAAACAAAAGGGTTTCTGCACAAGGGATTTGCCAGGCCTGCCAGGATCTCCAGGGATGGAGCCCCACTCTCAGTTCAAAGCTGGGGTCTTCTCCGATTTCAGTGGGGCAAGTTCAGAACCCAGAGATGAGGACACCCAGCTGTCATCCCTTGTGCTTCCTTTACTCCACAGACCTTCTCTCGGGCACCTCACCCTGTCTGTCACCTCCCAGATCTCTCTCTTGACCCAGCGTGGAACGGGCACCTCCCAGGCACCTCCAGCTCAAGTGCTGCAGACAAAGCATGGCCCCTCTGCAGCCGGCCTGGCCTTCCTCCTCCACCCCACCCCCTCCAGTAGGCAGAACAACCAGAGTCCCAGCGACCCCACCCTCCCTTTGCTCCCCTCCGTGCAACAGTCACCAAATCCTGCTGACTTGACCTCCTCCACCTTGACTTGGCCACCGTCTTAAGCATCAAAGGCTCTAATTCCTTATGCCATGACTTGTGTACCTGCCAAAAGAATTTTTCTAAAATGCAGATCCTCCCCACCTTAAACCTTTCAGTGGCTTCCATCACTCACAGTCTTATGTCCCATACCTGGGATGGCAGCTAAGGAGGCCACCTCTCCAGCCTCCCCTGGGCTTCCACTGCTCAGCCCTAAGCAAGAGGAGCACTCTTCTTTCCTTGGCCACCCAGCAAACCCCTCCCCACGGTTTGCTCCCCGCCCCTGCCCCCGGACCAGGAACACACTGCTACTCCCTGTCCAGCCTTTTTCCTCCACTCTTCCTCCAGCAGGTGCATGCTCTCCTCCACCCTGACGCACCAGGCATCCAGAAATCTCAACAATGCAATTACATGTGCTCATGATGGTCTCCCCTCCTAGCCTGTGAGCCCCTTAAATGGCTTCAACTGTTCCTGAATGAATGAATGAAATGAAAGAACACACAAGATCTCCCATAACCATGGGAACTTCACTCTTGCTTTATGTGCTTCATGAAAATACAGCACTTAAGACTAGATCTTGGGCTTCCCTGAGTGGCTCAGTCGGTAAGAATCCGCCTGCCAATGCAGAGGACGTGGGTTCGATCCCTCCTTCACGAAGATCCCACATGCGGTGGAGGAAGGAAGCCTGTGTACCACAACTACTGAAGCCCACGCGCCCTAGAGCCTGTGCTCTGCAACAAGAGAAGCCCAAAACGAAGAGCAGGCCCTGCTCACCACAACTAAAGAAAGCTCACACACCATAGCCAAAAAAACAATGTAAATAAATTAATTTAAAAAGACTAGGCCTCACTTTTTGCATAGGAACAGAGGACACAGCAGATTTTAAACCCAATATACGCACCCTAAGTCAACATCTAGACATAGCCATCAATAAGAACAGTAAGAGCCACAACAGCTGCTAATATTTACAGCGTGTCAGGCTCCATGTTCTGTGATCTGAACATGTTTTATTTTTCCCTCACAAAGTGCCGTAACATGCCCCATTTTAAAGAAGAGACATTCAGAGAGGTTACGTGACCTGCCTCTGCTGGTAAGCAGCAGGGCCAGGATGACCTAAACTGTATGGTATATAGCCTCTTTCAGGTTTCCTAGGGACCTTGGGCTGATGGAGATCAAGACTTGGAGTGAACTGTGAATCTACTTTCTCTCTGTTTAGCTGAATCTGAAAGCACGGGTGATGGTGGACTGACAGAAACAGCTTGTTCAGGATCCTGCGACGGGTGGTTCAGGACCCCCTGCCTGTGGCGGGAGTCAGGAAAGTGGCTTAGTGCTCCTCGAGTCAGGCTTTGCTCCTACAGTTGAGAGCAGCTCTCCACGGGCGCGTGGACGCAGTCATTGCGTCATCCGAGCGCCCTGTCTGTCTCCTCCTCACCCCAGGCCTCCTCCTCTCTTCTCCAGCTCAGGCTCTAGCACTGTCATTCACCCAATTCCCCAAGCTACAAACCGCTGAGCCATTTCCGAGTTCTCGCCATTCCCTGCGTGCCCCCACATCCAATCTGTCACCATAGCCAGTCCATTCGGCTTTCCACAGAGCTCTCAGCTCTGCCCGGTCCCCTCTGGACACTCTACTGAGCAGGCTCAGACGACCCCTGCACCGCCCAACCCAACGCCCTGGTCTCCTGCCTGCCCACCTCAAGGTTTTCCTCACCATCCACCGCACTGCTTTCAGTCTGTTCTCCTAAAACAACCGTCCTGACCAGCCTGTTTTCTGCTTTAAACGTGTTGCTGGTTCCCTCTTCGTATAAGGCAGATTCCAAGAACCCCTGAGTGGCCTCCAGAGCTATTCCAACTGCAGCTTTGGCCCTGTCCCTGGGCACGCCCCCTCATGCAGCCCACTCTGTCACTTCTGGGCGACTGGCCAGCCAGTGACTCCCAGATGCTCTGCATCTTTCCAGCTCGGCACAGGTGCTCAGCACCCATCACCCATCCATCTGCGCCCAGTGCACGCGGGTTCTGGGTCAGGGGAACCAAGAGGAGGTGCACTTCCTGATGTGTGCCATGTGACTGCCTCTCAAACATCAGCTGCTGAGCCTCCCACCACCCTGGTGAGCCCATCCCTGTGAGCATTTCACAGGCCAGGAAACTGAGGCTAACCAAGACTTGGAGACTCAGCCAGTGGGGAAGAGCCCCTTCCCCGAAAGGGGCAGGGAAACGAAGGCAGCTGTTACACACGTGATTCAGCTGCTGGGGTCCTAGCCACACAGAGCAAGTTCCAAATTCTTAGCCAGCAAGAGTGACTCTGAATAAATGGCTGACTTCTCCTTCCTCTTCAAATGTGCGTTGCTGGTACAAGCTAGGCAGACGGCAGACTCTGAAGACGACAGCCCCACCTTTCAGTTGCACCTCCTCTGCAGCAAGTGCCCCCCACAATCTCACGTTAGGGAGTGAACGAACCCCTCCACCCGGGGAGCTCCTGGGTCTGCGGAGGCGTCCTCCGTGACACAGGCCTCATCAATAATGAAGCAGCTCCACAGCCACTTATGAGGCCAGGAAATTGCTGCTATTCATCAGCTTCAAATAATCGAATCTGTGCCACAGTGCATCCAATCTCTTCCAGCAGGGAGAGCACACAGAATTTTTATAATTTCCATTATACAGTTCAGGGTGGACTGAGTCCAATAAATCAGGACCAAATGTCATTCTACACAGACTGAAGCTCTTCTCTCCTCTGAAATGATCCTGGCAAAGGAGACCCTGCGCTGTGCGCAGGCAGCCCCATGGGTCTTATCTCACCCGATCCTCAAGGACGGTGTGGGACAGACATATATACACGATCACGTATAAAATCGATAACTAACGAGAACCTACTGTATAGATACACTCAGGGAACTCTTCTCAATGCTCTGTGCTGCGCTTAGCCACTCAGTCATGTCTGACTCTCTGTGACCCCATGGACTGCAGCCCACCAGGCTCCTCTGTCCATGTGATTCTCCAGGCAAGAATACTAGAGTGGGTTGCCATGCCCTCCTCTAGATCTTCCCCACCCAAGGATTGAACCCAAGTCTCCTGCATTGCAGGCAGATTCTTTACCGTCTGAGCCACCAGGGAATGCCACTCAATGCTCTACGGTGACCTAAACAAGAAGGAAACCCAAAAAAGAGGGGATATATGTGTATGTATGGCTGACTTTCGGTACAGCAGAACACAACACTGTAAAGCCCCTATACTTTAATTTTTTTTTTTTAACTATAAAAAAAACAAAAAAAAAGAACCACATGGGTTGAGCGTGAATGCCGTCCTTTTCTAGCTCAGGACACGGGCTCAGAGAGGGGAAGGCGCCTGCGGCTGAAGCTCCAGCCTGCCCTGTTGTGCGCTCTTGCCTGAAGCCCTGGGCAGGGTGGTGGCTGGGATACCCTGCGGGGCTGGGACTAGCACTGGCCTTGGGCAGAGGACAGGACTAGCTGAAATCAAGAGGGGGAAGCTGTTCATGTGAGTTCCACAGGCGAACTGAGACAGAGTCCAGGACGCGCTTGGCAGGCGAGGAGAGCTGTGATTAGAGAGAATGGCCCACAGAGCTTACCCCAGACACGATTCAGCACCCCTGCAGGCCCCGCCCACCAGCTGGTCTGTGGCTTCATGCATGTCCGGCCGTCTCTCCCATGAGTCGGTAAGCATCTCAAGACCGTGTTTAGACCTTTGCCCTACCCACTGCGTGGCAATCTCTTGAGAACGGCTCATTAAGTAAAAAACACCCTGCTGCCCAATTCAACTGCAAACCCCTCCCAAGCTTAAAAAAACACAGGAGAGAACTGCAGAGGTGGTTCTGTGAGACTACCCCCTGAGGTGTTGAGAATAGGCATACACCCTGCCCAAGTTAACTATTTACTACTGCAGCCTTCACTGGCAATCGGGGGCTGAGTTTAAAATCAAGACCTGGGACTTCCCTGGAAGTCCAGCGGTTAAGAGACTTTGAGTTCCCGATGGTGGGGGCATGGGTTCAATCCCTGACTGAGTAACTAAGATCCAGTTTGCTACACAGCATGACCAAGATAACAAAATAAAATCAAATCAAGACCTCCATGCTGGATTTCCCAACAGGAACTTCCAGGCCACGGCCCCACTACCTCAGGAAGGCTCCATCCACCTCAGGGCTTCCTGGTTGCAGTGAAGTCTACGTGGGCATCGCATGGAACGCCACCGCTCCTGCCATCGGTTCTGGGGAGCTCTTCTCTGCTGGATCACAGTGCTAAGCACCTTTGTCTGCCCCCCCACCCCCGCTCCATCAAGGCCATGCTCTTTCCTTGTCCCATGTGATTCTGGGGGGCTCTCAGTCACTGTGGTCACAGCCATGGCCAGTTAAACATGGCCTGGCCAGAAATGGTACCCAATGCCTCTTCCCACCTATGAGGCAAAGTACAGACATGTGGCCAGGCCACAGCCAAGCAGAGGCCTTCCATGAGATCTGGAAAGTGAGCAGAGGCAGAGAAATGGCTTTCTTCACTTGTAAAGCATGGGAATAAGGACACAGACTGGGGCTGCTGCAGCCATTCTGCTGATGTGTGGCAAGGACCTAAAAATAAAGACAACACTGGTGGGAAGGCAGGAGATGGCGAGACAAAGGAAGCCCTGATGACCTTTCAGCTTCTGAATCCAGCTGTGCCTTGAAATTCCCAGCTTTAAAAGCCAATACAGTCTCTTTCTCTCCTCCTTAACAAATTTTTTACTTATTTATTTGGCTCTACCGGGTCCTAATGATGGCACGGGTACCTCTGTTGCCACAGACGGGATCGTCCATAGGTGCGGCCTGTGGGATCTTCCCAAGCTCCCTGCCTTGGGAGCGTGGTGCCTGAGCCACTGGACCACCATGAAAGTCCCCTAGAGCCTCTTTCTAAGGAAACTGCTGGAGTCAAGTTTCTGAGTTTTCAACAGAAAGACTCCCCATTAACAGAAGAGACTGAGGCAAGCCTGTAAAGATGGCAGGGTGGGAGTAAAGGCACCTGCTGAGGGGCTTGCGGCTGGCTAGGCATAGGTGACATAAACATATGAAAACCTGAAAACAGTCAGCATTTAAACTACTAGGAGAGTTTGTGACTGGCAGATGAACTCTTACTACCTACGACATGAGTCACTGAACAAAAAGTCAATACCTGCTTGCCCAAGATGGACAGGATCAACAGTCTGGGCAGAAATGAATCCAAAAGAGGCTTGGGGAGGACGCTCAGGTAGGCTGTGGGGAACATGGAGAGGACTCCTGACCTTCGCTTCCTCATTACCTACTCCTTCACTCCTGGAACGTGGCGCCCACCTCATTCAAACTACTGCCCTCCACTTGGAGAAAAGCAATAGTTTATCTTCCCAGAAAATGTGACTAAGCATGGAAGCATTTTTGCACAGAACTGCAGGAAGCTCACAGGTTTCTGCAGTCTTTATCAAGGGGCACCCTAGGGATCCAGAACTCTGCTAAGAATTTAGTTCTACTGAAACCCAGCTCTGAAGGAGGGCAGTCTGAACATGTCATCAGGTGGAGCAGCCTTTCTTCCATCACTCAGCCTAGTCTGTGTCCTCCTTGAACCACACGGGGGTTTGCAGCGAGACCACAGTCTTCTAGTCCTCTGTCCACTAGTCTGCCCGTCTCCAAGAGAGTAAAAGGAATGGAGACCCCAGTTTTGTCTGCATGGCACTCCTGCTCCCTTGGGAACTGACCTCCCACTCCCCCCCAGAGGTCACACCGCAGGATGCTGCCCTCCCCAACACTGGCCACAGCGGTCCCAAGCTGGGTCCCAGGTACAGCTCCTTCTCTGGGGATACTGGAACTGGGACCAAGCAGGAAGGCAGCCTCCAGAGGCTGCAGGTGAAAGATGCAAACTTGGGAATCTGTTAGTGGCCATGTTTTACCTTATCACAGGGACAGTGAGCAGAGGAAGGAGGGCAAGAGAAGTGAGAGACAGGAGACGCACAGGAGGGGAGTCAGAGGGGATGTGAGTGATCGGGTCCCACCCATTCCAGAGGTCCAGCTGCATCCTTGCTCAGGGAGACCACCCATATCTTCTCAGTATCTCTACACTGCACAAGAACTGCCTCAAGCAAGCCAGACATGCCTCAAGTCCAGGCGTTCCCTGAATCTTCATTTCCCTTGAAAGGCTTAGCAACTCATTCTTAGGGTTTCAAGAAGTAATACTATGTTGGTTAAAATAATCCCCAGGTCTCCACCCCCAACTTCTTGCCAGCTTTTCCCTTCCCACTTGGATGCCACCTTTTATTACAAACTTGACACACACAGAACTGAACACCTCCTGGGCTCCCCAAATTGGTTTGTGCTTCAGGGAAACAGTCTTAAGGACCAGTGGCTGCACAACAGAATCACCTGGGCACTTGAAGAAATTTCTAATCCAAGGCTTCAGAGAACTGAACCAGAATCTCCATGGGTACAGAGCAGGCCTTTGAAAATTCCCCAGGTGGGAAGAGCCAGAGAGAGAATCACAGACCAGACCAAGAAAAGGCGATTCATGATAACACTCGCCAGTCCCTAGCTCAAGGCAGACATCAATGAATAATTTCTTTACTCTGGAGCCTAAAAGCAGCCCCAGAACCCTTTCCACCAGGGCCACCACACAAACAATCAGACTGATCATGAGAGATGAAACACAGCTGCATCCTGGAACTGACAGAAACGGTACAAGGATCTACCTTCTTAGATTTTAGAACCTGGCCTACAAGAAAATGCTTGGATTAAATGTGGCTCAGGCCTCAATCAGGCTCAAACAAATGTTTGTTTTCTCGGGTCTTAGTTTAATGAGGTGTCAATGAGAAAATGTTCTCATCTGGCTTAGGATTCTAGGGGCTTTGGTTTTAATTTTACAAATTAGTTCTCGCTCCTACTACAGAAAAGAAAGGGGGGAGGGGTGGGAAGCATTTCTCTGTGTTCTTTTTTCCTTTCCTGATTACCCCCAAAAGAGCTTTCAAATAATCTGCTAAGTATTGAAATACTGAAGTCATAAACTAGTTGCAGAAAATCGGCTTACTGAAACAACAGGAAAGACATTCTTTTGCCTTTCAAAGCCTTTCCCATCATCTAGAGCCAAAAATATTATCTTCTGACCCAAAAAGCCACTAACAAACCTTGCTTCTATAGGCTAAGCAAGAGGCATGATTTTCCCCTAAGCAATGTGGCTGAGAGAACAAGATTGTTCTCTGGGCCCCCCACCCCACCCTCTCCCACCTCCTTGTCACCTTTCGCTTCCAGGTACCTCGCTCCTGCTCTCAAGCTGCCTAGAGTCCCCACAGCTGTCCCCATTCCCACAGGCTCCTTTCCTCCACAAGAGCGCCCCAGCCCCAAGTTAAAACCCCTTTCTTTTTCCCTCCCTATCCAAATTCCAGTCACAGCTAGCTGCTGAGCACAATCTCTAACCACAGTCTTAGCACTCATTCTCTCTTTGTAAGGCTGTTTATACACATAGAATTTGGTGTTTCCTTTCCATTTAGTTAAAGAGTTTGGGAAAAGGCTGCCTTAGGGGGCATGCAGAGGAAAGCTAGCAATGGAATCCCTGCATAACTGAGGACCATTTTCGGGCATGACACATCAATAAAAAGTCAAATTAATGGTACTATATTTTTTGCTACTGATCCACTGAAAAACCAAAAAACAAACAGAAACAAAAAACGTTAACACAGGAATCTTCAGTTACAAAGACATTTGTGTTCCTTACTCCCCTGAACTTGAAGATAAAAGAAAATGAGATGTTTTGTACCACATTTGTATTTTAAAACATGAGGTTATTACAGAGTAAAGTCAGAAAGAGAAAAACAAATACCGTATATTAAGGCATATATACAGAATCTAGAAGAATGGTACTGCTGAACCTATCTGCAGGGTAGGAATAGAGACGCTGACACAGAGAATGGACTTGTGTACATGGGGAGGAGAGGGGGGGCAAAGACGGTGGGACGGACTGAGAGAGTAGCATGGACATATGTACACTACCACGGGTAAAACAGAGAGCTGGTGGGAAGCTGCGCACAGCACAGGCAGCTCAGCTCGGTGCTCTGTGACGATCTAGAGGGGTGGGATGGGGGGTGGCAGGGAGGTTCCAGAGGGAGCGGGTACATGTGTGCATACAGCTGATGCCCAATGTTGTACGGCAGAAACTGACACAACATTGTAAAGCAACTGTATTCTAATTTTTAAAAAAAGATGAGGTTGCTGATACCAAAACCAAAGATACCACAAATAAAGAAAATTAAAGGGTAATATCATTGATGAACACAGTGATGCAAAAATCCTCAACAAAGTATTAGCAAACCAAATCCAACAGTATATTAAAAGGTTCATACACCATGATTAAGAGAGATTATCCCAGAGAGGCAAGGATTTTTCAAAATCCACAAATCAATCAACATGATATACCACATTAACAAACTGAAGAATATGAGCGTATGAGCAACCCAACAGATGCAGAAAAAGCTTTTGACAAAATTCAACATCCATTCATGATAAAAACTTTCCAGAAAGTAGGCACAGAGAGGACATACTTCAACATAATAAAGGCCATATATGACAAACACACAGCTAATGTCATACTCTATGGTGAAAAGTTGAAACCATTTCCTCTAAGATCAAGAACAAGACAAGGATGCCTACTCTCACCACTTTAATCCAACACAACACTGGAAGTCCTAGCCACAGCAATCAGATAAGAAAAAGAAATAAAAGGAATTCAAATTAGGAAAGAAGTAAAATTTCCCTGTCTGCAGATGGTACTATCTGTCTACCATACATAGAAAATCCTAAAGAGGCCACCAGAGAACTGCAAAAGCTCATTAATGATACAGAAATCTGTTGCATTTCTATACATCAACAATGAACAATCAGAAAGAGCAATTAAGGAAACAATCCCATCTCCCATGATGTCAAAAAAAATAAAGCACCTAAGAATAAACCTACTAATACCTAAGGAGGCAAAAGACCTGTACTTGGAAAACTATAAGACACTGACAAAAGAGATGGAAGATGACACAAACTGATGGAAAGAAATCCCACGCTCTTGAATTGGAAGAATCAATATTGTTAACCACACTACCCAAGGCAATCTACAGAATCAGTGAAATCCTGTCAAAATGCCAAGGGCATTTTTCACAGAACTAGAGCAAATAATTTTAAAACTTGTATGGCAACACATAAGACTCCAAATAGCCAAAACAACCTTGAGAAAGAAGAACAGAGCTGGAGGAATTATGCACTCTGACTTCAGTCTATATAAAGCTACAGTAATCAAAGCGGTATTGTAATGACACATGATAAATGGAACAGAACAGAACTCAGAAACAAACCCATGCTCTTATGGTCAATTAATTTACAATGAAAGAAACAAGAATATATAGTGGTGAGAAGACAACATCTTCAATAAATGGTGCTGGGAAAACTGAAAGTGAAACAAGTAAAGTGTTTATGACACAGGTGGGCTCAGAGAATTTCGCCCTCATGGTGGTTTTATTATAATCACTTTTACAGGGCATTTCTTCCAGGTTTCCTTCAGCCAATAATCTTACTTTGCCTGGTTCTGAGTCTGTCCTTGGCATCACTATATTTCAGGGCCCTTCCATGTGTGCCCACGCATCTCTTAGCCAAGATGGATTCTAGCGAAGGGACCTATGGGTAAGCTGACATCACTTACCACTAGCTGACATCTCCTCTCTTGTTACCTCCAAGGAGCCTTTCTGGGCATGTGTAGTTGAGAAGGTCTCCTTGAGAATGAGAAATATGTGGTCTTTTATCTCTTATCTGGGCAGGCTCAGCCCTTCTCTCTCCTGCTGTTTTGGAGTAGCTACCCAGAGGGGAGAAACAAGCTGTTCACCCAGAGGCCCACCTAGCTCCTGCCTCTGCTCCACATTCCCTCCTAAGAGACCTCATCCTCTGTCATGGCTTTAACGATGTCTTACTGACTCTCAAATGCTGATCAGCACTCAGCACAGACCCTCCTCCTCATACAGAACAGGAGATGCAACTGCCTACTTGATGGAATCACCTGGACATTTTAAAGGCCTTTGTTAAAAACTGAACCCAGCATGCTGCCTCCCAATCCTCACCCCAAACCCACCTTTGCCAGAGTTCCTCCCAGTTACACCAGCAGGATCTCTGGGACACAGTCATCTCCAAGATATGTATCTCCAGAATATATTGTTAAATAAGGAAGCACATAAAACTGTGTTTAGTATCATTTGTAAATCAATGGGAGAAAATAAATGAATAAAGAAAGAAATATCACACACACACATATCCATTTGCATACATCTTCAGAAAAAAGAAACAAAAGGGGGATAAATTAAATAAAAATGGGTACCTACCAGGGGAGGAAGGGGAAAGGGTGGAAGATATAGAGATTCAAGGAAATTTCTGAAACTGCATCCTGTTACATAGTTTTGACTTTGGGAAAGTTTGTAATATAAAAGTTTTACATAATTTTTAAATTAAATCAAAAGGAAAAACCTCTAAAAGTAAAAAACAAAATGAAGCAAATCAATGTTATGTCATGGTGGGAGTATACCAATGTGAAGAAAAGGCTTATAAACACAGTACTCTAAATATACATCCCTACTGGGACATATTTTGGGGCCCAGAAAGAAACATAAAGAAATGGTGAATTTCATTCTAAATCTTACTGTTAATAGAGAAAAACAACATAGTTATTTGAAAGGTATAATAAGTATGTTTCAGGTGTGCTGAACAAAGTTTACATTAAAAAAAAAAAGTAAACTGCAGTCCTTAGAAAACCCAGCTTGCAAAGCTGGCCCTTGGCTGACATTTGGGAAACTGGATTTTGGGTGGTTCCCACAATTCCCAGAACTGATAAGAATGGCTCACTATGCCTAACCTGTCTGTGGAAACAATATGGTTTATGCTGAAAACCTGTCTTCCTGCTGGAAGTCTGGAATTTTGGGTTGTGTTAGGCAGAGGGTGCTTATGTGACCTGTCCCCTAAAACCCTAGGCAATGAGTCTCTAATGGGTTCCCTTGGTAGACCGTCTTTCACATAACTGGATGGGGTTCCCATTGAAAATCAAAGCTTTATTGGTCAAGACTGGAGGTTGCTAGAGTCCAAACTCACAACTCTGAAAACTAACAGAGGGAAAGAATCAAGCATTTATCCTGCCTTTTACTATGAACAGCATTTCAGACTAATCATATACGCATGATGAAAAGATCTTCTTCACTGAAGAATTCCAGCTAATAAAATGCAGAAGGAAAGAATGGCTCTAAGCAATGATCAATGGATGCTAAAACCATTTAGGTGAAAGAGGGATGAAGATTTTCTAACAGAGGGATTAGCTATAACCACCTGAACCCACAGGTATCTTAGAATCTCTATACGACAAACAGACACTAAGTGTCTGTTGATTTCAAAGAACAAGACATTCACAGCACTAGCTATGAGGTGTTCTCACTAAATAACTGGATCCGAATTGAATCAAGCCTCTAGACTGCATTTCTCATTGACAGAAAATACAAGGAACAAGTTAAACATGTCAAATGACACCACACAGAAGCAATCAGCCAAATCCTGGATGTGGTAGATGACAACCTACCTTCTCCAACAAATCAATGTCACGAGAAAAGTGAAGGTAGGGTGGAGGAAGGAGGCTGTAGAGCTACAGAATAAACAGACCTAATGAATGAAAGTTGAAATAACAAGAAAGTCAATCTGACGACATCACTCTCTTCTTTAAAACCCCTGGGCCCCCACCCCGACTCTTCTGGCTGTACCTCTCATCACGTCCCCTCTGTGCTCTGGCCACAGGCACCTGCATTCAGGGGTGAGCCCATTCCTTCATTCCTCGGGTCCTTACACATGCAGTTCCTTCTCCTTGGGGCAGGAGTGTAAGTTCAGGTCCTCCCCCTGTTACACACCTTCTCAGTACCCTGTACTTCACAGGGAAACCTGTGTATTTGTTTCATATCTGCCCTTCTCCCAAAGACTAGAAGTTCCTTGAGGGCAGACCCCACATCTTTCAGCAGAGTCTGACACATAGTAAGTAGGTACTAAATAAAAATCTGTTTCACACATATGCAAACAAATAAGGTATGAACCACGTGGCCCAATGCCACCAGGTGGGAATTTGGAGACACTTTAAATCAATCAAGGCCCGCATAATCCCTGCTAGTCTTCACTGCTGCAAAGTCTATAATTTTCAGGACCCAGAACCCAGCCCGAGGAGCTGAGGCTCACAGGGAAAGACTCACCGCCTCGTGGGACTTGGGAACAGGAATGATGATGGCCAGCACGCAGATGAGCTGGAAGATGGCCCCCAGGAAGAGTCCGTACCGCAGCAGGTTCTCCAGGAACGTGGGCTCGGGCACCTCGGGAGGGGAGAAGTCCAGGTCGGAGGCCATGGCCCCAGCTGCCTGCTGCCTGAGGTCCCCTCCGACTCACTGCTATCCAGAGCCAGCTTCTAAATTCAAAGAGTTAATGTCACGTTTCTACAACTGATGTTTAAATGGGTCCACTTACACAAACACGCCCACATACATGCAAGGATATGTAAAGCAGCTGTGGTGAAATGTTAACAGCTCTTGAGTCTAAATGGAGGATATGCGGAGAGCCACTGGACCATTCTTTCAACTTTCTTGTAGGTTTTCAATCTTTTCCAAATATGAAGTTACAGAAAATAAATAAATGCAAACACTTCAACAAAAATCTCAAATCAACATACATTTGCTGAAGGTCTACTCTGTTTCAGGCTTTCTTTACTTGTTCATTTATACATCCAGTCATTCATTCAACAAATACTCATTGAACACCAAGCACTAAAGGCTGAGCAAAACAGTCTTCTCTTCTCTCAGGGCCGACCTCTAAGGACAGAAGGACAGAGGCAGACAAAGAACTCATCCAGATGGAACATGCCAGCTAGTGTTTTGACAAAAAGCTTCAGAAGGGCATCACTTTATTTTGTATAGAGTGATAAGAAGACAAGACAGGAACGAAGTGCTGGAGACAGGAAGCGTGAGAGTGAGGCGGGGTGGCATCTCTGGGAAGCATATCCCAAGAGAGAAAAGCAAGTGTAGAGGCCCCTGGTCAGGGATATGAGTCCAAAATGGCCAGAGAGGAATGCAGGAAGGAGAAGGACAAGGTACGATAGAGAGGAGTGGGACTGACCTGGAAGCACCCTGACCCTCTGATTTTATGAAGTCAAATGTAAAGCCACAGAAGGGTTTTGAGCAGAAAAGTGACATGATCTGACTTACATTTTAAGTGGGGCAAGAGTGGACATGGGGAGACCCATGAAGAGGCTACTATCAGTAATCCAAATAAGAGATGCTGGGGACACGGATGACAGGAGCAGTGGTGGTCAGTGGTGGCAGGTCCAGTCTCAATCCACCTCTCCACACTCTCCTTTCACCAGAGCCCCCAACCCCTAACACCCTCGTCGAGCTGAAAGACCTGCCTGTAATTCTCCAAGAGCAATGAGCTCTCTCAAATCCTGGGCCTTTACCCAAATTGCATCCTCTGTCGAGAACGCCCTTTCCCACTCCGACCGCTTGGCCAAGTCCCCACTCTACCTCTAAGGCTGAACTCATGTCACCTCCCCAGCATGCTTTTCTTACCGCCCTCCTCCTATCCTGTAGGACTGAACTGCTCCCCCTCTACCACAGCACCCGTGAGTGGCTTCCTCTGGCCCACCCCAATTTTCTCAAGAAAGGGGAAAACTTTGGGGAACCAGACCCATCTGACTCCAAAGCCCTTTGTGTTTTCAGGGATCTGTGCCACAAGGCAACTTTCTGCTAAATCTAAGCTGCCTGATATCATGGTCATGAGCCACATGTGGCTATGGAGAGTTGAAACACAGTTAGTCCAAACTGAGATGGCTGTTAAGTTAGATACACACTCAATTTATAAGTTAGGATGATCATAAGAATGCAAAATATCTCACTAGAAATGTTTTATAGTGAATCCATATTGATGGCATGTTGAAAAGATACACTGGGCTAAATAAATTATTAACTTCATCTATCTTGAAAAAGAACAAAGTTGGAGGATTCACTTTCTGATTTCAAAATGTGAAATCTGATTTCAAAACAAAGCTACAATAATCAAAAGAATGTGATACTGGCGTAAGAATCTAGGCCAATGGAACAGAATAAAGACCACAGAAGTAAATCCTCCCATATACAGTCAACTGATCTCTGAACAAAGGTACCAAGACCATCCAATGGCAAGAGACAGTTTTGTTAACAAACAGTGCTAGGAAAACTAGATATCCACATGCAGAAGAATGAACGGAAGTTAACCCAAAATGTTTCAAAGAACTAAATTTAAAAGCTGAAACTATTAAACTTATTGAAGAAACATAGGAGGAATCTTTATGACATTGGATTTGGCAATGACTTCTTAGATGCCAAACCACAGGCAACAAAAGAAACAATAAACTGGACTACATCAGAACTGAAAATTTTTGTGCATCAAAGGGAATTATGAAGAGTGAAAGACAAACTGGAAAACAGTTTGGCAGATTCTAAAAAACTTAAACCTAAAATTATCATAGGATCCAGCAATTTCACTCCTAGGTATATATACCCAATACAATTGAAAGCATGGACTCAGATACTTGTACACCAATGTTCACAGCTACACTATACACAATAGTGAGAAGATGGAAACAACGAAGTATTGATCAACAGATGAATTGATAAATGAAATGTGGTATATATATACACACACAGACACACACATATTTACTCAGCTATTAATACTGAGATGAATAAAATTCTGACACATGCTACTACATGAATGAATCATGAAAACACAGTAAGTGAAATAAGCCAGACGCAAAAGGACAATAGTACATGATTCCACTTGCTAGGTACCTAGGATAGGCAAACTTAAAGAGACAGAAACTAGACTATAAGGTTACAGGGACCTGAGGAGGATGAATGGAGAGTTACTGTTTAATGGGTACAGAGTTTCAGTCTGGCATTATGAAAAAATTCTGGAAATAGTGGTGATGGTAACACACACTGTACACTTAGAAGTGGTTAAAATGATAAATTTTATAATATGGATATTGTGCCACACACAAAAAACTGTACCTGTTTCTTCTTACTTTTTAAATATGGCTACTAGAAAACTAAATTAAACACGTGGCCTGCATTATACCCCTATGTATGGCTCTGCGTTTGCCCGAGAAGCTTCCTCCAATTTGGCTCTGACACTTCATTGCTCTGCAACATTTTTCCAACATGAATGCGGAGTGACTAAAGGATGACAAAAATGATCTTTGAAGTGAACAGGCTGGGGGGTTTAAGCAAATACACATGGTCTACCTTTTAACCTAGTCTCTTAGGAAGGTCATGCACCTGTGCTGACAAGGTGGCCATTGTTCCACACCACTCCTGTCTCCCTTGGGAATGGTTTCCAAAGTCTGAGGTTCATTCCCCTGCCCCCAAACCCTCAGAGCTGGCAGATCTTATCCTCCCAGAAAAGATCTGACTTCTGGAAAGAACCCAACATCATCTGGATCCCAGGGTGGTGAATCAGGTGGCGCCTCAAGCCCAGGAATACCATTTTTGGTCAAATACAAGGTATGACGCTCAGAGCCTCGGCAGATTGTTTGTGGTGGCTCAGACACCGGCTCTGAAGTGGATTCCAAGGCAGCTGCAAGAACAGCTTCACTAGAGGAAACGTACAGGCCAGACAGGGCCCTGTATCCTCGTGCTGTGTAAACTGTAAGGTATAAAAAAAAAGCTCTCTCATTTCTTCAGTTACGCCTCATAAATACACACTTTTTAAAAATGCCCTTGGCCTTAAACTTTACCTTTAACGCTGTAACCAGCCTAGGGGGCTTATCAGTATTTAGATTTATTAGTGTTACTAACAGCAACATTGTTAAGAATATTTCTAATACAATAAAAACATGGGGCCAAGAGTAAGGCTAAGGGCACAGACTCTGCTTCTATTACCAATTAGCTACACTTTGAACCAATCTAGAGACTTGATGTTCTCAGGAGCCAAACAACAATAATATATTCAAAGCTATAATACATTTAGGCTTTTTTTTTTTAATAGCAATTAGGCAATACATAACAAGAGTCATAAAAGTGATTATTATATCCTTTGACTGAGTAACTCACTTCCTAGAATTTACAGTAAGGAAACAATTCAAAAGAAGAAAAAGACTTCAGGTACAAAAAGAGTTCATGGCAGTGCTATTCATAATACTGAAAACCAGGAAGCAACTCAAGTGTCCAACAATAAAGAAGCCGTTAACCCAATTATGGTACATCAAGGCATATTGCCCCTTGGCTTAAATAGCAAATACAGATGTTGCGTATCAGGCCAGCAGAAAGTCTTTGCAAAATTATGTTACATGAAAAAAGAAAACAATTACATAAACACTATCACTGCAACCATGTAAAAATTGTGATTTCACTGGCTAAAGATCAAAAGAGGCCATAAGAAAATGTACATAGTTGCTATTAAACGTGAAGGGGCCATAAGTTTTAATTCAGGGGAGAATCTTATTGAAAAAATTTATACAATCTGAAAGAAAAATCCATGCCCTATCTGCAATCTTCAGAAGACTTTTATAGAGTCTAATGAAATGTTAAAAAGCAGAGACATTACTTTGTCAACAAAGGTCCATCTAGTCAAGGCTATGGTTTTTCCAGTGGTCATGTATGGATGTGAGAGTTGGACTATAAAGAAAGCTGAGCACCAAAGAACTGATGCTCTTGAACTGTGGTGTTGGAGAAGACTCTTGAGAGTCCCTTGGACTGCAAGGAGATCCAACCAGTCCATCCTAAAGATCAGTCCTGGGTGTTCATTGGAAGGACTGATGCTGAAGCTGAAACTCCAATACTTTGGCCACCTGATGTGAAGAGCTGACTCATTTGAAAAGACCCTGATGCTGGAAAGACTGAGGACAGGAGGAGAAGGACGACAGAGGATAAGATGGTTGGATGGCATCACCGACTCAATGAAGATGGGTTTGGGTGGACTCTGGGAGTTGGTGATGGACAGGGAGGCCTGGCATGCTGAAGTTCATGGGGTCACAAAGAGTCGGACACAACTGAGCGACTGAACTGAACAGATTGAAATGCTGCCCAGGAGAACTTTCTGCAATGCCCGAAATGTTCTATACTTGTGCTTTCCAATATGGCAGCCACATGTGGCTAGTAAGCACTTAAAAGGAGAATTGAGGAACTGAATTTTTCATTTTAACTTCAATTAATTTATAAATCATCACATGTGGTTAGAGGACTCCCAGACTGGACAGCACACGTATAATCAGAGGGTGGCTGTAGTAAAGTTCAAGAAAACATAAAATGCTCTATACAGCTTGTGTGTCTGCTTTAGAACTTCTGTCTCGTTTTCTTTGCACCCAGGCTTTACTTCCCCGCCTGCCTGCCTGGATTTCTGGATTTTCCTTTCCTGACTACAGAAGTCACAAGAGTGCTACTCATCCTTCGGCTCCCAATGAAGAGGCTCTTAGCTCTCAGACTCTGTGACAGGCTTTGCTCCTCCACCCCCTCCACTGTCACAGCAGATCATCTGCCAGATGAGCACAGTACTTTATAGTCTAACTCATTCAATTCACAACCACTATGGACAGGGGGTATTACTAATGAGGACAAGGAAACCAAGGCTCAAAGAGGTTATGTGGCCTACCCACGGATCACTTGGCTGAAAAGTGGCAAAGCTGGGATCGAAACTGGCTGGTGGGTAAGACTGAAACTCACCTGGGGGTCAATGGTTCTCAAACTGCAGGTTTTGGCCCATTAGTGAGCCATGGAAACCATTAAGGGGGCTGCCGCTGGCACTTTTTAATTTTATTAACCAGTACAATAGAAAATATCACATTAGTAAGGGTGAGCATTATATCTTGAAGCTTTTTTTTTTTTTTCCAGTTATATCCATCTACATCCCAGCATGCATGTTCTGGATCAAAATTCATTTCTTACTGTTTGAGAAATACCATACAGTCTAATGTTCGTATTGTTCCACTATAATCTCCTGAGGTAGTTGGAACCGAGGGTCCATTTTGAGTTTGTTCCAGGGCCTGACACAAATATCTGGTAACTGATCAAACCTACGCTTGTTTCCCATCTTTAAAGAGCAGCCTCATTTTACAAGGAGGGGGAGCTGAGAGGCACGGGGCTTACGCAGGCTCACCCACTGAATCAGGGCAAAGCTGAACATCCCGCTATGTCTCTAACCCTGTGGTGCTCCAGACCTGCTTAAGAGCAAAGGTTTTGTTTTTTCTTTACACATGGGGAAACTCATACCCCTACTGGAATTTAATAAAAAGTACAGACCCACTTATTATCAAACATGGAAAAGATAATTTCATAAGGTCATCAGACCTTGTGATCTGGGGGTCATGAGACCCCTTGAGGCTCATCCGTGAATATCAGACACCAGTGGTCTGAGACATTCATTCACTGAACACAGAGTTACTGAGTCCCTGCCATGGAGTTTCCATCCAATCAGAGGCACCCAAACACATAAAGATAGAATGTAATGTTGGCGGTTGAGTAGTATGAGAAAATATAGAGAGGGAGGTAAGGGGTGCTATTCTATATGAGGTGGTCAGGGAAAGGCCACCCTGAGAAGGCGACATTTCAGCAGAGGCAAAGAAGAAAGCAAAAGAACAAGTTATTTCAACATCTGTTAGGTACCCCAAGATGCAGGAGAGCAAGGGATAAGGTCTGAGGCAGAAAAGAACTTTATGATCAGAGGAATGTAAAATGAGCGGCTGTGTAAGACCAGTAGGACTCGGGGTCAAAGGGGAGCCTCCGGAAGGTTCTTAGCAAAGAAACAATATCATCTGACTCATTTTTAAAGGGTCCCTGTGGCTGCTGTATTGAAAGAGATCGCAGAGGGACAAGAATCTGAAACAGGGAAACCAGTTAAGAGGCTACTATACTAGTCAAAGGGCTTCCCAGATGGCTCGTGGTAAAGAACTGAGTCCTTTACCCACAATGCAAGAGTCCCAGGATCAATCCTTGGGTCGGGAAGATCCTCTGGAGAAGGAAATGGCAACCCACTCCAGTATTCTAGCCTGGGAAATCCCACAGACAGAGAAGCCTGGTAGGCTACAGTCCGTGGAGTCGCAGGAGTCGGACATAACTTAGCAACTAAACAACAATAATTACTGGTCAAAAAGACACACTTGCACCAGGCAGCAGTGGAGAGGGTAAATTCTCAGGTTATAGATACATTTTAAAGGAGGGCCAACAGGATTTCTGGGATGAAATCTAAAATAGAGAAATTACCAATAAGACCTGAAGGTGAAATTATTCTGTATGATATTGTAACAGTGAATCTAAGACCTAAGTATTTGTCAAAATCCGCAGAACTTTATAGCACAAAGCGTAAACTTTAATGTACACAAATATATTTCAAAAAATCATTTAGGTATCCAGGATGGAATGTAGAATGTGACATTCTGAGTCTAAATATATTACAAATGGATGAGGTAATTTCACTGAAGAGGTAGGGGGAATGAGGTGCTGACCTCAGTAACTGTGGAAACAGATGGAATTTAGAAGACTAAAAGCAAGAGGAACTGTACATGGGCTCTGTTGTTTTCCACATGGGATACAGGTTAACAATTCTGAAACTATACACATACACTGGAATTGCACAATTAAGTAAATGGATGGTAGATGGTGGGAGCCAGGTTTGTTACAGTTGGGAGTAGAAGGTTATAGATAAGCCAGAGGAGGCTAGATGATCCACGTGGATGAATAAGCATTGTGGATATCAGTACAAAGTCATATTTAGATTATTATAGATACAGACAGCTACATATATATATACAGAGAGAGAGAGGCAGAAAGAGACAGAGAACAGAGAGGGCGGGGAAGGAGAGGCTAGTCTATACACTCACATCTCTTGCTACGCGTTTACTGAGAGGGCCTAGAAACCTGGGCATCCCAAACAGTAGCAATAAGCACACGGAGCACCCAGATCTTGGTGTCTAATACGATTCTCCAAGAAAATGAACCAGGGGCTCCTCAGAGAAATGGTTAACTCTAGGACTGAAGCAGGAAATACATAAGACGAGCCTGTAACAGAAAATAAGAAAGTGTTCAAAAAAACAAAACACATTGATCAAGGTATGTCAAAGAGATATAAGACCCACTTTGATTGCCAAAGCCAGAACAATCTGCACAGCAAAACAAATTGAGTAGCCCTGGATTATAATTCGAAGTATGAAAAGAATTATTCAAGGCCATAGTGATATTATTTAATAAGCAAACAAACCTCCCAAGATTTTTAAATAATTTATGTAGATAATCTGTCTTAAAGTGTGAAGTGTAACTCCACACTCCTTAAGGATGGGCTGTGCATAATGACTTCCTTCCAGAAGTACAATATGGAAAAGTGGTGGAAGGAGAGTTAACTTTATAGTGGAAGAACTTGACTACTTCAAGCTAGTGATCTGGGTTAACATCAACAGTGATGACATATACTGACAGTATGTACCCTACTGTGACGGTGTGAGGTACATACAGGATAGTATATACTCTGTGAGGTGATAAAAATGGCACTTTACCTCTGGGATCTTCCTCCCCCAAACCTGTAACTCCAATGCCATCATAAGAAAAACATCAGACAAATCCCAAACAAGAGTCATTTTATAACATATCTGACCAGTAATACTCAAAACTGTCAAGTTTATCTACAAGAAAAGTCTGAGAAACTACTACAGTCCTAGAAACCTAAGGAGAAACGACTAAACGTAATGTGGGATCTGAGCAAAGAGACTGAGCAAAGAGAAAACTGAGCAAATCTGAAGAAAGCATGGACTTTAGTTAGTTACCAATACTGGTTCATTAATTGTGACATTAGAATTATACTAATGTAAGATGTTAATAATAGGGAAAATTGTGGGGGGACATATGGGAACTCACTGTAGTATCTTCACAGTAATTTTGAAAATCTAAAATTATTCTAAAATTAAGTTTATTGGAAAAAAGTCAACATTTCAAAATAAATAACCCTTCAGACATGTATAGATGTCCAGACTTAGCAAACAGAAATTAAGCCTTGTCTAACACAGAAAAACCCAGATTCCAAGTATCTTGGTAGGGGATCCTTGGCTACTAAAGAAATTACTTTAAAATTCTGCTCTGAGACTTCAACTGGAACAGAATGGGGAATAGAAAATCAGTGTCAGGAATTACTACCCTGGGCTGTTTACCCAGACCCTTCCCATTACAACAAATTCCCAAGAACTGCTCAAAACTGAGTTCGAATTTTGTCCTATGCAAAGATCTCCCATCTCCCAGAGTAGTAAAAGCTGTCAGCCAATGGGCTGAAAAAGACGGGCAGATGTCCTGTAAAATGTCATTCTGACGCGGCAAGTGTGATTGCCACAAGAAAAAGTGTGGTTTCATAGATTCATTTCTCACTTCTCTCAAAAAAAAAAAAAAAAATTCAGCAAACACGCATTGTGCACTTACTAAGCCTTTTGCATTGACCATCTCATTTAATCCTACAAGCAACTCTATGCACCCATTTTACAGAGGAGAAAACTGAGAACCAGAGAAGCAACCAGAGCTTGCCCACAGTTACCGAGTAATACGGTACACTAAGGATTCGAACCCCAGCCAGACTGACTCCGGAGCTCCTCCGAATGCTCCGCCCTTGGGAAGAAAGGCCAGGTCACAACTGTGAGGAGCACCGGGTCTGGTCCCAACTCAGAGCTAAGGCGCTGGACACGAGCAAAGCAAGGCCCTCCGCCCCTGGGAGTCAAACTGCCCTCCGCAAGTAACTTCCGAACAAGCGACCCAGGAAGTTATTTGCGCCAAACACGGAGCAGTCCCCGGGCCGGCAGAACAGCGCCTCCGGGTCAGAGGCAGAGGCGCCGGAGCCTAATCCCCGTTCCTGTACCACAGCCTCGGCGACTACGCCCCGCCCCGAAGCCCGGACCGACCACGGGCGCCTCGGTACTCACCTCCCTGGCCGCCGCGCCGCGTCCCCGGAAGTGGTTTCTTGAGACCTTGGGGCCCGGAAGTGACGCTCCCGAGCAACCAGCGGGCTCGGTTCCGCCCCTCAGCGTTGCTAGGGTTGGCGGATCTAGGCTGCTGGGCTTTGTTAGCCTTTTGTCCCAACCCTGTCGTTTGGAGCTGGAGAGAGAGGCCTGCAAAAGTGAAAGCCAGGTTCCCTCGATTCGCTAAGGCGCTGTATCACAGCCCATTTCAGCAAACATTTATACACGTTTATAGACGCCTTAATTTTTTTTTTTTTTTGGAAGTTTGATTTACAAAGTAGTTTGTAAGTTTTAGGTGTGTTTGTAGTGGTGTGTAAGTTTTAGGTGTACAACAAAGTGATTCAGCTATATATATATATATATTTTTTTTTTCAGATTCTTTTCCATTATAGGTTGTTATAAGATATTGAATATAGTTCCCTGTGCTATACAGTAGGCCCTTATTGTTTATCTATTTTATACGTTTGTTGTTGTTGTTGTTGTTGAGTCGCTGAGCCATGTCTGATTCTTTTGCAACCCCATGGACTGTAGCCCGCCAGGCTCCTCTGTCCATGGGATTTCCCAGGCAAGAATACTGGAGTGGGTTGCCCTTTCCTTCTCCAGGGGATCCTCCCAACCCAGGGATCGAGCCTGCATTTTCTGCATCTCCTGCTTTGACAGGTGGATTCTTTACCACTGAACCTCTAGAGAAGCCCATTTTACACATAGTGTATCTGTTAATCCCAGACTCCTAATTTATCCCTTCCCCTCATCCTGTTTGGTAATCATATAAGTTTGATTTCTATGTCTATGAGTCTATTTCTGTTTTGTAAATAAGTTCATTTGTATCATTTTTTAAAAGATTCCACATGGAGGTGATATCACATGGTATTTGGGTTCCCCTGGTGGCTCAGATGGTAAAGAATCTGCCTGCAATGCTGGAGACCTGGGTTCAATCCCTGGGTTGGGAAGATTCACCTGGAGGAGGGCATGGCAACCCACTCTAGTATTCCTGCCTGGAGAATCCCCATGGACAGAGGAGCCTGGTGGGCCACAGTCCATGGGATCACAGAGAGTCAGACACAACTGAGCGACTAAGCACAGCACACATGGTACTTGGCTTTCTCTGACTGACTTCACTTAGTATGACTGTCTCTAGGTCCGTCCATATTGCTGCAAATGACCATGTTTTTCTTTTTATGACTGAGTAATATTCCATTGTATATACATACCACATCTTCTTTATCCGTTCAGCAATTGATGGACATTTAGGTTGTTTCCATGTCTTTGCTATTGTAAATAGTGCTGCTATGAACATTGGGGTGTGTGTATCCTTTTGAATTAGAGTTTTCTTGGATATATGCCCAGCAGTGGGATTTGGTAACTCTGGTTTTTTTAAGGAATTTCCATACTTTTATCCATAGTGACTGCAGCAAATTTACATTCCCACCAACAGTATAGGAGGGTTCCCTTTTCTCCACATCCTCTCTAGCATTTGTTATTTGTAGACTTTTTAATGATGGTCCTTCTGACCATTGTGAGGTGATACTTCACTGTAGTTGATTTACATTGTATAGATATATGCCTTAATTCTATGTGGGACCCTGAGCTAGGAGCCTGCAATGCAGAAAGGAGACAGACAAGCACAGTTTTGTAATTCAGACAGAAGCAAATTATTAAAATTCATTCAAAATATTCACCAAGTACCTACTCTATGGCTTGTGCTGGTTGTTCAACTAGACAGATGGAGTCTCTGCCCTCACAAAGCTTACAATTTGAACACACTATAATATAATGTGATGAGTGTTTAGACGGCAGTACAGTTCCTGACTGAGTATCGGTTGGGCAAATAATGAGGGGGGAGGGGAACTCTAGTTGGACATGGTAATCAGCCTCCACTTTGGACCTGAATGATTCTTGAATCCTGGGATCCATGCCCTTGTATAGCCCCTTCTCACACTGAATAAGGCTAACAGATATAGTTAACAGGATATTATGGAAATCATGGAGTATGAGTTCCAAGATTAAGACAAAAAAAGATATTGTTCTTCCTCTTTGCACTCTCTTCATCATTCATGAGGGATCCATATTATGAGGATACTCAAGCAGCCCTGGGGAGAGGCTTGCAAGAATAATAACTGAGTCTCTTGCCAACAACCATCTCCAACTTGCCAGCCATATGTGTGAGTCATCTTGGGAATGGATCCTCCAGCCCCAGCCGAGCCTTCAGATGACTCCATCCCTGGCTAAAATCTTTAATATAATTGAGAGACCTTGAGCCAAAAACAACAAAATCACTCTTCAATTCCTGACCCATAGAAATGATTTAAACTTCTAAGTTCCAGGGTAATTTGCTTTCAGCGTATAGAACTAGTACAGAGAAGATCCAGGAGGAGGAGGGGGATGCTAGAGATTCAAAAAAAAAGAATGAGACCTGATCTTTCCCTCAAGGAGTTCACTGTCTCCTAGAGGACATAGACAGAAATAATTATAATTCACTCAACATCCACCATCACCCTTACTGTGTGAGATGATATGGAGAATCCAAGGATGTGTTGTTTCTTTATTCACTCAATAGATATCTATAGAGTTTCCACTCTGAATCATACACTATGGAATCAGAAAGGCAATAGTCAGTAGGTTGGTCTCTACCCTCACTGTGTTTAGAGGTTAGGGGTATCTGACACCTTCATTAATCAATTGCAAAGAAATGTATATTTATTAACCATGAGATGTGTAAAGAAGAAAGAAGAGGAAACCATGAGAGAATAAATAACCTGGGAAATGCAATCAAGAAAGGGTGATCAGGGAAGGTCTCTCTGTGGAGGTAACATTTAAACTAAGAAACAAAGGATGGATGGGAATTTGCCAGGCAAAAGAGGCATAAGGATGGTAGGAGGTGGAAAGGCTGTTGAAAAGGCTTGGCGCATAAAAGAATGGGGAGAAGCCAAGGCCTGAAAGGTACAGATATTTAGGGGAAGTCCCTGGAGATCCAGTGGTTAGGACTTAGCACTTTCAGAGCCCAGGTTCAATCCCTGGTAGGGGAACTAAGATCCCACAAGCTACACAGCATGGCCAAAAAAAATAAAGAGAAAGTAATGTACAGATACTTAAGATAAGACTCGCTGTTTGCCCTGGAGGGGCTCACGGTGGGGTGTGGATGAGGAGGGCCATAGGAGATGGAGATGTCTTACATGTTGAATTGTGTCCCCCAAAAATGATTTGGTAGAGAATGAACCCCAGTACCTCAGAATGTGATTGTATGCAGAGACAGGGTCTTTGCAGAGGTAATCAAATTAAACTGAGGTTATTAGGATGGACCCTAACCCAATATGACTGGTGTCTTTATTAAAGGGAGAAATTTGTACACCGAGCACACTTGGGGAGAATGCCATGTGAAGATGGGAGCAGAGGCCAGGGTGATGCTTTTACAAGCCTAGGAATGACAGATTGCCAAAAAACCACTGGAAACCATGGGAGAGATGTGGAAGGGATCTCTCCCCACAGCCCTCATCCTTGCTTTCTGATTCCTAGCTGGCAGAACTGTGAGAAAATAATTATCTCTTGTTGAAGACACCCAGTTTGTGGTACCGCGTTACGGCAGCCCTAGCAAACTAATACAGATGTGCAGGTGCTTTGAAACCTGTTAGCATCAGTATCCAAATGTGAAAGATTCCCAGCACGGCTGCTGCAAGCACAGCTACTTCCTTACTCTCTGGAAGCTTCTGGAGGGATCCAGCTGAGTCTTACTCATCTCTGCGCCCTGCCTGGCTTCATTAGCACCACAGCACGGTGGAGAACTCTGCGGCGTGCTTGTTCTTATCCATAACATCTCTGCGAGGCACACTGCTTGCACGATGAAAGAGAAAAAGTTGCAAAAAGCATGGTGTCTGCTCTGAGAAATATTTCTAAACTAGATGAACACAACGGGGTGAACCAGTTTGAAATTATTAATTATAGCGGCTATTTATTGAGTATTCACCAGGTGCCTAGCACTTTGCATATATCAATATTCTCCCAGCAGCTTCCCTGTAAGGCAGGTATTATTATTCTCATCCACAGGTGACGAAAAGTAGGGCTGGAGAAGTTAAGCAACTTCCCCAAGGCCCCACAGAGCTGGTGTGCATAACCACTGAGCTACCTAACCAAGCTGTTCAAGCCAGATGGGCATTCCAGGCTTGAGTGCTCTAGGATGAAGGGAAGGATCAACGAGGTATCAGGAGGGCTTCATGAGGAAGGTGGCTCGATGTGGGTCCTGGATGACGGGCTGGATTTGGATATGGGCAAAGGAAAGTGGAGTTTCCTGGTGGCTCAGACAGTAAAGAATCCACCTGCAATGCAAGAGACCCGGGTTCAGTCCCTGGGTCAGGAAGATCCCCTGGAGAAGGGAATGGCTACACACTCCAGTATTCTTACCTGGAGAATTCCCTGGACAGAGGAGCCTGGCAGGCTACAGTCCACCAAGTCGCAAAGAGTAGGACACGACTGAGTGATTAACACATACACAAAGGAAAGTGAGGCACAAGACTTGCTTTTCCACCTCCAAACCTTTGCCTTTGTTGATGTCTTCGCCTCTTCTCACAGCTCGTCACAAGACAGGCTCATTCGCATCCTTCAGGGCTCATCCCAAACACTACGTTTTCAGAAACATCTCCCATGATCACCTTTTCCAGCTAGTTATTTTTTCTAGAAATGACTCCAGCAGTGTTGTTCATCCCACAGGTTCTTTTCTGCCCTAGGATTGCTTGGACCAACTGCGTACAGTGGAAGAGTTGCTGCGTCCATTTCAGACGTGGCACCCAACTGGCCTGAAAGTCAGCCATCAGCTAAGAGGTATGACCAGGCCTAGACCAGTGAGCTGTGAGAAGTCCAAGCCACATAGGGAGGAAGGGAATCTGAGCAGACACCAGACCTAGAAGTGAAGAAGCCATTTGGAGAGGCAGAAAGACAGATAGATACGTGATAAAGCAAAGATGGTAGAATATTAAGTGTAGAATCTAAGTGGTAGGCATAGCATGTGCTATACAATTCTTTCAACTTTTTTTTTTTTTTTTTTGGTATATTTGAAATTTTTCACCACAAAGTTGTGAGCAAAAAAGAAACCATCTTGGAAGGGGACGCCTCAGCCCCAAACACCTCAACTGATCCCACTTGAAGCAGAGGTGAACTTCTCGGCCCAGCCTTTCCCAAATTCCTGACCCACAAAATCATGCATGGATATTTTAAGCCACTAAGTTCTGGGGAATAGATTACAAAATTTCTCTAAGTAGATCTCTTTTACTTTCTATCACAGCTTCCTGCCTATTTCCTTTGTAGCATTTATCACAAGTTGTCTTATATGCTTGTTTGTTATCAGTCTCTCCCCCTCTAGGATGTAAACTCTATCTCCTTCTTTCACTCCTACCTCCCAGCACCTAGCACCCTGCCTGGGGTACGTGTAGGTTCAAATGAATGTTTGTTGAGTGAGCAGGACATGGGGCTCTTCTGAAGAGTACTAGAAGAGAATATGGAGTTCACGGAGTCAGGGGGAAACTGCTATTTGTCTCTTGGGCTGCCCAAAATCTGAACCCCCATTTGTGGGAATCCCAAGAGGTAGGAGGAGACAGGCCCCCCTCACTATGGCAGATGGACGGGGTGGACACACCCTCTCCTCGGTCCCTGCTGGAGCAAAGATGCTGAACTTAACCACGACCCATCGGAAGCCCCCACTCCAGATTCTGAGCCTGGAGGCAGGAGTGCCAGCCTGAAGGGTCCCAAGTCCAGGGCCTTGTTCAGAGCAAGTGGATCTTGGCCACACCTGGCCTTGGGTGGCTCCTGCCTGAGCTCCTTCAGTCCTGCTGTGTTCCATTAACTCCTTCTCTGCCCTTAGGTTCGGCTCCAGCAAGAAACTAGGAATGTTGAGTGTGGTGCATCCTGGTGAATCCAGAATGTATCAATTGGTGAGGAGGCATATTTTATGTATTTTCCTCCAAATGGGGAGGACGTACTTTATGTGCCAGAAAGGCAAGGGACACGTTCATCTTGGAGCCAGCAGAGCCTAAACAATAGTAGAGGCTCATCATATTCTGGTCTCTTTCTCTGGGCCTCCAGGACCCTTCTAGCAGATAACCAACTTTGATAGCCCATGGCCTGTTCTCTTGCTTTCTACAAGGTGTGAACTTGAACTAAAGGCTTGATTTCACACTTGAGTGTCTATAAACCCGTGGTGGACCTCCTTGGTGGTCTAGTGGTTAAGAATCACCTGTCAGTGCAGGGGACGTGGATTTGATCTCTAGTCCAGGAAGATTCCATATGCTGTGGGGCAACCAGGCCCATGTGCCACAACTACTAAGCCTGTGCGCTAGAACCTGTGCTTCACAAAAGAGAAACCACTGTAATGAGAAGCTCATGTATCACAACGAGAGAGTAGCCCCCACTCATGGCAACTAAAAAAGACCCACACACATCAATCAAGACCCAGCACAGCCAAAAATAAATTAATTCATTAAAAAATTATAAACCCATTGTTTGTTGTTGTTGTCCAGTCACTAAATCGTGTCCAACTCTCTGCAGCCCCATGGACTGCAGCATACCAGGCTTCCCTGTCCTTCACTATCTCCCAGAGTTTGCGCAGAATCATGTCCATTGAGTCAGTGATGTTATCTAACCATCTCAACCTCTGCCGCCCTCTTCTTTTGCTTTCAATCTTTCCCAGCATCAAGGTCTGTTCCAATGATGGTCATTGCTCATCGAGGTCAGCTCCTCGCATCAGGTGGCCAAAGTATTGGAGCTGCAGCTTCAGCATCAGTAAACTCAGATCCTAACGCTGTGCTTTAGGATATCCCAAGAACATGTCGGCTTCAGAGGAGGAGAGGTTCACCCACGGGCTCATTAAGTCATCACACAGAACTTAATCAGAAGGTAGAGTGCACATCAACACCACAGAGGGTTTGCCCTTCCCAGGAAAATCCAAATGCTATAACTTGTTCTTGAGACCCCCAGGTTTCCCACAGTTTTGAAACCTGAAAAGTTTTATCCAGCTGACATTCACTGAGAGCCAACTATATGTCAGGGAAACACTGGGAATAAGATCTTAGGCTCTGGTGAGAGAGACAGACATAGACACACACTAACACAATAGGATATTTTGAGTTTCTACAAAAGAAGTGTGTGCAGAACGACATAAAAACCCAGAAGAAGCATCAGACTTTGCTTTCATTGATCATGGAGGGCATCCTAGAGTAGGTGACATTCAATCTCCAGGAGGAGGTTACAGGTGAAGCAAAGGCCAGGTCAGGGCTCATACTTCCAGAGTACTGAAGTTCTGGAAAGAGTCCAGAGCTTCATCTCCTTGAAAATCCTTCAGCCATGGAAGCAGTAAAAACTTCACAGGGATCCAGCATCTGGATGGTGCTAATTACCTCCACCTTTATGAAGTGCTGCATTAAATTAGGCACATGAAAAGATGTTCTGCATCGCTAATTATCAGAGAAATGCAAATCAAAACTACAATAATATATCACCTCACACCAGCCAGGATGGCTATCATCAAAAAACCCACAAACAATAAATGCTGGAGAGCGTATGGGAACCCTCCACACTGTTGGGTAGGAATGTAGATTGGTACAGCCACTATGGAGAACAGAATGGAGGTTCCTTCAAAAACTAAAACTAGGGCTACCATATGACCCTGCAATCCCACTCCTGGGCATATATCTGGAGAAAAACATGATCCAAAAAGATACAAGCACCCCAAAGTTCATTGCAGCACTGTTTACAACAGTCAAGACATGGAAGCAACCTAAATGTCCATCAGCAGAGAAATGGATAAAGAATATGTGGTACATATATACAATGGAATATTACTCAGCCATTAAAAAGAATGAAATAATAACATTTGTGGCAACATGAATGGACCTAGAGAGTGTCATACTGAATGAAGTAAGTCAGACAGAGAAGGAGAAATATCATATGACATCCCTTATGTGTGGAATATAAAAAGAAATGATACAAATGAGCTTAATTACAAAACAAAAGCAGACTCACAGACTTCATGAAGGAGACTATGGCTGCCATGGGGAAGAATGAGGGGAAGGGATAGTTAGGGAGTTTGGGATGGACATGTACACACTGTTCTATTTAAAATGGATAACTAATAAGGACCTATTGTATAGCACATGGGACTCTGCTCCATGTCATGCAGTAGCCTGGATGGGAGCGGAGTTTGGGGGAGAATGTATCTTTAGTTGCTCCATCATATCTGACTATTTGCAGCCCCATGGACTGTATGTAGGCCTCCAGGCTCCTCTGTTCATGGGATCTTTCCAGGCAAGAATACTGGAACAGGTTGTCATTTCCTTCTCCAGGAGAGCTTCCTGACCCGGGGATAAAACCCATGTCTTCTGTGTCTCCTGCATTGGCAGGCGGATTCTTTACCACTAACACCACCTGGGAAGCCCTTGGGGGAGAATGGATACATGTATGTGAATGTCCCTTCACTGCTCACCTGAAACTATCACAACACTGTTAATCAGCTATACTCCAATACAAAAATTTTTTTTTTTAATTTTTTAAAGAAAAACTTGACTCTAACCAAACAGCATAGGTGGCTCCCTAGGTTAAATCCACACTAAATATTCAATTACGCACAATTCAAGCAGAGTCATATTTGGTGGAGATCAGTTCACTTGTTCTGTGAAGGCACTTTTCCAGCTGAACAATGATGGTGGCTTTTAATTGTGCACTGTCTTCTTTCTTGGGGGCTTTAAGTGGGACCATCTCCCCAGAGGAAGCCAGAAACTGGGTATATCATCTCCATTTTGTAGTTGGATGATCTCAGTAAAGAGATCTGGCCCTAGCCACACAAACTAGAATCTTAACTCCTCCCCAGGGCCCAACTCAAATTACCTTGTCTTAGAAGATTTTTTTGTTTCCCCCATCAGAATTCCCCTGCCGTACATGACCCTAGAAGAAGCTGAGAGAAGTGGCTGAGCTTCACTTTCTACAGACCTTGTGTTGAATACTTGATTTGCAACCACTCACTTGATCCTCCCAACAACTAGGAGAGTGTGTTCCCATTTCACAGCCAAGGAAACTGAGGCACAGAGATGCTGAGTGATGGGTCTTCGATTATACAGCTGATAAGTGTTAGAGTCAGGATTCAAGCCCAGGCCTCCAAGCCCTTTATCTTAACCACACAGAATCCTGGCCCATTCATTCATTCATTCAACAACTATTTGTTGAGCATCTACTGTACACCCAGTGTTTGCTAGGAGTATAATACTTGCTAGGGATGCAGTAGGGAAGAAAACACAGTCCCTGCCCTAACAAAGATTATCACCTAGCAGGGAAGACAGATATGAAACACTTTCACAAACAATTATTTAATTACATATCAGGCGTCAGGTAATGTTAGCAGAATTTAATTGAGCTAGGTAAGACACTAGCAGGGCAAGAAAAGAAATCAGGTCTCTGGGTAGCTCTTTCTTGTCTGCAATTCAGGAGTCAGTCAACTCTTCCTTTTTTCTTAGATTCAGTAGCTAAGCAATGCCTGCAGATGCACACAACTGCTTTGGGAGTTTCCACAGACCACACTTCCTTCTCTGAATCATGGAGTTCCCAGGCTTTAAAATGGGGATGAAAATAGCAAAAGACTGGAAGTAACCCAAATATCCATCAACAGGGGACCACTTAAATAAGTGATGGTACATCTACAACCATGGAATATGCAGCTATTAAAAAGCATGAGGCAACTCTAAATGCTAGAGAAGGATCACTAAGATCTGGATCCCAGTGAGTCATGGGGTAACACATTCTTTTTTTTTTCTTTTAATTTTTTTTTTTTGCAAGGGGGCACAAAAGCCCCATCCACGCCTACTGGGTCAGTTATCTTCAGTTTTTATTATAAGGCCTGAAATTCCTTTTGGCACTTAAGCGCCTTTGGTTTGGGTTTGTCACCCTCAGCCCGAGATCCTGGCTTCTTGAGCGGGGAAGGTGAATTCCCCCTGGGTAGTAAGTGGGGTGATCCCCTTTCCTCTACTATCTCTCAGGAAACACTGTGCTTGTAACACGGACACACCGTCAATAGCCCGTGGGCAAAAAGATGGGCCAGTGATTCCCTTCAGGGTTGTTTCTTTTCTTTTTTTAAAATTTTATTTATTTTGGCTGTGCTGGGTCTTCGGTGCTGCCTGGGCTTTTCTCGAGTTGCAGAGAGCAGTGGCCACTCTACAGCGGCGGTGCACAAGCCTCTCTTTACAGGGGCCTCTCTTGTTGCAGAGCACAGGCTCCAGGGCATGTGAGCTCCCGGCTCAGTATTCGTGACTGACTGGTTTTGACTGCTCCCCAGCACGTGGGATCCTCCAGGGCCAGGGAGGTGAAATTGTTCACCTCGAACTGGGGCTTGAACCCACGTGGCTGGGACTCAAACCCAGCCAAAACCCACAGTACCTGGTTTCAGGACCGAATGTAGCTCAGGTTCTTGATGCCTCATCGCTGAAAGAATTAAGTGAGAGACAAAGTGATAGGTAAGAAGTGGATTTATTCAGATTCAGAGAGAAGTGCACTCCACAGACAAGAGTGTCGGCCATCGCAGAGGGCGAGTGTGGCCAACACATTCTTTTCAAAAAATCATTTTATTTTTTTGGCTGCACTGGGTCTTTGTTGCGGCACATAGGCTTTCTCTAGTTGCGGCGAGCGGACTTCTCATTGCGGCGGCTTCTCTTATTGCAGAGCACTGGGTCTAGGGCACGTAGGCTCGCTAGTCACAGTTCACAGGCTTAGTTGCCCCTACCACATGTGGAATCTTCCTGGATCAGGGATCAAACCCATGCCCCCTGCATTGGCAGGCAGATTTTTAACCGCTGGGCCACCGGGGAAGTCCACGACTTACTCTTAGTGTGTGCCATTCTGTACCTTTTGAATTTTGTACTCTATGCAGGTACCTTATCAAAATATAAATTAATCAATTCAAGAACTTTTTTAATACAGCATTTTGATGGGTATGTAAAAAAAGCAGTAAAATAGCCCTACTCACATCAGCCCATTTCATGATGTTATTGTTAGTTTCAAAGGAGAGGTTAGATTTGGCAGCCCTTGGAAAATCTAAAACAATTAGAACACATGTTGCTCCTAATGAGATGAGAGAGGAATAAGGGCCAAACAGAGAAGAAAAGAGGAGGAAAAGAGGAGAAAAACAAAGAGGCCAGGCAGAGACTGGCAGAGAAAAAATCCACAATTACTTTAGTGCCACTGAGCCCCCAAGGCAGCTGCGCTACCTGCTTCTTTCTAGCCAGCTGCCAGGTTGCCATGGTGATGTAATAGCCTGTGATAAGCTTATTTATGATTCTGAAAACATTAAAAAAAAAAAAAAAACCCACCAGCAAGCTGCAGATATGCTGCAATGAGCAGAGAAGATGCCTGCATGAGAGGAGGTGTCAAGGTGACCTTCCCGAAGATTGAGGTCCTCCCTTGAAAACTGGTGGGGTCAGCCTAGAGCAGAGGGTCACAAACCTGAGCATGAAGCCAAATCCCCTGGTGTGCTGTGCTGTGCTTAGCCTCTCGGTCGTGTTCGACTCTTTGAGACCACATGGACTGTAGCCCACCAGGCTCCTCTGTCCATGAGGATTCTCCAGGCAAGAATACTGGAGTGGGTTGCCATGCCCTCCCCCAGGGTATCTTTCCAACCCAGGGATGGAAAACACAGATTGTGGGACTTCCCTGATGGTCCGGTGGTTGGGAATCCGTCTTCCAATACAGGGAACACGGGTTCGATCCCTGGTCGGGAAACGGGGATCCCGCATTCCACAGGGCAACTGAGCCTGCGCACCACAGCTAAAGACCCTGAGCGCCACAACTAGGAAACCTGCACACGCTAGAGCCCATGCGCTGCTACTCGAGAGCCGCGAACCACAATGAAAACCTACTGCAGCAGGAAAAAAATTGTTTTTAATTAAATGATAATAATAATGATGATTTAAAACACACACACACAGATTGCGTACCCATCCCCAGAGATTCAGCTTCAATAGGTATGAGGAGGAGCATTTCTAACAAGTTCCCAGGAGGTACAGAAACTGAGGCTTGGAGACCACCATCCTAACCATCTCAAAAGGCCTCTTGTACTGAGGACTCCATGAGCTTTGGGCTCCACCTCCCGCTCGCCCTGAAACAGGAAATAATGCTTCAGTCTTTCGGGGTAAAGCACGTTCACCCCCCGCATCAGCTCCTCTGTTAACTAAGGAGCTACAACACCCAGTGTGGGTTGTAAGGTAGCCCAAAACACCTGGTGGGCCAAGGCCTTCGAGGGCAGTTTCCAAAGCCGAGGCCAATGCCCCACA
This sequence comes from Cervus canadensis, assembly GCF_019320065.1. NCBI lineage: Eukaryota > Metazoa > Chordata > Mammalia > Artiodactyla > Cervidae > Cervus > Cervus canadensis. The sequence goes on along the minus strand of NC_057395.1, from coordinate 65,020,187 downwards.
CAAGCAATTGCCTGGAAAGATTGGCCAGCATACCAGCCGCCTCTGCCAGAACTCTCTCGTGGGGCCAATTAACTGGGTGTGATGGCCAACAGGTGTCACGGGGCCAGAGGAAAGGCGGCTGCCAGTCAGGACTGTGGTTGAGCTAGGGCCAGGGCTGGTGGGAGAGGATTTGAAACTGACAGAAGCCAAATCTTCAGTGCTATAATTTCCCGCAGTGGGATTCTGACGCCCCACAGAGATGGAAGCAGGCAGACAAGTCCAAACACCCAACCCCACTTAGTGCACACAGCATCCCGAGTGAGAAAGCTCCCGGCTGGGGCAGAATGCAATTTTAGTGATAGGTACCCTCAAATTCAGGATTTCTTGTACATTCAACAAATATCTGTAGAGCACCAGAGATGTGCCAGACGCTGTGATGGGTGATGCACATGTGGGCAGCAGGCAAGTGTGGCCCTGGCCATTATGGAGCCTACATTTAAGTAAAAGGAGACAGACATTATTCAAAGAATCAGACAGTTTAATTGTGCTGTGGTTTTCTAAGTGAATGATTTTGTTCTCAGGAAATAATACTTAAGTATTTCAGGGTAAAGGGGCAAGATATCTGCAACTTATCTCAAGAAGCTCAGAAAAATAATCATATATCATATATTATCTATACATTTATGATTGTATATATTACCCATGTAATCTATTATATATATACATACATGGAGAGAGACAGAGAGAGAAAATGATAAAGCAAATGAGACAAAATACTAACAATTGTTGAATGGAGACAGAGTATATGGGAAGGAGTTCTTTGTACTGATATTATTCCTAGAATTTTTCTGAAAGCTTGAAGTTATTTCAAAATTTGAATTTTAAAAAAGGCTCACATTATGAAATTGCAGCTTGTCCTTTCTCTTAGCATTACAGGTTTTGCCAAAAGAACATTTTTGCGTCAAATATTGATGTGTAGAAGTGAGGAAGCTGGTCTGCTAAACCAGTAGTATGAGATACTAAACTATCATTTTTGCTACCTTTGAATACTTGAAAGGCCGACTTTGTACAAACGTATCCTCTGGTTTCCTATATGTTGGAGATATTTAGACCATAATTTCATTATAAGTAAACGAATAAAGATTCAAAAAATAAAAAAGGATCACATAAATACATGACAAATTATAAACAGTGAAGAGTGCTGGTGGTTTTTTTTTTTTCAAGTATGTAATGGTGGTGAGGACCTAAAGACAAAGTGGTTTGTCTTAGATAGGGAGATCAAGGAGGGCTTCCTGGAGGTGGCAGGTTTGAGCTGAGGTCTAAGTGGAAGTTGACCAGAGGAGAAGAGTTACCTTCCAGGCAGATGACACAGCTCTGGCAAAAGCTCTTTGTAGGAAAGAGCACAGCTCATTAGAGGAATTGAAGAAAAGAAACGGCAGCTGGAGCTGAGCTCAACACATCCTCTCCTCCGCAGCGTGAGGGTGGGGAAGGGTGGGGGGTCAAGGTTTCTGGAAAAGGCTGCTCTTCTGGCCCCAGACGGGGTCTGTTTTGTTTCTCCCCTACCTTTCTGCCCCTTCCAGCTCACGTTCTCATGTAGCTTCCTCTGGCTCCCCACCAAACCCAAGTCCTAAGATTCTGCTTGAACGCAGCTCCCCAGGCCGAGGCCCAGAATCCCAGCAGCATATGGCAACATGATCTGACAGCTTCCCACTGGCCCCTTCCCTGTAGCTCCCTCTCAGCCTCCAATCCCTGGTTGCCATCCATCAACCCCTTTACCTGCCATACAAAAACCATCGGGCTGTCATTTAAACTTATTTCTACAATTTGCTTCCTGGGCCTCAGGCAACCAGCTCCATCTGCGGACGGCTCCGTGCAGTTTCCATCTGGTCTCCATCCACTGCTGCTTTTCCCGAGAGCTCACATGGAGCCACCTTTCAGATCTCTTCCGGGTCTCAACCGAGAGCAACCGCAGGTGATTTTGGAGCACGAACCCGCGTGATGATAAAAGCATGGCATCCTTCATCTAGGTTAGCCACGCCTTTTGCAGACACAGGTAATATCATACCGTACCCCGGTAATGCTTTGTAAACTCCGGGGCATGAGTGCCATTTCATTAGGTATTCATTGAATCACAGAATTAAAAGCTTAAAAGGGAACTTCTTAGGGTCTAACACCCTAATGTTGCAGATCAGCTCAGAGAGGGGAAGTAACTTGGCCAAGATCCCAGAGCAAGTTCATAGAGGAGCTGGACCTAGAAAGCAGGTTTCCTGAAGCCCAGGGGAAGGGTCGTGTCCAGCTGATGCTCCAAGTAATAAACAATACACAGGACCTCCCAGAAAGCAAATGTCCTCACAGCAGCTGCAAGACAGTCCTTATCTATGAAGTGAGCGGTCTGGAGAGCCTTAGTGGGAAACCAGCCCCATGAATCTGTCTTGTTACGTTTAGCAGCTACTCACTGTGTTATTTTTATCCGTTTCGTTTCACTTTAGACCTGGTTCCCATTTCACATTTATGACTAAAGGCCCTTGTGTGAGGAAAAAGGAAGTTGGAAAGAAGATTCTTTTCTTTTGTACTCTGCAAACCTTTCCAGGCTTTTTTTTTTTTTTTTTTTCTTTTATAACATTTCCATTCCAAGCCCCCAGAGCTTCTCAAATCTCCTGCATTTCCAATCCCCTGTTCAGCCTTCACTGTAATTATCTTGGGAAAATTTAAATTTCTTATCGTGGTTCTGTGACAATACTGGCTAAAGATAAGCACATTCTGAGGTCTTGTCAAATTGCCCTCAATAGGTTCAGTTAATGGGAATTACAGTTAGATTTTTCTTTAAGTGTGATAACAGTATTGTGACGATGTTAAAGAGTGAGTCCTTATCATATTGAGATATGGACTGAAATATTTATGGATGATGTGATATGAAGTCTGGGATTTGCTTCAGAATATTCTTATGGGGGGAGATAAAGAAAAACCCGCTCCCTTCATTCAAAGCTCTCCACTGGCATTCCCTAGTTTCTTTTGCAGCCTCTTCCCCTCCCCCAATCTATGAATCTGTGCATTCCCTATCTGTGGGTGGGATTTGCCTCCTGGGGTCGCAGCCCAGAAGAGAGTCTATAGATGCTGGAGCCAAAGAGGCTTAGATTCAAAATCCCAGCTCCACCCTCATGAGCAGAGGGACCGAGGACAAGCCATTTAAGTGTCTTAGTTCTCACTCCCCATCTGCAGAGTGGAGATAATACGTAGACAACCAACCAACAGCCTATTTTTCTAATTTGTTCTTTTCCTTCACTTTTTCAAAGTCTGCCTCCACCAGCCGTGAAAGTGTATCTTTTTCTCCAGGATCCCACCCAAGCCCCTTGGCTCTTCAGTGAAAGTTGCTCAGTCATGTCCGACTCTTTTTGACCCCATAGACTATACAGTCCATGGAATTCTCCAGGCCAGAATACTGGAGTGGGTAGCCTTTCCCTTCTCCAGTGGATCTTCCCAACCCAGGGATCGAACCCAGGTCTCCCACACTGCAGGCGTATTCTTTACCAGCTGAGCCACCAGGAAAGCCCAAGAATACTGGAGTGGGTAGCCTATCCCTTCTCCAGGGGATCTTCCCAACCCAGAAATCAAACCAGGGTTTCCTGCATTGCAGGCGGATTCTTTACCAACTGAGGTACCAGAGAAGCCCTGGCTCTTCAGAGGCTCCTCCTACTGCCTTCTCGGTGCCAGTTCTCCCGTCCCACCACGCCCCCCACTTCCCCCTCCCCCACTCCCCACCCTCACACCCAACCCTCCCATCATCCCCACACTCCTCAGTCTGCCCAGATGGAGGTCCAGCCTGGATCTGAGTGCCTGTTACCCACTTCCTCGTGGAGATGCCATGAGTCTGAAAATCCCAACACATGTAAATTGAAACTTGTTGCTCCTCCTCTTAATCTGTCCCCCCCAAGGCATCTGAACACCCTGTAGGCTCCTCCCCCCTCCCCCCTTTCCCCCTCCCCCTTCTCCCCTCCCGCCTCCATCCTGTCTGCCTCAGCCCCACGCGCCCGTCTTCCAGAGGTCCCTCAAATCCATCTCAGGGGCTCCCACCACCTCCTCTGCTCAGACCCGCGGGCCTGGCCAGCTGTGAAAGCATCCCGCCTGGGCTCCTTCCCTGGGGCCCCTCTGCTTTCTAGTCCCCGCTCCAGGCTGCTGGCACAACTCTCCATCCAAACCAGCACTCTTGGACTGGAAGGCCTCCCTGGGGCTCTCTCTGCTAAGAGGAAAGTTCCACATTCCTGGGCTCAGTATTTGACACCCCTCACAGCCTGGCCTGTGCGCATATTTTTCCAGAGTCACCCTCTGCATTCGCTGCCAAGGAAGCCCTCGGCCTGGGCATCTCAGGCCATCTCTCACACATGGGGCCTTGGTGGGAAATGCAGAACCCTGGGTCTTACCCCAGACAACTGAATCTGGAGGGGTCCAGGCCTGACGCACATAAAAGCTGAGGACCCTCAAACTAGTCACACCAAACTGCTTGCCTGGATCATGCCTCCAGGACTCTGTTCATGCTTTATTAATGTTTCCCCTTTCTTCAAGGCCTAGCCTAAATGTCATCTTCTCAGTAGTCATGTACAGATGTGAGAGATGGACAATAAAAAAAAAAAGTCTGAGCGCCGAAGAAGTGATGCCTTCAAACTATTGGAGAAGACTCTTGAGAGTCCCTTGGACTGCAAGGAGATGAAACCAGTCCATCCTAAAGGAAATCAACCCTGAATATTCATTGGAAGGACTGATGCTGAAGCTGAAACTCCAATATTTTGGCCACCTGATGCGAAGAACTGACTCATTAGAAAAGACCCTGACGCTGGGAAAGACTGAAGGCAGGAGAAGGGAGCGACAGAGGATGAGATGGTTGGATGGCATCACTGACTCAACAGACAGGAGTTAGAGCAAGCTCCGAGAAATGGCAAAGGACAGCAAGCCTGGTGTGCTGCAGTCCATGGGGTCGCAAAGAGTAGAACATGACTGAACAACTGCAAAGCCTCTCATTCTCCCCGGTGGAGCAAATTCTGCACTTATTCTCTCCTATAGCACTAGGCACACACCTCTGTTGCAGACTGCATGTATCACAGGGTATGTAATGATCTGTTTGCCTGTCTTCCCAGCTAGAAGGAAGTCTCCACCAAAGTCACTTCACAGAACTCCCAGAGCCCCCAACACAGTGATGGCACCCGGCAGGCACTTGATAAATATTAATTAATTTAAATTGCATCTTACTACTTCTTGGCTTCTGGATCGTAAACATAATGTATAGCTCCCAGCAGGTTTTATTACAATTGATGTCTGATGGATGAATTATCAAAGGATAGATGAGAGCCTGAAATGAATGATGAAATATGCAAATAAACTAATGATGAATTTTTATCGTTGATTAGTATTCTGAAACGCCTGGGTGTGCCTGAGACCATCTCTAACCTGACGGGATGCGTGAATAGGGTCCAATGTGAACCCAGGACTTTTGGTTCCAGGTTCCCTGGTTGACATTGGCAGACCAAAGTTCTCATGTTAATCAGAAATGTCACTGTCACCATGATGAGTGCATGGCCATCTTCCATCACAACTTTCCTGGCATCAGCCTCGGGAAATCCTCACTTATCATGTTTATCATTCCACCTCACAGGGTCCTCAGAGAGCCTACTGACACTGCTCAAAGGGAAACCTGATATCTGTTGTGAGGAGCAGGCAGAACTCAGCCTCCAGGTGTTGAGGCTGGGGGAATTCCCTGGCGATCCAGTGATTAGAACTCCACGCTTTCACTGCCGAGGGCCTGAATTTGATCCCTGGTTGGGGAACTGGGATCCCACAAGTATTGTGGCACAACCGAAAAAAAAAAAAAAAAAAGATGCTGAGATTGGGGTAGAAGGCAGTAAGTCATGTGCGGTAGCAGACAGGTGCCACTTCTAGCCCTGGCCTCCCCATTTACGGTCGGTGTGAGACCGGACAAGTTACCCAATGGCTCCAATGCTCAAGTTTCTTCCACCATAAAATGAGGTCACTTTGTGCTCCTACCCTTTAAGGTTATTGAATGAGGTCATGTACATTACATGAGTAACACATAGTAAGCATCATGCTCACAGTGCAGGGGGCCCAGGTTCAATCCCTGGTTGGGGAACTAGATCCCACATGCAGCAACTAACACTCAGTGCAGCCACATAAAAAATAAAAAAGACAGAGAGAGAGAGATGTTATTGCTACACTGCTGTAACCAGGGCAGCTAGATTCCAGTAAACGATTAGGTGGTGGTGAGTGGGGCTGACTCAGGGGCTGGAGTAACAGGAGTCAAGAAGCCAGGTCTCAGACATCTAGTAGGAGCAAATTCCCCAGTTAGAGGAGAATTCTAGCTTTAAGAATGGGGCCGATGGTGGGAATGCAAAGTAGTACAGCCACTATGGAGAACAGTGTGGAGATGCCTTAAAAAACTGGAAATAGAACTGCCATACAACCCAGCAATCCCACTGCTGGGCATACACACCGAGGAAACCAGAATTGAAAGAGACACATGTACCCCAGTGTTCATCACAGCACTGTTTACAATAGCCAGGACATGGAAGCAACCTAGATGTCCATTGGCAGACAAATGGATAAGAAAGCTGTGGTACATATACACAATGGAATATTACTCAGCTATTAAAAAGAATGCATTTAAAAAAAAAAAAGAATGCATTTGAATCCGTTCTAATGAGGTGAATGAAACTGGAGCCTATTATACAGGGCAAAGTAAGTCAGAAAGAAAAATACCAATACAGTATATTAACGCATATATATGGAATTTAGAAAGATGGTAATGATGACCCTATATGTGAGACAGCAAAAGAGACACAGATGTAAAGAACAGACTTTTGGACTCTGTGGGAGAAAGCTAGGGTGGGATTATTTGAGAGAATAGCATTGAAACATGTATATTATCATATGTGAAATAGATCGCCAGTCCAGGTTCGATGCATGAGACAGGGTGCCCAGGGCTGGTGCACTGGGATGACCCAGAGGATGGGATGGGGAGGCGGGTGGGAGGGGGGTTCAGGATGGGGAACACATGTACACCCATGGCTGATTCATGTGAATATATGGCAAAAACCAGCTAAAGTAATTAGCCTCCAATTAAAATTTTAAAAAAAGGAGTGGGGCCAAGAGTGGAAGCTGATCTTCGTTCTGCTCTGTGGTCTGCGTGTTCAGGGACCAAATGATGCAGAGCCAGGGAAGGCCAGGAGGATGTGGCCAGCCTGGGAGCTTTGGACCCGGAGGGAAACCCCAGCAGCGCCATTTGCAGTCTGGAGTCAGGGCTCTTTGGCCAGGTTTGCCCCTTCCATGGCTAATGCAGCTCCCTGAGCTGCACTCTGACCACAGACAGGAAGTGAAGTCATAATCCGGTCCCTGGTACGGGTCACCCACATCAGATGGGAAACTGGAAACTGGAGTCCCAGGCAGGCCTTGGGTTTTTTCTGTAGATACTGAATTACTGGGAACTTCCTCTCTCTGTGTCTGCAGGTCCTGTTGTCACTAAAATGCAACAACTCTGTCTCCCAGTGAGAAGGGGCCTCCCAAGTGATGCCCTCGTCCTCACCGGCCACGTTCTTGCTGGTGAGCCAGGCCAGAGGGAGGCCCCAAGTGCTGTTTCTCTGTGCTTCTTCCCCGGGACCCTGGGACAGGGGCTGAGCTTGGGGATCACACAGCCTCTTCTAACTGGAAACATAGCTGAGAACCCAGGGCAGGACCTGGGTAAAGAAAGATGAGGGTGCGGGCGGTGCAAGGGGCTGAGGAGGGCATGGCCTGATGGAAGTAATTGACCTGGACCCGCAGTGCTCCCGGGATTTCACAAGGAACAAAGCCCTGGCTGTGGGACCTCTGGCTTTCTTCCCAGAGCTCGACATGGTCAATGACTGGGGAACAGCGCCATCTCCTGGCTGTCTGCAGTCACAGCCCTCCTCCTGGTGGGAAAACCACAGGACGTTCAGAGACTGTCTTAGGTATGGGATGCCTTCAGAATCCTGGAACAAAGAGGATTTGGTTTTTGATTCAGTCATCTGGGATGGAGCCCAAGATTCTGCATTTCTAACAGGCTGCCCATGCCACTGGTTTAGGGACCTGATCAGAAAGCTTTACATCTCAATTATATCTCAATAGAACTAGAGGAAATTAAATGCTTTGAGGAACTCAGATACGAATCACGTCTGGTCCCAGACACCCCAAGGGTCTCAGGAAAGATACTTGTCCACATATAAAATCTGTGAGTCACAAGGCAAGACGAGTAGGGAAAGCTTCTTGGAGAGAAGGGATCCAAAGCATGTTTTGAAGGGTGGTCAGATAGACCTTCACCACAGGAAGCTTGCCTAAAGGGTCAGCTGGGAACAGCCTTCCTGCTGCCTTGGGTCTACCAGCCCAGCAATGGTTCACAGCCATAACTGACTTGGGGCTGGCCCAAAGATTGCAAGCAAGGTGACTGATTAAATAATCATGGGAGGGCTTCCTTGATGGCTCAGTGGTAAAGAATTTGCCTTCCAAACGCAGGAGACTCAGGTTCGATCCCTGATCCCGGAAGATCCTACATGCCATGGAGCAACTAAGCCCATGCACCACAGCTACTGAGGCTGTGCTCTAGAGCCCGGGAATATCAATTACTGAAGCCCACTCACCCTAGAGCACATGCCCCCTAACAAGAGAAGCCACTGTAACGAGAGACCCACACACCGCAACTAGAGAGTAGTCTGTGCACTGCAACTAGAGAAAAGTCCGCAGAGCAACAAAGTCCCAGCACGGCCAAAAAATAAAGTTTTTTTTTTAAATAAAATACTAATGGCAGTAACGTTTCTGAGCAACAGTCACTTAATTGATTTGCTAAATATAATCAATGTCACCTCTTATAAAGAGTTCTTCTAATGACCTTCCCAAATGCAGAATTTTCCAGAAAGAGATGAACGTCTAATGGTGATTGGATCACCCTTCAGTCACAGGCCCTTCTGCTTAGGTAGGACATGAAGTAGGAGAAAGGACCCCATTGACCCCATTTCACAGAAGAGGAAACTGAGGCTCAAGGAGGTCACGTGACTTTGCCTGAGCCCACCCAACAAGGCTAACCCTGAACCCCCTGACATGGCACTCAGGAGCACTCCTGTGACATCTGCCAAAGTTGACTCCATAAAAACAGGCCAAGAAGGCACAGAGCGGTGGGGGGGTGTGCCGGGGGTGTCATGGGAATCTGGGAGTCTGGGGTCCAGGCCTTCCATGCCTGCACAGTCACCTCAGGCTGGGAACCCAGCCATCATCCAGGGAGGGTGAAAGCGGCTTTTACAAAGCAGGGTCTGAGGCCCTCGGACAGGCCCCCCTTTGTCGACTTCCTCTGTCCTCCCTACCCCGACGCCCCTGCCTTGAGCATCACCCTCTTTGAATGGCTGGCTCCAACACACTGGAAATTTGCAGCACAAATGCACGGCTTGTATCTCAGTGGAGCCTCACTGCCCTAGCCTTTTGGAGCCTTTTAAAGCCAGCCTTTCTCTGGGGCGCTTTCTTTCCATAGCTCGAGCCCCCAGCCCTTATACACAGACATGATCGCTAATTAACGCTGGGTGAAAACCCGTCCTGGGAAGAGAGCCGGGTGGCGAGCGGGCTGTTCCCACCCCTCTCCGAGGCGGCCGGCAGCCAGAACTGGTGGAAGGGGCTGAGCTCTCACTCTCAAAGCTCATGCTGGCTTCCTCCCTCCATCCTCTTCCTTGATGGGTTTGAAAATTTACAGCAAATTAAGCTCATCACCCAGGATGGCACCCAGCTTTTCAGAGCTCAGCTCTGTTCATAAGAACTGCAGTAATAGCTAACACTGACCAAAAGTACCAGACACTTTATAAGCATATTTCTGACACTCATAACAACCTGGAAAGGCAGAGGTTATCACACCCTTTGTACAGACTCGATAACTAAGGCTCAAAGTGATGAAACACCTAGACCTGGATCACACAGCCTACAAGTGGCAGAACTGATTTTCAAATCCAAATCCATTTGTGCCCCAAACTCCTGCTCCCATTTTAGGCTTCTCTCTGCTCCTGTCTGATGCTCTCCCAGCTTTACTGTGACTTCTCCCTTTTCTCGATTCTTGGAACATCTAGTGGTGTGTCCATCTCTAGGTCTACTTGCCTGAGGTGATGGTGGTACAACTGAATAAACTTATGAAAACACTGACCTGTAGACTTCAAACAAGTGACTTGTGTGGTACGTGAATTGTACTTCAATAAAGCAGTTAAAGCTCTTTTAAAAAAGGGGGAGTAGGAGAATAAGAATCGGTGGACTATGGGGACTTCCCTGATGGTCCAGCGGCTAAGACTCCACATTCCCAATGCAGGCGGCCCGGATTCGATCCCTGGTCAGGAAACTAGATCCCACATGCCACAACTGCACATGCCTAGTGCAGCCGAATAAATAAATCCGTCAGTTCAGTCACTCAGTCGTGTCTGACTCTTTGTGACCCCATGGACTGCAGCACACCAGGCTTCCCTGTCCATCACCAACTCCTAGAGCTTGCTCAAACTCATGTTTATCAAGTCGGTAATGCCATCCAACGATCTTATCCTCTACCATCCCCTTCTCCTCCTAGTTTCAATCTTTCCCAGCATCAGTGTCTTTTCCAATGAGTCATTTCTTCACATCAGGTGGCCAAAGTATTAGAGTTTCAGCATCAGTCCTTCCAATAAATATTCAGGACTGATTTCCTTTAGGATTGACTGGTTTGATCTCCTTGCAGTCCAAGGGTCTCTCAATAGATACGTAAATAAAAGATCTCTTAAATAAAGAATTGGTGGACTATGGAATATTAGCTTATCATGGATCGATAAATTTGCAAGTCAGAAATATTTGAGTCCTGGCTCTGCCACTGCCCGCTGTGTGACTGCTGGAAAGTGGACACCTTCTCTGTGCCTGTTTCCTCGTTTATAACAGCAATAATAATAACAGTGGTAAGAGCTCATTGATGAGGCTTATTCTATTCCAGGTCTGTATCTTATCCACTGTCACAGGTACTCCTTACCCCACAGCCTCACGAGTTGAGCCCCATCACTCCCATTCTACAGATGAGGAAACTGAAATCAGGCCCAAAGTCTTTAGCACAACCCCTGTCACAGAGCTTCCACTGAGGTTGAATTCAATCCTCATGGATTCTTCAGCTGACTCTGTGTCCTATATCTGCACGCTGGTCTGGTGTCCATTCAGGGTGCCCAGCTCTCCATGGTACCCACTTCATGTTTGCGGACTGTGTGAGTTCCCATTACTCCAGGGGCTCCCAACTCCTCCATCTGCCGCCTGCTGCTGTGACCCATCAGTCCATCCTTAATCCCTGGGGATCTGGCCTGACCTGACCGCTTTGTGTTCAGGCCTGCAGGGAGACCTGTCACTCAGTCTCTGCTTCTCTGGGGAACATCCCATGCTTGCTCTGTGCCAGGAACTTGGTTCAGTGCAAGCTAAGAAGCAGGATCACAAAGTATCACTGCTAAGAGGTTCCTTCAGAAACTCCTGGCTCTGGCATTTCCCTGGTGGTCCAGTGGTTAAGAATCGCCTTGCAATGCAGTGGACGAGGGTTCGATCCCTGGTCAGGGTACTAGGATCCCATATGCCACTGAGCATCTAACCCTGCATGCCACAACTAGAGTCTGTGTGCTGCAACAAAAGATCCCTCATGCCACAACTAAGACCGGATATAGCCAATTAACTAATTAAGAAAGAAATGACCGATTCTAACTGTGAACTGTGGAAGTGTGTCCTAAAAGGCAGTCTCCACTCCCTGCTCTTCAACCAGATCAGCCCTGTTTGAAAAAGTTTGATTAAGATATTGCACTTCCCTAGATTTCCAAAGAAAGATCTTGGTTTCAAACTCTTTTAAGAGTTTGAAAACTACTGTCCTTTGCTGTTTCACTGTGGATGGGAGTAGGAAATTGATGGTATAGAACCTGAGGCCTGGAGGATTACCAGTACCTTGCAGAAGGTCACCGAGGTAGTGATGGACAGACACAGGAGGGCAGCAGGTGTCTGGATGCTTAGCTCAAAGCCATTTCCACTGCTCGACAACAGCCATGTGGGAAAGCATCGCTTCTGCCTCCCACGCTTTCATGCCATTCTTGAGGATTCTTTAGCTTTAGGCTAGAGAAATCCGGAAGTACAATTCTCCCAAGTCTTCTCATTTCTTGCCTCTCACTCCATAACCCTCAGAGGCAGCTATCGACTTTGGTCGCCTCGACACAAGACGTCGATGCTCCCCAGGCCAGCTGCCTACGCCGGCCTGTGACCACAAGAGGTTAAGTCAAATAGAGGAACATTTTGATAATTGGAAAACAAGGGAAATGGCGAACAACTCTCCTCACTAAGGGGAGAAAAAAACACTTTCGTCCGTAAAGTTGACTGTCCTCAAGTGAAATAAAGTTGCACACGGACAAAACAAGATAATGTGAACTTTTTAAAAGGCTCATTTAATCTCAGAGAGTAAATGAACCCTTGGCTGTTTCACTGTTAGGAGTACTCCAATCATTAGATGAGCCGTATTCGACACTTCCTCTGGGAATAATGTTATAACTTCACGCTCTGTCCTTTCCAAGATAAAGTTCAATATGAATCTTCGTTTGCAAGGGGCAAAACCTCTCTCCCCTATTAGGGTTTGTCAATGTGATGCTAAAAATGATCCTTTGGCGGACTTGTGAGTAATTGATCCTCTGACGCTAACAACGCCCAGGAAAATGAAGGTATAATTGGTGGGAGCGCCACGCAGCCGCTGGAGCAGACGCTGAGGCCCGTGGAGCTGGAACAACCTCTCAGTGCAGAGGGAGACCTTGCCAGCTCGGAGGTGAGCGGGCGGGGGGTGGGGGTGGCCCTGGGGGCTGGACGGGATGGGGGTGAGAGCACTGAGCTTCTCACCAACTCAGAGACCCCACATCCAAAAGGCACACTGCCATCCTCTCTGCCCCTGGACTGGTGAGTACATTTGAGGCCCCTTGTTAGGGGCTCGGGAATACGCTTTGGACGGTGGGTACCGTTTTGAGGTTGTCTTGAATGCATGAACCTCAGTCCATGGGGTAGTGGCAGCAGACAGGTTTCAGGTGGTCTGTCAGGGGCAGATGAGGTCTCCGTGCTTTTTCAAGGGTGTGTCAGGTGGGCTGCCAGGACAAATGCATCACCTGGCAAAATTCTCCTGTCAAGCACGGGATTCTGCCTGGTGGCTCAGATGGTGAAGAATCTGCCTGCAATGTGGGAGACCCAGGTTTGATCCCTGGATCAGGAAGATCTCCTGGAGAAGGGAATGGCTACCCACTACAGTATTCTCACCTGAAAAACCCCATGGACAGAGGAGCCTGGAGGGCTACAGTCCATGGGGCTGTACAGAGTTGGACACGACTGAGCGACTGACACTATCTTTCTTCAGAAAGGAACCAAGTGGCTGTGCAAATCAGTACCTCGCACCGATCACTCAGAACCGATTCAACGTAATTGCCTGGAAATTGATAGCATTTTGCTTTCTCGCTCAATTGTAGCTGCGCTCCTTACTTTAGGTTTTGGACATGATTATCTGCCCTTGGAGTACCCCATTACCCCCACACTTGTCTCTCAACCCAGACTTCAATGATCCTAAAGTATTTGTATCTTTTATCACAAGCCGCCTCGAACCCTCTCTGGAAGAAGGTGAGGTGTCGTTCTTTTGAATGACCATTCAAGATGCTTCTTCATGAATAACTTAGATCTCCTTTGACTTGGAACACTAGTGGTGAAACAGTTTATAAAGTGAATCAGGACGTCAGTGCTTTAGGGTTCTTAAATTACATAGCAGAAGATTTAAGAGACGTAAAAGATTGTTTTTTGTTTTTTCAGAAATTCAAAAGTGGCCTTGCTGGTTTGGTACTTGAGACCTTAGCTCTGTTGTTAACTGAAGGTTTGTCTGCAGAATTCTTGTAGCATTCCTGGCACGAAGTCTGGCAAAATGTGCCAACTAATGTAGATTAAGTACCCATTTATCCTGAGTCCAGACGACCTCAAATATATCTAATCACGGAGTTGGTTTGTAAGCACAGTGGAGAGCTAACTGATACACATAATGACAGCTGAAAAATCCTAAAATGCCTTCAGAGCCATCCAGGAGGTGTTGATGGTGTTCTTGGACTCATGCTTGATTTAATTCAGTGAATTCTACTTTCTTAGACTGGCCCTGTGGAAGCTGTCTGCCATAACCACTTTTTTATTCCTAGCAGCACAATCTCCATCCTCATCATACCAGAAACTAGATGATTCTTGTTGTTTTCCCTCTTTGTCCAATGGGATTTTGTAACCCCATGGATTAGCTTCTCACGGGTCAGAGGTTACAATGGTGTTTTGACCCATCCCTCGGGTATGTGGTTTTTGGCAAACATTGTACCGCTTGGTTGACCAGATTATGAGGTTGCCCAGCCTCACTCTGAATGACCTGGGGTTACTGGATTCACTGTGACTTGACTCCCAAAGTCTGCCAATATCAGGTTATTTTCAGCTCCCTAAAACCACTGATGCGCACGGGGACATGCCAACCAAGCCGGTGTTCCTGTTTGTCCCCCTTGTTTCCTCCCCAGAAACTCAGTAACAAAGAACAAAAGCTTTCGGTCTTCTCAGAACTGTTTTCCATGTGCAGGGGATGAATTCTGGAGCGCCCCCATCAATAGGGAGTCCTGTGAATAGGGGATTGTATCTGAGAGGCCGCCGTGCAGAGCGGGAGGCCCATTCTGAAGTGCCCGCTCTGCAACTAATTTGATGGAGGACCATGGAAAAAAGGCCCTTCTCCTCTCTGGGCTCATTTCGTTGGCTGTCTAAGACTAGAGCTTGTGATACCTGCTCCCAAGGGCGAGTGTTAGGGTGGGCTGTGAGGGCCAGGGGTCCCAGGGGCTGGGAATCCCTTGTGCCAGCCCTGAGAGAAGGGCCAAGGGCTGAGGAGGCTGGGATGGCGCTTATGCCTAAAACAGGGGTTTGGGCTTTGCCCTGAAGGGAGTGGAATGCCAAGGGCTTCTGAGAGGTGATTGCGAGCCTGAATGTGCTCAGGTCCTTGAAAGAGCAGTCGGAAAGAAGGCAAGAAAGCCCAGGCTGCAGATGGGAGGCAGAAAAAGTAGTAGTCATGTCAAGGAGACCCCTTTGCCCCGAAAGATCTCCCTGTTTAGAAGACTCCAACAGAGAACCAGGTTCGGAAAGGAAAGATGGGTGTGATAATGTGTGATGAGGACAGAAGGCTAAAAATCCTTGATCTGGGGAGCCGAGGTCTAAATCACGCAAAACGCATCTAAAGGGTTCATTGTGTGGTTAAAGGTACAGAAGGTCTGGGAGGAACAGCCGGTGGATATCAAAGGCGAGGCCATGGTCTCATCTTTTCTCTAGCCCCGATTCTTACCAGAGTGGTAAAAGCTTAACAGGTATTTGCAGGATAAGGGGACTCGGACTTGACACAATGGGAAAAGCTTCCGAACAGGAAAAGCTGCCTGGAAGTAGGACACACTGGCTTGGAGGTAGTGAGCTCCCTGTCCCTCACAGTGTTTGTGCTGAAACTGAACCATAGGCTGTTGGGGGGAGGGGGATGGAGGGGGGGGCACATCAAAGAGGGGATTGATGACTGGGGTCTGGATGGCCACTTCCTTCAGCTCTGGGGGTGCAAGGGTCTCAAGCAGCTTTGAACAGTCCCCGGGGGTACTTCCTGGGATCTCAAGGCCTCCCGGGTTTAGTCCAGACCCAGTGTCTGGGAGAAGGAGGGTGATACCCTGAGAGGAGATGTGAGCCCAGAGATGGAAGTGGATTTCTCCTGGGCTGGCCCCGCCTGCCAGAAATCCCTTCTGAGCAGGACCTACCGGAAATGGAGCTGTTCAGGGAGAAGGTGGGCCGTGAGGTGTCTCTTGCCCTTTCCGGGGCTGGCCGAGCCTCTGGAGGGGTCCATATGCCCCTAGAGGGGACATCCTGCTGAGAGGGGGGTGCTCCTGGGAGATGGGAAGTCCTGACCCTGAAGTGACCGAGTCTCCCTGAGACCAGTGATTTCCACCCCGCGGTCCGGGTTGATAGCAGAGCACAGCCCTAGCAGAGGCGGCTCTGTCCTCTGTAGACTTGTCTTCCTAATTGCCCAGCACGGTGTCAGCAGGCTCCCATTAAGGATAATTATGTGATCTATGAGATGATTCTGCCTCCAGGCTCCCCAGGTCCCTGGTCTCTTCCAGGGCTAAAACTCTTAGGCAAAATCTAAACATCTGGAGCAAGAGGCACAGCCATTCTCCCTTCCCTCCAACTCTACACAAAACCAAGACAGCCTGCCCCCTGAGCAGGTCCTCAGAGCAGGAGTGCGTGAAGGATCCCCCGTGTGCCAACCACTCACGTCCGGTGCCTCATCTCAGCTCATGCTCACATGACCCTTTGCAGTAGGCCCAGTTATTGAGTCCATTTTATGGATAGAGAAACTGAGGTCTGGAAAGGAGAAGCCCCTAGTCCTGGGGTGCACACCCTAGTCCTGGGGTGCACACCAGCCGCTAGTCCTGGTGATGACCGAGCCTGGATGTGAACTCGGATTTTTCTGACTCAGAGCCTGAGCTGTTAGCCTCACTCAACACTGTCAGTCCACACTGGGGCAGAGGGAGACTTAGGTAAATACGAGAAGCTGTTTGCTCCTCCCCGACTCCAGTCTTCTCTCGCATGAAGAATCCCCACAGACAGAGGAGCCTGGTGGGCTATAGCACATAGGGTCGCAAAGCGTCCAACATGACTGAAGCGATTTAGCATACATTATTATAATTATTCCTTGCTGAGGCCTGAGTCCCACGTAGAATGCCCTACAGGCAGAGGTAGTCTCACCATTGTCTTTCATTGTATGTTCAACCCTGTGAGGTCAGCGGCATAGACTTATCATGCCCATTTTACAGATGGAGAAAATGAGGCCAGAGCTCGTGTCTGGCAGAGGAAGAACTTGAACCCAGGTGTGTCAGACTTTGAGTCTGCTCCGTCTTCCCTACCCCACAACTTCCAAAAGACAAGAACCATAGCTTGCACAGAGCCAGGCCGAGGGCCAGAGCTAGCAGAGGGCATCCCAGTGTCTATGGGTATGCCTGACTTTTCTTCCTGTCTGTCATTTCCCAGGTGCCAGCACAGGGGTGAAGGATGCTGCTCTGGGTGTTCTTCCTCGTGACTCTCACCCTCAGCAGCGGCTCCCATGGCTCCCTGCCCTCCCAGCCTCTCAGGTAAGCAGTCCTGACGAGAGAAGCAAGAAAGGTGCTTTAAGGATGCAGAATCGAGCTGGTCCCCAATTGGCTCCTCAGGCAGCCTCCGCTGCTCATCTCTGGGAGGGAGGCAGACTGAGCCCCAGAGAGGTCACCACCCAGCCCTGGTTCCAGCCCTCTCTGGGGATGAGCAGGGCAAGAGGTGACAGAAGGACCTCACAGAGACCCAGTGAGCACAGTCCCCTGGGCCTCCTGCCCCACCCTTTGACCTCTGACTCCTTCTACTAGGATCCCACGGTATGCAGATGCCATCTTCACTAACAGCTACCGGAAGGTTCTGGGCCAGCTGTCTGCCCGCAAGCTACTCCAGGATATCATGAACAGGCAGCAGGGGTGAGCTGGCGTTCTTGTGACTTCTCCCTGCACCCCCAATGCATCACGATTTGGAGGGACCAAGTATGGTCTCTTCGCTTGCACAGCATCTGTCACTTCTGGACTTGCCAGGGCAGAAGGGCTCCAGTGTCGAACCTCATCTTACCCTTAACTAATAAATGATCATTAAGCATAGGTGCTTGTCCCTGAGTTGGGCTCCAGTCACTGACAGCAGTCACCACTTGACTGGCTCTACCAGAAAAAGACTTTGCACTGGTTCATTAATACATACCTGGCACAGTGCAGAGTAAGCCCTTGGTAGTGTCAGCAATTATTCTCAGGTTCTTATGTGCTCTTTCCAACAACTTTACAAAGGATGTTCTCTCACCCCCATCATACAGAAGCTACATTAATAGCTTCTAAAGGACACACACCAATGAGTGGCAGAATTAGCATCCAATCAGCCTGACTCCACTGCCTGAACTTGTTTTAGTTTTCATTTTGAAAAAATTCCAAACTTACAGAGAAGTTGCAGAAATAGTACAAAGGGCTTTTACATGTCTTGCCCTAAGAGTCAATAATTCCTAATATTTTTTGGTATATTTGCTTACTCTATATCTGGGGCTTCCCTGATGACTCAGCGGTAAAGAATCTGCCTGTGATGTAGAAGACACAGGTTCAATCCCTGGGTCAGGAAGATTCCCTGGAGGAGGAAATGGCAACCCACTCCATTATTCTTACCTCGAAAATCCCATGGACAGAGGAACCTGGTAGGCTACAGTCCATGGAGTCGCAGAGTCAGACAAGACTGAGCATGTATACACACACACACACACACACACACTCTCTCTCTCTCTCTCTCTCTCTCTCTCTCTCTATGCCTAGATACAGATCTAGACATACATACACAAACTCAGGTATGATTATGAGTATTATTGTTTTGCTGAACCATTTGAGAGTGAATTATAGTCATCATGACCCTTTATCCTTAAGTACTTTTGTGTGTCTCCTAATAGCTAATCAAAGGATACTCTCTTCTATAATCACAGTATAATTATCACTTAAAGTCTATATTTAAATTTCACTAGTTGTCCCAAAATGTCCTTTATAAACATTTTTAAATCATTTTGGCTGCGTCAGGTCTTATCTGTAGCACGCAGGATCTTTCATTGTGCCTCATGGACTCTGGTTGTGGCACACGGACTTAGTAACTGTGGGGCTCGGGCTTAGTTGCTCTGCGGCATGTAGGATCCTAGTTCCCCCATCAGGGATTGAACTCATGTTGCCTACATTGCAAGGTGGATTGTTAACCACTGGACCACCAGGGAAGTCCCTGTAACAATTACTGATCTTCCTCATCCAGGACTCAATCCAGCCACAGGTGGCATTTAGTTGTCATGTCTCTAGTTTCTTTTAGTCTGGATCAGTTCCTCAGTCTTTATGACACAGACATTTTTTATTAGTAAAGGACAGTTCTTCATAGAATGTCCCTCATATTGGGTTTGCCGGGTGCTTCCTCATGAATAGATTCCCATTATGCAACAGAGGTAATGTTGTGTCCTGCTCAGCGCATCCTGTCTGGAGGAGCATGTTGTCCATTTGTCCCATTGGTGATGGTAACTTTGATCACTTGTGTAACACGACACCTGCCAGGTTTCTCCTCTGTTGAGTTAATATCTTCTCCTTTGTACTTAATAAGTCATCTGTGGGAAGATATTTTGCAAATGTGTGCTTCACAACCTATAGTCTTCACTCCTATACACACTGTCTTCTTAAACGTTGCTGAGTCTAATTCAGCTGGGTGCCAGAGTCTATGCCAGATATCGCAATAGGCCGAGGGATGCAATCCCGCTCTGCGCCCTTTGCCCTGACCTTTCCCAAGGCTTCCTCCGCTTCCTACTCAAACAATAACTTCTGTTGTTTCTCTTCGTCTAATCAAACAGAGAGAGAAACCAGGAGCAAGGAGCAAAGGGCCGGCTTGGCCGTCAGGTGGACGGCGTGTGGACAGACCAACAGCAGATGGCATTGGAGAGCGTCTTGGTGAGCCTGCTGCAAAAGCGCAGGTGGGAATATGTGTGTGTGCACAAGTGTGAAGGTCTGCACATGTGTGTACTGAGGGACCTCAGAGGCTTCTGTCCCCAAGGGTAGCCAGGAAAAGGACTCTCCTCCTCTCCAAGCAAACTGGGAACGAGGTCCCTTCTTCCCTACATCAAGAACCAGAAGAAGGGGGGACATGTGTGATGGAGACTGGCCGTCATCCACTCCTGTATCTCCAGTGTGTAGCCAGAGGCCAGCCTCAGTGTCTGTGTCCAGAAATGTCCCTCACTCAAGAGTCCTAGAGTGGGACCCGGAATCTGAATTTGAATGAGAGTCCCAGGGGACTCTGATGCTCCTGGTCTGAAACGCATGCCCTGGATCCCCTGCCAAGTTCATCAAACTGTAAAATCAAAGGGAGGCCAGCCCCTCCCAACACCCTTGGGTGGAGGACTGTGAGCAGCACTTGTGAGATGGAGAGATGGGAATGACAGTTCCCTGACCCTCACAATCCCAGTAGGAGTCAGGGAAGATCAGGAATGAGTTTTCCCATTTTACAGAGGAGGAAAACTGAGACTAAGATGAGGCAGTAGCTAGCCCGCAGTTAGGGACTAGGCAGGCCCTAGACCTGCCTTTCTTCCCCAGAGCCCTTCACACGAACTCCATTTCCTCAAAATGACATGACTATTTGCAGAAACTGTGCTGCATTTTAGAGCCCAATTTTTGAACTGTGAGCACAAACGTGCCCCAGCGTGACTCTGCCAGACACCTCCAGCCCAAACTATTAAGAAAATCCAGTTCCCAGCAGAGCTCTCCATGTGCCCCCTCGCATTCTTCCCAGCCTGATTAGACACCGAGAGCTCAGAGATCTGGCCAAGTATTGTCCTGGGGAGATGCAAGCGGCAGCAGGCTGACAGGCATAAAACAGCAGAGGTGAGAACCAACCCTGGAGGCCGGATGGACACCTGAGCCCCAGGTCTGCTTGTGTGGCCAAGTCTCTGCCCACAGCAAGTCATCTTCCCTGTTCCCTCCTCTGGGAAGGGAGCAGATTTGCTCCAATGACTACCAAGGTCCCGGAGAATAGAATTCTTTGTTAAAATAAATGTCCCTAAGAATAATGCCTCCCTCGCCACCACACCGCCCCGGCCCAGTGCCTCTCACACTGGGATTAGGTCACTATTCACCTGCTTCAGGGCTCCCACCAGGCCGCAGTGGGGCAGAGTGGCCCCAAGGAGGGCCACGTCCTAAGAATGCAGGCTTTGTTCCTGTATGTTAAAAGCCAGAGGCTTCACAGAGCTGAAAGTCGTAGAGCAGCAGGAAGGCCCCAGAGGTTGCTCCCGCCATTGTTCCCCCTCCAGCTCAACTGTTGCAAATACCAGGACATGATGGGGTGGGAGGGATGCTGAGAAAACAGAACTGCTGAATTAATTCTTACATTAATACCTTAAGAGTGTGGAGTAGAATGATTTGGCAGTTAGTATCCTTTCACACCCACCACGCTTTATGTCCACGTAAAAGTCCCCTAAGTTAACAAGTTCAGATTTCTCCATCTTCCCAGCTCTTAAAAGTCATCTAGGGACTTCCTTGGTGGTCCAGTGTTTAAGACTTCGCCTTCCAATGCAAGGGGTGTGGGTTCAATTCCTGGTCGGGGAAATAAGATTCCATATGCCTTGTGGCCAGAAAATGAAAACATAAAGCAGCAGCAATACTGTAACAAATTCAGTAAAGACTTATAAAATGGTCCATATAAAAAAAATCTTAAAAAATCATCCAAAGATGGCCAGGTTCTGGGCTGAGGGGACAGCCGTGGATGGACCAGTCTTGGTCTCTGCTCTCATGGAATTCATAACACACTGAAGCAGACAGAAATTAAACAAATACTTGTACAGTGGATTATTTAATTTGTGATAAATGGTAAGGGATGTGGTGAATGTGTGTGCTAGAAAGAATGACCTCATCTAACCCTGTTTGGGAGTTAGAAGTGGCTTATTCAAGGGCCAGTGACTTCCCAGGCTCTCAGTGGGAGTGGGTTGGGAGAACTGGGGCTAAGATTGAGGTCGTCTTGAGAGTCGGTCAGTCTCAACACTGGAGTTACTGTCACCCTAATTCCAAGTGTCCTGTCCTACCTTGCCTTGATTTCAGTGCCCCCAGACTTAGCTTTATCTTTCTTTCTGCAATAGGAATTCCCAAGGATGAAGATTCTGCCTCTATTTTCTGCTCCCTGCAGCTGAGACACAACTGCATCCAGTTAATCCTTTTTAATTTCTGACCTACTTTTTCCTTTATAAATACAATAAAACTCCCCCAGACTGGTCTGCATTTCAGTTTTCTTTTATCTTCAGCCTAATTTTTCACGTTTTACAGAGCTCCATTTCCCAAACTGGTATTACAAGATATTTAAAAAAAAAAAAAAGCTAACACTTACCAAACACCCAGAGTGCCAGCCGGGCAGCTTCACGTGTAGAACCTCATAGACTCCCTACACAGCCTAGCGGGAGGTACTGGCGCTGTTCTCATTTCACAGACGAGGAACTGAGGCACAGAGGGTGAAGTGAATTGCCACAGTCACCGCCAATAAGGAGAGAGCTGGGATTCAACTATAGGGGACCCAGCCCAGAACTGGGCTCCTAGCCGTATTTGTCTACTCTGGGTCCAAGTCATCCTTCACCCACTGGTGACCCATGCGTCTATGAGCAATGCCATTTATTCACTCAACAAACGTTTCTAGAGATCCCACTGTGTGCCAAGTGCTGTGCTAGGCAAACAAAGCCCCTGACCTCATAGAGCTTATGCTCTTTCTTTCTTTTTGGCTGTGCTGGGTCTTCACTGCTGTGTGGTCTTTCTCTAGTTGCTGAGAGCGGGGGCTACTTTAGTTTCGGTGTGTGGGATCTCATCACAGCAGCTTCTCCTGTTACAGAGCTCAGGCTCTAGGCAGCACAGGCTCTTGTAGTCGTGGCCACACGAGCTTAGTTGCTCCGAGGCATGTGGTATCTTCCCAAACCAGAAATCAAACCTGCGTCCCCTGCATTGCCAGGCAGATTCTTAACCACTGGACCACTAGGGAAGTCTAGCATAGAGCTTATATTCTAATGGAGGAAAGAATAATAAAAACAAGTAAATATAGAATTTGTAAGATGGTGGTGACTGCAAACAGCAAAAAATTAAGGCAATGGGAGTACTGCAGGGGATAATTTATCCATAATGAATGAGTATGTGGTAGGGGGAGTTAGGGAAGGCCTCACTGATGAGAGACATTTGAGTAAAGTCCCTCAAGAGTCGGCCTTGTGGAGAATGACTGGGTGAGGAACGTTCCCAAAACAGTGAAAACCCAACACAAGGGCCCTAGACAAGAGTGTAGAGTGGGGAGGCACAGAAGGCCAGTGTGGCTAGCCAGGGCACATCGAGGCTGTGAGTGGAGGAAGGGAGGCCAAGAGGGAGCAGGAGGCCAGCTCATGGGGGTCCTGGGAGGCCATGGGAAAAACTAAAAGGATCTCACTCTCGGCAAGATGGGAACCACTGCAGAGTTTAAGCAGAAGAATGACATGATCTGACTTGCATTTATTGCCACTCTGAGAAGGGTCAAATGCTGGATACATTCTTAGGGTAGAACTCATTTGCTGATGGATAAGGTATGGATAAGGTATGGGAACTGGAGAATAATTCCAAAGTTTGAGGCCTGAGCAACTGGAAGGATGGAATTGCCATTTAGGAGCTCTGGAGGTGGAGGGAGAATTAGGAGTTGGGGTTTAGACATGTTGAGTCTGAGATGCCCTTTAAAGGCCCCATATAGGGGGGCTGAGTAGGCACCTGGGTGTGCAGGTCTGGAGCCAGGAGAGAGGTCTGGATAGCTGTCACCTTTTAGATGGTCTATAAAGTCAGGAGATTAGAAAAAAAATTTTTTTAATTTTTTAACAAAGACCTACTATACAGCACATGGGACTCTGTTCAAAATTATGTGGCAGCCTGGATGGATGGGGATTTTAGGGCAGAATGGATACATGGACATGAATGGCTGAGCCCCTTTGCAATTCACCTGAAACTATCACAACACTGTTAATTTACTACAATTCAGTACAAAATAAAAAGTTAAAAAAAAAAAAAAGGAAAATAATATGAAAAATAGTATATATGTATAACTGAATCACTTTGCTGTACAGAAGAAATTAACACAACATTGTAAATCAACTACATTTCAATACAATTGTTTAATTTTTTTTAATTTAATTTTTAAAAATTAATTTTTTAATTAAAAAATAAAAATAACTTTTCTTTTTTTTTTTAAAAAGAGAGTTCCCTGTCAGTCCAACGGTTAGGGCTCAGTGCTTTCACTGAGCTGGGGCCCCACTGGGGCCCCAGGTTGAATCCCTAGTTGGGGAACTAAGATCTCATAAGCTGTGTGGTGCAGCCTAAAAAAAAAAAAAAAAAATAAAGTCAGGAGAGTGAGTTAGATCACCAAGAAAGAAGAACAGAATAGCAGAACTGCAAGGACTACCCCACGGCACTCTGTATTTAAAGGTTGGAGGAAAGATGAGGAGCCAGCAAAGGAGACTGAGAAGGAAAAAGCAAAAAAACTGCAAGAGAGAAATTCCAGAAAGCAGTTCAAGAGGAGAGTGATGGACTGTACCAAATGCCGCTGATGGGTCATCAGTTGAGAACTGAACACAAAATGGTCATGAAAGCCAATGATGACCTTGGCAAGAACAAACTGGGTGCATGGTGGAGACAAAACTCTGACTCTAGTGGGTTCAAGAGAAAATAGTAGGAGAGGGATCAGATCCGGAGCGTAGAGACCTGGCTGTACAGTACAATGACCACTGAACACATGTGGCTGTTGAACACAAAATGTGGCTAATATCAACTGAGATGTGCTTTACGTGGATTCCAAAGACAGTATGAAAAAAGAATACCAAATGTCTCAGTCATGTTTTTATATTGATTACCTATTAAAATAACATATCTGGTAAGTTGGATTAAAATAAAATATATTAAACTTGATTTCACCTATTTCATTCTTACCTTTTTATTGTGGTTACTAGACAATTTCAAATCACCTATGGGTCTTGGAAGCCTGGTGCGCTGCATGCAGTCAGTCCATGGGGTCGCAGAGAGTGGAACACGACCTAGCAACTTAACAATAGCAAATGGGACTTGCATTATATTTCTGTTGGATGGCACTGACAGAGTCAGTTCTTTTGAGAAATTTTGCTATTAATATAAAGAGAAGCAGAGAGCTGAAGTCACTGTCCAGAGTTACCTTTGTCAGTGACTACCCAACTTTTTCTTTTCATGAAACATTTTACCTGGGTATATCCCCACACATCGCCTCTCCGAAGAATTGGTGAACTTGGGACTTCCTGGAGGTCCAGTGGCTAAGACTCCATGCTTCCAATGCAGGGGACCCAGGTCTGATCCCTGATTAGAGAACTAGATTCTGGCATGCCGCAAATAAGAGTTCACATGCCGCAGTGCAACTAAAGACCCCACATCCCGCAACTAAGACTCAGTGTTACTAAATAACTACATTTTTTTTTTTTTTTTTTAAAGAATCTGTGCTTTCATTGCAGGGGCCACAGATTCCATCTCTGGTTGGGAAACTAGGATCCTGTATGCCCCGAGGCACACACGGCAAAAAAAATAAATAAATAAAAATAAAATTTAAAAATAATAATAAAAAAAATTTTTAAGTGAAGTCTAGGTGATGGGATGTGTTTGGATTAAAAGCATAAAAATATTCACAGCATTTTAGAGTTGATGGGGACTCAGAGGTGAGCAATCTCTTCTCTGTCCTTTTCTGGCTTGAGACACGCAGTGCTGGACCTGTGGGTCCATCTCCCACACTGGGACCGTAAAGCCAGCTTGGGGTTTCACAGCGTTCAGACCACCTGCTCTCCCCAGTTTACCCTCCAAGAAAGAACGTGAAGCGTGGGAACAGCTCCGCAGGGAGCCCGGGTGGCTCCACGGAGCAGACAATACCCACAATGGGGAACAAAAGACCCCTCCGGAGGAGAAGGCTGGCCTCTGAGGGCCGCAGTCCACTTCAACCAAGCCGAGCAGGCCACCAAGAACCTGCCAGGGGAGGAGAACAAAGGAGGCGGCTGCTGAATGGTGTCCAGCCCGACCCCCCTCCATCCCCCAGACCCACCTGCTCATCTGTTTCCTCCGCCTGTCCCCACAAAAGCAAAGACTGAGGGCTCTCTCAACTTCCAATTAGTTTTTCAAATGAAATAATGACCGCTGGGACCCGCTGCTACTTGTGGGTTTCGAGGTGAATGCCGTTATAAAGGAAAAGACTGTGATGGCCACAATTCCGGTGCTTTATCTCCATTAACTACAACACTAACGGCGGCTTAAAGGACTTAACCCCTGCCCACAGAGAGGCTGGGAGCTTCCCATTCCCTTGACGGTCCCATTTAAGATGAAGTGCTATTTTTATTATTATTATTTTTTTTTTTTTTGTCCTACAGAATGCTCTGATCAACAGAGGATTTGTTTCTTATGATAATCCCTTATGTTTGCATTAAAACTCACAAAGAGGTTCTCATCCATTGCTTCACAGGCTCCCTACCACAGCCCTAGGGGGAGGGCAGAGCAGAGGTAAGAGGTCAGGTCCAGCAGCTCGGAGGGGTCAAAGCTGGGGACTGACTCCTGATTCTAGGACAGTGCCCTTGTGTTGTTCCAAGATGCCAGGCCCCTCAGGAAATGTCAGGGAAACAAGTGACTTCAACCAACCAACAAAGAAAGAAAAGAAATGTAGGACCTAGTACAAACTGCATACTGGGCCCCTGCTAACAACACACAGGAAATAACAACAGTAATGTCTATACTAATCTGAGCTATCTCTGAGTCAGTGTCAGTGCCAGACGCTCTGGTGTGTGTTTTGAATGTGACCTCATTTAATCCTTATAAAGCCCTCAGAGGTGTTATCCCATTTTTACTGATGGGAAACTAAGGCCCAGTGGGGTGAAGAAAGAAAGGTCAGTTGGATGCTGACCTGCTGTGCCGACTACTCTTGGAAGCCCAGGTCCAGGCACTACTGTGATGTCAAATGAAAGACAGAGCTCACAGCAGTTAAAGTGGAAAAAACAGATTTTATTCAAGACTATTGTAATCGGGGGAAAGAAACCTCATACAGAACTGGGCTCAATTCTGAATATAGTGTGGTCCACTGGCAACTGGTAGCCAAAGAGCAGGGTGGGGCTCAGTGGGTGGAAACTTACTAAGAGGATACATCAGGGGTAAGGGGATTCTGGCTGAAGACAGACCAGGGAGATGAGACATCACCTGGGAGATGGTGGAGGGTGAGGATTCTGATCATATATCAGCGTGATCAGACATGGAGGTAGGAGGGTCTGGTTAAACTGCTCAGCAAGATTCTTGCTAAAACTAGATCTTAAAAAAAAAAAAAAATGGCACAGATAATGAAGGAGAAATTTCAGGAGCCTGGCTAAAGTTTGATCAAGCAAAGAATCTTTGCCGGTGGTGAATAATTTAAGCAACAAATCTGGTGTATGTCATAAGTTGTAAAGAGTTAGGCCAGTTCTCAACTGCAGTCTGCCCAGATCCATCCCTAGGCTATAAGCAAGTGGACTCTCCCCTGCAGCCGTCAAGAGGCTTCTCCCAGTGGGTAGGACCAGAAAGAGAGCATAAGAGGTGTTTCTGCCTCTGCTACATCCCAGCACAAAATTCAAGTTCCCTAAACTTGCAGTTGGTCCTAAAATAAAATCTATCTCCTTTACCACAGCCCTTAAAAGCTATATTTGGAACTTCCCTGGTGGTCCAGTGGTTAAGATACGGGTTTGATCCCTAGTCCGGGAAGATTCCACATGGTGTGGAGCAACTAAGTTTATACACCATAACTACTGAACCAAAGCTCTAGAGCCCACGTACCAAAACTACCGAAGCCCATGCACCTAGAGACCACGCTCCACAAGAGAAGCCTGTGTACCGCAAGGAAGAGTAGCCCCCACTCCCTGCAACTAGAGGAAGCCTGCAAGCGGCAACAAAGACCAAGCACAATCAAAAGTGAATTTTTAAAAATTCCATATGTATTGTAATACACAGTATCTGTGTTTCTCTTTCTGACTTACTTCACTCTGTATAATAGGCTCCAATTTCATCCACCTCACCAATATGCAAGGCAGCAAAATGTGGCTCAGCTGACAAAGAATCCGCCTGCAATGTGGGAGACCTGGATTCGATCCCTGGCCTGGGAAGATCCCCTGAGAAGGGAAAAGCTACCCACTCCAGTGTTCTGGCCTGGAGAATTCCATGGACTGTATAGTCCATGGGGTCGCAGAGTCGGATATGACTGAGTGACTTTCACTTTCACTTTACTTTCAAAAGAGACACAGATGTAAAGAACAGACTTTCGGACTCTGGGAGAAGGTGAGTGTAGGATGATTTGAGAGAATAGCATCGGAACACGTATATTACCATACGTAAAACAGATCACCAGTTCCAGTTAAACGCATGAAGCAGGGTACTGAGAGCCGGTGCTCTGGGACAACCCAGAGGGATGGGGTGGGGTGGGAGGTGGGAGGGGGCTCAGGATGGGGGAACACATGTATACCTGTGGCTGATTCATGTCGATGTACGGCAAAAACCATCAAAATATTGTAAAGTAATTATCCTCCAATTAAAATGAATCAATTAAAAAATACCCTGTATTTGTTCTAAGTTCCAAGGATACGCTTTTCCTTGCTAACTCTGCCCTGTTTACACTGCCCTGCTTTCAGAGCCTTTGCCTAAGTTGCTTCTTTGCCTAGAATGTTCTTCTCCAGCTCTGCAAAGACTACTCCTTTCATTGTCAGCTTAGCCTTCCCAACCCCTCTAGATAAAAATTCCTTTTCAGATTTGTGCTCACTCTGCTCCCTTTCCCCTGTCCCCTCTGGGATATAAGTGAACTGAGGGCAGAGAAGGCATCCATCTTGCTCACAGCCACAGCTCAACCAAGCCCAGAACCCGGCATGTAGCAGATGTCTGCTATGCTTTTTTTAAAGTTATTTATTGATGGCTACGTGGGGTGTTTGTTACTGCACACAGGCTTTCTCTAGTTGCAGCAAGCAGGGGCTACTCCCTAGCTGCAGTGCGTAAATTTCTCATTGCGGGGGCTTCTCTTGTTGCAGAGTACAGGCTCTAGGGGCGGTGAGCTTCAGTAGCTGTGGTACACCGGCTTAACTGCTCCGCCGCATGTGGGGCCAGGGATTGAACCATTGTCCTCTGCACTGGCTGGCAGGCTCCCAATCACTGAGTCACCAGGGAAGTTCCTCTGCTGTGCTTTATTCTCCAGCTCCTCTGGGTCTGCTGACCAGCCCCAAGCCAGTCACGGCACCCCTGAGCCCTGCCAGCCCCTTTTCCAGACAGCTGTTTCCTTACCTCCTCCCCTCCATCCACTATATTTCTGTTCTCAGGTCCTACTGCCCTAGCTCTACACCTCTGTCCAGCAGGCTTCAATCAGTGTCTTCCGGAACTGTACATGTCTGGTTTCAGTGTGAAACTCCCCGGTGGGTAGGCTCTCCTGCTCTCCCCGCTTCCCCACCACTCTGAGCCGTTGAGGTCCCAGCATCTTTAAGTAGGGACACTAGGAGACACCACTTGGACAGCAAGGAGATCCAACCAGTCCATCCTAAAGGAAATCGGTCCTGAATATTCATTGGAAGGACTGATGCTGAAGCTGAAGCTCTAATACTTTGGCCACCTGATGCAAAGAACTGACTCATATGAATAAGACCCTGATGCTGGGAAAGATTGAGGGCAAGAGAAGGGGACAACAGATGGTTGGATGGCATCACTGATTCAAGGGGCATGAGTTTGCGCAAACTCCAGGAGATAGTGAAGGACATGGAAGCCTCGCGTGCTGCAGTACAAGGGGTCGCAAAGAGTTAGACACAATTGAATGACTGAACAGTTTGGGAAACCAACATGACCTTTTCCCATCAGAGTGGGTCTCCAAGTCATACATCTACAGCAGCCAGGCAGGTACCAATCACATGAAGCTGGTGAGAGGAACAGGACCAGGATAGGTGGAACTGACACCATCTGGGGCCAGGTTGGGGTGGGGTGGGACTATGGCTGACTGGAGAGTACAGGCCCCACTCAAAGGCAAGAGCTATTCAGCTTCAGCTGATTGTTGCCATTCGGAAAGCAAGCCCAATGCTGCCAGCTCTGATTCTCTTTTTCCAGAGAATCCTAAACCCTAGACCTGGAATTTTATATGAATTTTCTCAATGTGTGAATGTTAGCAACTGACTCAATTTAAAAAAAATTATGGATCAAATAAAACATGGGTCACCAGTTTGCAACTTCTGGGAAAGGTGAGCTCACTTTTCCATCTTAGAGGCAGCCCTGTAATTGCCCATATGGGCCTCTCCCCTGCAGAATCCCATTCAGAACTAGCCCAGAGTTCCCAAATCGCCTTTCCTCTCTCCCCAATCAAAATCCCCATTTCCTCACTGTAGCGAAGTCCAGCTAAGTTGGAAAGCAATCTGATTAAAATCATTTCTACCCCCACCCCAAACTCAGTACTCTGAGGATTATCTGTATTTCAAGTTACCTTTTACTATGTTTATTTATTTATTTAGGCTGTGCTGAGTCTTCGCTGCAGCTTGCAGACTTCTCCAGTTGCAATGCACAGGCTCAGAAGTTGCAGTGCTTGGGCTTAGTTGCAGTAATGTGGGATCTTAGTTCCCTGACCAGGGATCGAACCTGGGCCCCCTGTACTGGGAGTGCAGAGGCCCAACCACTGGACCACCAGGGAAGTCTCCTATTATTTTCAGTTAATGGAAGTAAAGGCAATGAGTCCAAGTGTGTAACTATGGGCCAGTTAGGATAGATGCCAAGCACTAGGCCAAGATTTCAGATGCATGAAACTCCTTCAGTCAAGTGAGAAGGTACTGTCATTATCTTTTACAGAAGGAAAAAAAAGGAAACTTGGCGACATTAAGCCACTTGCCCAAATTCCTTCACCCTGTGGTGAAGTAGGCTTGACCAACACTGAAGTTTGCACACTTGGAACACACAATTCAGTATTATTTTCCTAGGTGATACCATATGACCTCTGTGTAATGGTGGTCCTGGGCACAGCTCCAATGGGGCATTTCCAAGATGCGTGTGTCCCTCTCAGCACCTAAGATGGCTCATAGGCTCAGCCTTCTTTCAAGATAATCCCTTCCCTTCCCCACTGCATGCCAAGACCAAACTTTCCAGAAGGCAAAAGCAGAGGGGCCTTCAGATATCAACAGGGCATAGTTGGTACCCAGTGCTGGACATGAAGAAAGGATACTGGCTTTTCTAGGCAATTCTCAGTTCTGTTAGGAAAACAGTGAGAAGGACCAATGTAAATGGTCCTGGAGAATCACCCCGCCATCATGTCAAACATACTTTCCAACTAAGGCCTCATGTCATGTGTCCCGGACACCCCACCAGCCCCAAAGTACCAAAAAAAACATCTCAGGTCTTCGTTCCTGTTATTCTCTTTATTCGATTAACAGATTAATTACAGATTTCAACTTTTCAATGCAACAAGTGGGTAAGTTAGAATATTCACAGCATCTTGCTAGGGCACCGTGCCAAAGAAACAGTATCTGGGTATCCGCTCTGTGCTGAGGACATAGAAAAACAAGCAAAAGTACAACCCCAATTTTTACTTTCTTCTTTTTAAATAAAGGGTTTTTCATTCCTCTTTTCAAATTGTGAACTGTCCTTAACTCCTTTTACCAATATTCACTTCAGCTTTCAGAACTTCCTTCCTCTTTCTGGAACTAATGTGCTGTTCTGAAAGAAAATGGAGACAAACACAAAATTATCAAAGATTCCAACTCACTGTTACAGCTCCTAACTTGGTGACAACAGAGAAACCAAGGTCCTCTCCCACTATGAGATCCCATTTGTAAGGGAATGATCATTCATCTATTAGTCCTATTTATTTATGCCCCATCTCATTTCACAAAAAATGAAAGACAGCTCAAACTAAAGCTGATGACAACTTAAATAAACAATGAAACACACCTGATGATACCTTAGTAAGCGTGATATGTGAAAACACAAGATGAGGTAATTAATTCCAGGCACACCTCTCACAGTGTAAGGCCAAAAGGGCAGTGTACATTTCAACTAGATGAAGGGTTTAAAGAATACTCATCTTCAACTTCCCAGACTCTGGGTCCGCCAAACAACACATGGCCCTCATGTAGCTTGGACGACAACATCCTGACCTTTTGGTACAGAAATCTGCACCATATTCCTGCCATGTGGTCATGTTCTTGTCAATGATCAGACTGGATGTCTAAACTTCACAGAAAAAAATTAAATCTAAATCTCAATAAATCTCTTTAGCCTCCCCTAGACTTCAAGAAGTGACAGGGAAAGACAAGAAGGAAAATGATCATTTAGATAGATACTGTGCAACCAGAGGGGGACAGCACCCAGGTGATCTGACGGTGCGGGTGAGCAGAGGCGAGGGGCCCACACACATGCTCTCCTCACAGGCAGCTGTCCCCAGTGGTGAGGGCTGATGCGATGACAAGCAGGTCTTGCAGAATGGCATGCTCCAAACCAAGTAACCAACAGTCCCAAGGGGCACACATGCACAGGCGTGGAACTCATCCTGAGTGCCCCTAATTCTGTGCCAACATTCAGAGGTTCCCAGGTACATCAAAATGTATGTGTCCCAGGAATTCCCTGGTACAGTGGTTAGGACTCCTCACTTTCACTACAGGGGCATGGGTTCAATCCCTGATCAGGGAACGAAGATCCCACAAGCCACATGGCTCAGGCAAAAAAGTGTGCTCTGAAATAATTTATGCAGAGAGGACAGTATAATTATGAAATAAGAACAGGTAAAAGGGTGATGGCCCACAAGCCTCCACTGTGGCTAAGAAGCTAGCCCTCTGTTATGCCTGATCAAACCGATACCTGTCCTCAGATCAAAATCGCTTGGCTACCAGGGACTCTCCAATAAAAGATCAGGACATCAGGAAGTCCCAGATGTCCAAATGATCAACCGACTTTCCTCTTTCTCAGGCAGTACAGTTTGGGGGTAGTAGGGTGCAGGGTTGACTATCTAAAAATCAAGAAAAACAAACCTAATCCAGTTAGTCTGAAAGAATTAAAGAGCTCAATACACAGCAGAAAGGACTAGTTCTGAAAGCAAATCTCAGACAGAGCAACTATAATTCAGGACAAAACTAAATGGGTAACGCTGAGGAATAGGGCGGGGAGGGACAGACCACAGAGGGACATGGATGGGAGCGTGTTGGAGGGTGGAAATAAGTTTGTACCTTGGTTGAGATAGTGTTTACTATAA
This sequence comes from Cervus canadensis, assembly GCF_019320065.1. NCBI lineage: Eukaryota > Metazoa > Chordata > Mammalia > Artiodactyla > Cervidae > Cervus > Cervus canadensis. Next base: position 64,987,307 of record NC_057395.1, on the reverse strand, counting down.
GATTGTCTACGTTTTTCAAGATTCACAGAAATATACACTAAAAAGGGTAAATTTTACTGTATTTGAATTAATACTGAAAAAAAAAAAATCAAAACATGGTTGCTTTCTATGTTGAGAACAAGATGGTTCAGCTTCTGTTCACACATCAGTGCAAAGGCTCTATATTCTATGCTCTTGTGAATTTCTCCTGTTCCCAGAGGAGTGAAAATTAGATGGTTCCATTGCTTTGGCAGGGAAAGTCATCTCCATGGCAGAGGACAAAGAGGAACATGCTCTGAAAACTCAAATACCTCCCCTCTCTTTGTTCTAGTTCAGGGGTCAACACGTTGTGCCCCAGGGGCCAAATAAAGCCCACCACCTGTTTCTGTAAATAACGTCTCATTGGAACATGGCCATGCTGGTTTGTTTATGTGGACTGGGCTGTTCTCACATTATGGTGGCAGAGCTCAGTAGTTATAACAGAGACCGCATGGCCTACAAAGCCTAAACTACTACCTGGCCCTTTCTAGAAAACTTCTGCCAATCCCTGGACTACAGGAGCTGATCAGTGAAGCATCAGACATTCTTCTTCCCTCCTTTCACCTTGCCTCCACTTCCACCCTCATCCAAGGACTTGACAAGATGGGAGTACGGGTGGTACTTCACTGGGCATTTTAGTCACACAAGGAGCAACCCTGAACCATATCCTGAGCTCTAGGAACATGAGTTCGGATGCTGGCTTTGATCTGTGGCCATCAGTCTTCATAATTTAGTGTCTTACCAAACCCCACTGTTTGGCCCAACCAGAGGATACTACTACAAAAAGGCCTAGAACAGTGACCAGGTGTGCCAGGATTTTCCATGGGACTATCATTTAATGAATTTAGATGTCCTGAATGGAGGGTGGGAGGGGTCCCCTTTAAGAAGTCCTAAAGTTACATCAGTCTTTTCCTCAACTCTGCTCTCCTATGAACAGAGAGGGGCTGTGTCTATGAAGTACCTGTGGGACACAAGTGAGGAGGAAGCCTTACAGTCAAAGCCAGGTCCAGGCTGCTCCGCGGCCAAGTTACCACAGCTAGGCTAACTCAGGGGGCTTTGGCTTTGCCCTGGTCCGGGAAGTGGGGAAAGAGCCTCAGAATTCAGCTCTGAGGTAGGGAGGGATGGGGAGGAAGAAGTGAGCTGAAAATAGCTAAGTAACTGACATGCATGGCCGTGGGCAAGAGGGAGAAGGGGCCCTGCTCCTGGGCCGAGTGCCCCTCATCTTTACCGTAGTGTCCTATATTTTGCCAATCTACTGCTCTGCTCTGCAGCGATCCTGCCAAAGGAAAGAGGTTTGAGAGTCAAGAAAGGACAGTAAGAAGAGAAATCAGCTGAGGAAAGAAATGGCAACCAACCAACCGAGAGCTTCTGTTAATGTCACCGCTTTCCCCAGGGGCACAGCCTGATTCTTGAACTCATGAAGAGAGAAACAGACAGCTGTAACTTTCTACATAGGATGGAAGGGGCATGAGAACCATGGTCTTCCTCCCCAGAAAATGTACTCTATTTTATCTGTATTAGGAACTCCTGCTGCGTGGGATCTAAATCAAATGGTTTCCACTCCCATCTCCCCTCAATCTTGTTCGTCTTGTCTGAGCAACTTCCAGAAATGAGAGAGCTCGGCAGAGGACAGCCTTTTGGCTCCCGGGGTCTAGACGGGCTGCTCTGAGAGAACGGGGCTCTGCTGAGAGAAAACAGCTGAGCCCCTGGATCTCTCAGATGCAGCACAGAGCTGCCAAGTTAAGGCTGCTGGAGGGGCTGAGAAACCAGCTGCCACTGCTGGTGCTCTGGGAAGCCCCAACAGAATGCAGGCAACCCCAGGAGAGGCAGGGAGCACCCTGGGCCGGGCAGGAAGGAGACATGTGGCTCTCCCACGCATATGGTCTCTGAGAAAGCCACTCTGTTGATCTGCCCACCTTAACCAGCAGCTGCACTGAGGGTACACTGAGGGTACTAAGTTACATTCTTCTAGCAAGAGTCCTGGAGAGGAGAATGCAGGGCACGTCTGAAAATGTTAACTTCCAAAGGTGAAAGCAATTCTGACCTTTTCCTATTGACCTTTACGTGGCTGAAATCACCCAAGTTCTAATAAAGTCAAATCAATGAGAAACACCAATGTGACATTTAAATTTACTTCTAATCCAGGTTCGAAAGTCAAGCTGCCAGCCAGCTGCCATCACCTTGGGCCCAGACCCTTCATGTGAACCGAAGTTGTCTGGTTCTCGGGGACATGATGAGGGCCCCTGAGCAGTGCTCCCTGCCAAGGGCCTCTGTAAAGCCCAACGCTGTTTCTGGGGGGGAAGAGCACGGACCTCATGCTTAGGAGGAAAAGCTCGGGAAGGCTGTTGGGGTTACAGAGAAGTCCCTCTCTGGGGCACAGGAGAAGCGTGGAGAAGGATTCTCTGTGGCGGCAGAGCAGAAAATGGTTACACAGCCAGCACTTAAACTACAATCTTCTGCCGCCTGTCCTGATTCACTTTCATCTTCATGAAGCAATTATTTTCTTCTCTCATTCTAATATGTCAGGGCATAAACTGTTGTGGTTTTAATATATTTAAAGCTTATCATCACAACTCGTTTCTGATTTAAAAGGCTTCTGTTTCAGGCTGGATTGAGGTGTCACAAAGGCCCCTTAGGATATGAATCTTTTCACCACATACTGTTGGTTCAAAGAGCTGGGTGGCCGGAGCTGACAAAACTATTTCTAGTCCACTCTGGGCCCCTGACCTGCCCCCAACCTTACCTCTTGATTGCCTGCTGGGCCAGCATCCGATTGCCAGCCAGAAACGTCACACTGCCTAAGATGGCCAGGTACTTCAGGGTCTGGAACATGTTGAGCTGTGTCCAGTAGACATACATGAGTCCCAGCATAGCTATAAGGACAGGCATCATGAGAACCAATTGAATCAAATAGTGACATTGCCCAGGGCAGAAGACAACTAACTAGAAGCCAGTAACTGCGGAGCCCGAAAAGGTTTGTATTTATAGACCAGCTGGTTTTACTCCTTTCCTCTGATGCCAGAAAATACGTAACTCAATATACTTGCTTCTCAGTCTTGGCTGCCAAGAAATTCGGAGGTAAGAACCAGATCTCAGTGACCTGGTTCCACGTTTTTGCATCTTCGTTCTTAAATGACGGTTTTCTATTTGTTTTTTAAAGTTGCTGTCAGGTTATATTGGGTTGGCCAAAAGTTCATTCGGATTTTTCTGTACCATCGTCTAGAAAACCTCCAATGAACTTTTGGGCCAACCTAATCATTTGGGATTCTGCTGATCTTTCAAATTCTGAATCAAAGCCCTCAGGATTAAAGAAATAAATCCTTTTCCTTTTTACTAAAAGTAACAAATAGGGGGAAAAAATTAAGGCTAATTTGCCACTGAGACTAGGAAGGAAGCAAGGAAGAGAGGAGGAGGATTTAGTCCAAAGGGATCAGGTCCAGGGACTTCCCTGGTGGTCCAGTGGTTAAGACGTCACCTCCCAAAGCAGGTGGAGCGGGTTCGATTCCTGATTAGGGAGCTAGGATCCCACATGGCTCATGGCCGAAAGACCAGTACATAAACAACGCAAGCAGTGTTGTATGTAACACATTCAATAAAGCCTTTAAAAATGGTCCATATTAAAAAAAAAAAAAAGCAGCTCAGGTCTGGGCACTGAGAACCCTGGGTTCTGACCCAGCCTCTGCCCTTCACAGACACTTAATTTCTCTGAGCTGAAATTCTCTCACCCGTCAAACCAGGATCATAACTCCTGCCCTGGTCACCCCCATCAGGGTTGTGATGAGTCAAATGAGGGAATGTGCACAAAAAGCACTCTGGCACAAGTCATGGCTCTAAACAAATTTATATTCAAGCTTTGTTCTCCCTGACCAGGGAGGGCTATCACTCAAATTCAGTAACTGGGCTGCAGAGAAAGGTCATCCTGTCAATTTTGCCCAGAAGGATGACGCATGAACTACAGCTGGGGTTCTTAGCCATTTTTGAGGTCACGGACCACTGTTAGAATTTTGATCAAAGAAACAGACTCTCTCTTTCCCCAGGAAAACAGAGATACACATATGCCGAGAGTTTCAAGGGGTTCATCTATGGACCCCTGTGGAATTTGAACACTACAGAAACGTACAGGAGGGCTCCTACAGAAGTCAAAGAAATCAGAAAAGAATATTGAGGTCTTGGTGAAATGCAGGGGCCACCAATCCAATAATGTCAAAAAGTTTCTGAAACGCTTAACTAATCTGTGAATTTACTGTCTTGTAACGTTTCAGTCCTAAGTTCTCTAGAGGACAATGCAGGACAGCGTGTTTGATTGTGGAAAGGACTGTTTTCTATTACTGTCCGGACACAGCCGCCAGCAAATGTGAAGATCGATATGGTGGGGGAAGATAACCTTTGGAAACTGCATTAATGCTCTCCATCCAGGAAGATGGCTCAACGTAAAGACGCGATAAGTGAGTAATCTCTGGAAATGAACAGAGCTATTAACTGAGGGTAAAATGGCCTGCCAATGGCAGCTTCATACAATGAAACCCGATATGATGACAGCTGTTCTGAGCTGATGGGCCAAACAGGTTTATCATCATATTAACTGTCGTAAAAGGCCAGGAGGAAGAGGGAAATGTTATGCTATTAAGTCATTATAGTTAATAGGTTGTGGGTCTACTTAACAGGGCTTTTGCGTGGGCAGGAAAAATGTCAAAGGAGGTTAAATGGAATTAGCAGCCTGGGGCGCTTACCAGCATGTCCCAGGTGAAAGACAATTGTGCTGGGAGCAAAAGTGAAGTTGGAGACATTGGCACCAATCCGGATCCACTGAAAGATGGGGAGAAATAAATTAAGAAGACATTAGAATTTGAAAGGGAGGCAACCCACACTGTGCCATGCTAATCGAAAAAAACAGCCCTAAGGGCTTCAAAATTCATACAGACTAGAAGGACAGGGAATTTCTCCTAGTGACAACCACCCTATTCTTAGTCCTAAGGAAAAACCATTCCCTTTTTTTCTTTAGAAAGGCATTCCAACACCTGTTCACAAAAGTGCTTGAAAATCATTTTTAATGACAGCAAACTTTTCTATTTTAAAACAGGTGAAACCATGAAACTGAAAGGTCCAAAACTGTATTGATGATGAAGTAACTGGCATCCCTGCTAATGTCTCTAAGTTTTGGTATGATAAACCCACTGGCAGCTGGGAGGAGGTGCGCTCACACTATGGGTTCTTTGCCTTTTGAAATTCTGATCATTCAAAGTAACAGGTGCCTAGGATCGGTTTCTGAAAGCCTGTGGCATGCCTTTCAGATTTTGACTGAGAAATAATTCTTTTATTAAAATCAGACCATTAGGAACATCAGCAATTTTCCAAAAGTAAGATCTAATGAGTTTTCCATATGGTTCTCAAAATTCTCTGAACTTGAAGGATCTGCATCTATGTTTATAGTTTTTAAAGAGACAAGGGGAAAAAGAGATGGTTAAAAAAATATATTAAAATAGCATGTTAAAATGGTAAGAATGTCCTTCCTCTATACTCCCTAAAAGGCCTTCTCCTTAGTATAGTATTAGTCACTCAGTCGTGTCCGACTCTTTGTGACCCCATCGACTGTAGCCCGCCAGGCTCCTCTGTCCATGGAATTCTCCAGGCAAGAAAACTGGAGTGGGTTGCCTTAGAGGTGACTAACACCAATAGTTAATGCCTTTTTAAGGTTTTTAAACATAGAAGATGATACTAAACACCCTATCCTACCACTTGCCTTCTTCACTCAATAGGACGTTTTTAACAACCTTGTCATATCAGTTGACAAGTACATAAATTTATCCATTGTTTTAACGAGCTACATATTATTCCATTGTGTGGATGTACCATAATTTATTTAACACTTGCTTTTATGAGGACTTTAGGTTGTTTATAGTTTTGTGCTCCAAAGAGTGTTGAAATGCACAGCCTCTGTACTCATTTTTTCTACCGCTATCAGCATCAGGTCTTGCTTTTTCACACTTGGCTTCATCTGAACATTCGTACGGAGCATCCGTGTCCATATTTTGACCATTTATAATGGCTACCAGTACTTTCTCATTCCCCTTGTTAAGGGATCAGCTTTTTTGGCAGCTCCCCTATAGTAGGTAATTTTATTTATTCTAAAATTTTTGGACCATCGGTTTGGGTCACAGTTGCTGGACCCCTTTGGAGCTGTGCTGAGGCCAGAGCATAAAGTCTCCTTTGGAACGGCTACATCTGTGGAGTCTGGCGCCAGACACACGCTGCCCATGCTAAAACAGCAACTCACCAGAGCAAAGAGCAGGAGCAGGGGCGAGAGGATCAGGGCGGTGAATGTATTGGACACCACTGTGGGGGGCCTCTTCTCAGGCTCGCGGAACAGGTGCTGCCAAAAGAAGACACACCAGGAATATTCTACCGTGTGCTCTTCCCAGCGGGGGCTGCCATGTATACCAGGAGCCAAAACCCCCATGACAGTCAAGAGAAGGAAATGCCTCCCAGAGGCTGAGACTTCCTGGCCATGGGCACCCAGTTAGCCTTTTCCCTCTTCCCAACACTGGCTTCTGCTCCCACTGGTCTCCTTCCAGGGACATTACACCAGTCCCAGCTTACAACTGCCCAAGTCTCTTTTCCCTTCCAAAATGCATTGCCATTTAGAGGCTAGAGGATGCAACCTATTAAGCGGCATCCGCCTGGTAACAAAAATGGTACCCAAGCATCTGGATGGCTGGGGTGACACATCCCATGCAAGACGATGGATTTCACAATGTTTCTGGGTTCCCAGGGTGGTGTCATCCTATTTTGCTAACTGACTTAAGTTAGCTAACTGGTGTATTTTGAAATTTTCTTGCTTGCCAATGTCCAGCCAACCCAGCTCCATGACAAGGCAGCTCCATGTGAGACTCCTATTCCCAAATTTTTAACCTCAGCTCCTCTTTGCTGCCACTGCCAAGAAGGGACTTCTAACATGGCCTGGTGCAGCTCCTGCTGCCTACCCCACCCTACAAAATCAGTCAGCACTCTTTGTCATCATGGTTATACCTTAAAGTGTTTAACTGCATTCTACATTCTTAAATGCTGCTATAGCAACATCAGGAGGAATTTTAAAAAGAATCCTACTACTCTACCTTTTGGGCCCTTGGTCTTTTTCTAACAGTGGAGTAAGAGTCAGTAGTCTGCTTGGAACACTTCAACATTATTTCAGATGTTGAATTTCCCTGTTACTGCAGTATAATCATTTCTGAGGACTCTAAAACAGTCCACTGAGTGGATCCACTCAGTTTCCTTAACCAGGGCTCCAACTACTTTAACAATTATTGTGCTCATTTTGTACACTGCTTTAGAAACTTTTCAAAGCTATTCTTTCCTTATCTGGGAACTATTTGAGCCTCACAACAGTCCCATCTACTGGGCTGGACAGGGATTTCTAATATTTGTGTGCAAGGAAGGTGAATCCCAGGAGAGAGCAAGGGCTGGCCTAGGGGATGAAAGCCCTGTGCTCCAGTTGAGCTGCCCACCTGTGGGCCCCATCGGCCCTGGTCTATGCAAGAACACGGAAGAGCAAAGCCAGACCCATCTGTGCTGTGGCTTCAAGCAGTGATCTGAGGACTGAACCTCCTGCATGTTTAGGAAAAACAGACTCAGGTTCTGATTTTGTCTCTAGCTATCTGCTTTCTGGGAAATGGCCAGCAGGCAATCTGAGCCTGTTTTTTTAAGCTACATGATGGGGCTGATATTTGCCCTGCCTGATCCACAGGGTGGCAAAGACCAAGCTACAACATATCATATAAACAGGTTAAAAAGGGGACCACAGCCAGTATCTGGGGCTCTGCTGCCCTCTCTCATGTGTCCATTTCTCCTCTGTGTTTAGTGAAAAAGCCCTTTGGGATGTACCTGAATTTCCTGTTTGGGGGTGAAAATGTTCTTGGACAGGACAGTTGATGGAACATCATCTTCAGGGAACCTGATGACCACATCAGCCTAAAACAACAAAAGCAGCGATGAAAGGCCCAGGGGCAGAGAAGGGGGTGAAACTCATCAGCAGGACAGTATCTCCCAACTCCCATCCAGGACTGTGACTGAAAGGAGCTCCAAGTAGTCCAATCACTTCTGAGCCATTAGCCAACAAATTGAGGCAGTAAAAATTTCAAGAACAAAATAAGTATTTGTTGAAAATGCTTTTTAGAGCAAGAGTTCCAATTTTCTACTGGTCTGGTGAGCCCCACAGAGCTGCTTAATACAAAAATCCCAGTTGGTACTCAGGCTGTTACAGTAGCAATCAGAAACTGCTCCTGGGGAAGTATAATTTAGTCTCAGACAAAGAAAAAAAAGAAAAAGAAATGAAAATGTGCTCTCATACAAAAAGCAGCCCAAAATCCGAGAAGAAAAGGAGCTTTGAATACAACACAAGAAAATGCAGCTGCCCCTTTGTCTTGCACAGGGAGCCACCCACCATTCAAGGCCTGGAGTCTGGCCTCTGCGACCTTCCCCACCTCACTGCCTCCTGCCCTTGACCAGATTCAGGTGCTCCAGCAAAGCGGACCCACTCATATCTCACTGAAAGCACCTCAAACTTTCCTGGAGGCTGTCCCCCAGTGATCATCCAACAGCCCCTCGGATACAATCCTGAAAAACCCCGGCAATTCTTCAACCCTTGGCTCAAATGTCATGTCTTTTAAGAACTCTCCTCTCACCCCACCAGCCCAAAGTGAGTTATGTAAGTGAAATGCACCACGTACACCATGAACACACCATGCAGATGAAGGCTATTAGTTTATCCTGGTTATCCCAGATGGTTATTAGAATAGCCTGCAATTCATTAGTCCACACCATAGTGAATTGGAACTGGATTTCAAATCTCAGGCCCCTCCCCAGCCTACCCTGCAAGGGCACACTGTACCTCAAAAGCTAGAGCCTTTATCTCTTATATCTGTGTATCCCCTGCAGTGTTTTTGCCTGTAATATGAAAATCTTCTTCAAGTACAACAACTTTTAAAGAAATGTGCTAGAACCCATTAGGGCAAATCTATATAATTCATTCATTCACTCAATCACTATTTATGAAGCCCCTATGACATGCAAGCCAGGCCATGTGCACGCCCCTAAGACTACTAATGGGACCAGCATGATGTGGACTTATTTATGGGCCTCTGGGTGGCACGGGAGAGGCCTGGGTAGAGAGCCCACACCCTGGAGCGGGGCCATCTTTGTCTGATTGCGGCATGGCCACTCCTGTCTGGGTGAACATACAAGGAGGCACATACCACATTCCACAGGATTGGGTTCTTCAAAGTTGCATCTCCGATGATCAAGTAGAGAGTGTAGGTGCCAGATGCAGAGTCAAATTCGAGCTTTCTCTCAGAGGTGTCCAGTTCAAACTTGTACACATTCTTGCTGTCCGGCTCTGCGACAAACACCACTTCCTGGCCAGTCTTCTGGTTGTGGAGTCGGACAAATGTCTGGATGGAATAATAATGCAACTTTTCATCTGATGATTTCAAAACTCCCTCCGGGCCCAAATCCCTGAGGCAGCAGGCTGTCCGCTCTTCTGTCCCAGTGGGAATTCTGGGGTCAGCCAGGCTTGTCTGAGAAAGCAGAAGGAACAGCCACCCCACCCTACTTATAGCTCTGAGATCAGAGTACTTTTTGCGAGTACAAGAAATTTAACTTAGGGGTCCGGCCAAATCTCAACGACTCGTAGGCCGAATGCCCAGTTTGTGAATGATTTAAGCCCTTTGCTGAGGCTGTAATTTCCTCTTCCTGCCAGCCTTTTGCTGCCCAATTAACTTCTTCACTAGAGGGTGAAAAGAAGGGAAATGAGGTGAAACTGTAAGAAGCCCATTTTCAATTTCCTAGTGCCTCCAGCTAAAGATTTAGGAGAGGAGGCATGGGGATGGATAGCAAGGCAGAGTTCTCATCATGCAGGGCAGCCCAGTGTCAGAGAGAACCCAGGCTTGAAGACAGGCAGATCTGATTTCACTACTTAAGAGCTAAGCAAGTTATTTAACCTCCTTGAGCCTTGATTTCTTCAGCTTTAAGACAGATTTAACTTCTACACGTGTTGTATCCGTATGAAGACTCACAATAAAGTACACAATGCATTTAGCATAGTACCTGCTATACACTATCTAGTCAACAAACATTTATCAACATGATGATATAAATCTAATCACATTATCCCCCCAATGGCATAAGAAACTAAGGTTTCTGCACATAAGATGCAGCAAAACTTAATATTCACTCAGCTTTGCTTTCACAAGTTTCCAAATAAAGAATTCAACAAAGCCGGTAGACTGGTTCCATTTTACAGATCATAAGGCACGGAGGATTAAATGAGTTGCTGTGGCCACAGAGCTAGTGCTGGATCCACAAGAAAAAAATCTAAATCTCATTCATTACTCTACAGCTGGGCAACAGACAACAACCATCAAAGTATTCAGGGAAAGAGACCCAGGGTTGTGAAGCCTCCTGGTTCCTGCGATTGTGGCCAAGAATGGGATTTAGGAGCCTGGATGCATGATCTTCCTCCTGTCACAGCCAAGCACAGGCAAGCATCCAGGCTCACCCGCAAAATGCCATCTCTACCTAGGAGGTCTGTACACCAGGCTTTCTAGGATCTTGGATGAGACAAGTCTTCAGTTAAAGTTTTACTTCCTCACTAGCTCCTCCTGCACTAATCCTAATCCCACCAATTTTGTCTTGTATAATGATGACTTCTCTTCATATTCTTTCTTCTCTTCGGCTTTCATTGGCAAGTGTCATTTTGAGGAGGACCTGGGAAATGCTACGGAGTTGAAACGATAGTCACGACTAAGTGGGGCTGACCTAGCTCTCTGGAGACGGGGTGGAGGGGAGAGAAGCCGAGAAGGGCGGGGACGGTGGTGCCAAGTGCAGCAGCTGCAGCCAGGAGAAACAGAAAGCAAAGAGGTTTCCAAGTAAATCACTCACCTGCATGGTCTGTTCTGACACTGCCTCTCTGCGTGGATTTAGGTCTGCTAGCTCCAAATCAAGGACTACTACAAAGTACCTAAGCCAAGGACACTAGGGTCCAGGTTCTTTCCTATTTTTCCAAGCTCAAAGTATTTCAGGGATTTCTCTTTACAATACAACCGTGGATGAGGCAGTGCACAGAACAGCTATTCCCAATCAAGTGGGAAGACAGAGGCAGGAAAGGAGGGAGTCTGAGAGGACAAAAGCCATATCAGATTCTCCGGGAAAAAGATATGGTTTGAGAATCTTTTCAATAATAATCATTATTTTACATATGGAAGACAAAACTGAAGCCTATTGCTTTCATCATACTTAGTAGGCACAAGTTAAAAAGTGCTGTTTTGGGACTTCCCTGTTGGTCTAGTGGTTAAGACTCTGAACTTCCAACTGGGGGGCTCCAAAAAAAAAAAAAGTGCTAGTTTTCAGATTCTTACAAAATAGAAAATCTGCTTTGGTCAGAGCAAAACATACTCTGGGTATACTGCCTAAGTTTTCCTTTTTTCAAAATTATTTCAATATATGTTTTTATTATAGTCAGAAAGAAAAAAGCTTCAATTAAATGCTAATCTGCCTTAAATATATCTTTCTACACCAGCTAATCTCTAAAAGGAAAGTGCATTCCAGGTTCAGGGTTACACCCAGTATGAAAGGGGCAAAGTGTCACAGGGGAAAACCTGATGGACTGTGAGGTTTCAGAGTCAAGACCTGAAAGCAGGAATTCAAAATTTTCTCGACTCGGTGTTAAATACCACGTCCACACAACTATCGTGTACATCAAGGTTTCAGGACAAGAGAACTGTCTGGGCTTTTTCCTGACCTGGTGAGGGGTGAGTTCAGCGCCAGTGTTCACATCTACCAGCTGGAAGAATAAGGCAAAGTTCTGGTGGCTGTCCGCGATGAATGTGCCCTTGGCTTTGGCTGGGTAGGTCACCCTGAAAGAGACATTTATATGGTAAGTCTTCAGAGAGGATCTACAGATCTCTGAGAACAGAGGGAAGGAGACCAACTTCGCTTCACTGCCTAATCCTCTCTCTCCCAACTCTGTCTCTCAGTTGTAACATTTCTGGGGTCGACAGAGCGGAGAACTGTCTACGGCCTGAGGGCAAACGGGACTGATAAAGCTGAGACGGAAAAAAGCACAGAATCAACTTCCATCAGGGTCTGGGGAAAATGCTATGTGTGAGTCTCCAGGCTTTCACTTCAAGGATCTAAGGATTCAACCAAGCCAGGCACCAGAGAGACTCACACGCCCCACTGGAGGCTCCTGGGCGAACTGGAAAGCTGGGCTAGCAGAACCACAAAGATTAAAAAAATAAAAAAAAAATTAACAGGATGGACATTAGCACCGTATGTGAGCATGGTTGGAAGACCAGGAGGTGGAAGATGCAAAAGAATGAGGGCTACTGACAGCTTTTTCTTTTTTTAATGCTGCATTTTTTTTCCTTTCACACTGTTTCAATTTATTTTTCTGCCTGAAATTGAGCTTTAAAAGGTCATTTTCCCCAAAGGCAGGAGTGATGAGAAAACTTTTTTCTCAGCTATTCCCTGGGATTTTAGGTTAGGATGGCTGGGGGATAAAAAAAACAATCCAAATGGTTATAGAGCTCACAACTGGCCATATTTCCTGCTTATTTACTTGTGAGTAATACCAACTCTTCATCTATATAGAGCATTGAACTCTAGAAAGCACTCTTACAGACATCATTTCAGTGGGCTCTAAACAATGCTCTCATTTCTAATGTCACTATAAAAATATCCAAGCCAGAGACAGAAAGCCTAGCCCTTTCACATGACTTAAAAGGAATGAATGCCTGGCTTCTAGTCTCTGGCTAACATCTCATTTTCAAAATGACCTTGAGGGTCCCCCTCATTTTTGTGGTATTTACAGACACCCCAGTTGAGTAAACTTGAGGTCTGAACTCTACCCAGAGGTCTAGATGGGTCTTCTACCAAGGATCTGGAAGAGAACTAAGAAATGGGCTTCATACAATGTTCCAGACCAACTCTGATCAATTACTAATGGTGACCTAGAAGTGTATGCCAAAAAGAGATGCTGAGTTCCACAATCACCAATGCTGTGACTGATCAGTGATCTCCATGGACTGGAGGAAAGGAATCCCAGCCCTAGCACTGGGTACCTGCCATCTCATCTCTAAGGACCTATGAGACATACAACTGATTTCAGACCCACTGTGGGCCACAGAGTGTGGCCATGAGGACCCTAAAAGCAAGTTTAAGACTGTGAGGAAAAACAGATAACACCAGAAAATAAATTAATACACTGCTTCCTCCATCAATAAAGTGTTTTTGTTTTTTTTTTAAATTATCATCTGAACTAAATAGTGTGCTTGGGAATAAGTCTGATGCAGACTTACATTATGAGGTGAGCTCCTTCCCAAATTGTGGACTGTTAATAGTTTGTTCAGGGACTGATTGCCAATACAGACAAACCCCAAGTTTGTCTGGATGCCAAGCAGCACCCCTGGTGCAGTCCCAGAAGAATAACAGCCTCTTTAATTTGGAGTACAAGCTGAGTCACTGCCGACATGGCAAAGACAGCTGGAGAGCCTCAGGGCCTTGGCATGGTCCTCCCAGCTCAAGCCTAGGTTCCCCCTGGGCCCAAGAGGCATCCCACCTACCGCGTTGTTTTAGGGGCGATGCTCTGATCCTTATCCACAGTGGAGAGATCAACATTTGTGATGCCAACTTCAGTGGAAATCTTAACTCTGAGCTAAGGTGAAACACAGAAGAAAATCGCCAAGTCAACTGGTGAATATGCCAGTAATCAACATACATATCCAGCGTTTTCTCTTACTGGTGAGTCAAGGCATGAAAAAAATCCTAGGACAGGAAATCTCCAATAATTTTAGTAAAACTGACCCAGCTAGGTAGTATTTCCATCTCTACAATCCAGAGGCCTAAAAGTAACTCCTTGATTCTTATCCCATCTTCCATTCTTTGGCTTTGGATGAATGGTATATATTTAAAAAGAAATGAAAAGAAACAAAGTAGATCTTTTCACAGGTACTTTAAAAAAAAGGGGAGGTAAAAAGTCCTTAAGTAGTAACCTTCAAATAATTTAAATTAACAAGTACTCAATTCTAAGCCACTGAGATTTGGAGTTTGTTACAAGCATAACCAATCCCTCTTGATTCTTTCAGTGTTTAAATTCTATACACTCCTTATAAACATTTTCACAAAGAGGAGCTAGCCAATGCTATTAAACAAGAAATTTAAAAAAAATTAGATTCAAATAAATGTAAATTTCCAAAAGAGAAAACATGCTAAAAGTCTACTCAGGGGAACTTTTTTATTTGAAATTTTTATTTAAAATCAATGTTAGAATGTGCAAATTACACAATCCCAAAGCACTTCTAATGTGTAAACATATCTGTGAGACTTTCAAATATTTGAAAAACTTGAATGTAATGCTTAAGGTAATCCTTGCCAAATCCACTGGTTTACAGCCTAAGTCAGGATGAAGGAACAGAAAGAGAAGTCTGGGCAAATAACTGAAACATAGCTTCAGCATTTTTCTCAAACATACTATGAAGGTGTGACAGCCTCAAATCAAGGGCAAAGAAGAAAAACTAAAAAGGGATAAAGAGAGCTATCAAGTAATTCTTTTTAACAGCCTCTCTCCTGCCTCCATAATAACTATTTTGTGACAATAACCTCAATTATCAGCTTGAATGGGGGGTGTTCTGTTTTGCTTAAAAAGTAAAAAAAGAAAACCCTAATAAAAGATTTATTACCAAAGGCCATAAAGATATTATTATCTCCTACTTTTGAATGCAAAGGTACCTATTAGCAGAAATATATTTAGCATCATAGTTTGTTACTGAATCTAGGCAACAGGGTGAATTATGGAAGGGGGAGGGGAACCGCTGGTCTTCAAGTTGAATAAACCACCAAGGAGAGAGCTAGAATCCTCTACTTTGGCTCTTGGGTGCTCTGCTGAGCAAACAGCTTCACAACTCATACAGGGCTCGGAACCAGAGCCAACTTTGCTATTAGAAAGCTCAATCCAGAGAGGCACTGACAGCACTTTCATCTGGAGAAAACCTGGAGTGGAAGGCTCAAGCAAAGTAGTCAACGGAGCTTTGATTAGCAAGGCACCCCACTGAGGTCACTTCCCCACAACCCCCAAGAGCATCTGGAGCACCCAGGTGCAGGGACAGACAGACAGCGAGATGCACTTCCTGTCCTAGAGGGAAGCATACAGGCAAAGCTAAATTACAACAGAGCGGGCTGCTGCTTTGGTGGCGGGAGGGACAAAGAGCTACAGAAGCACAGCAGGAGGCTCGGTGACCCAAGTCGGCAGCCCTTGGATGGGGAGGGAAACGGGCAGCAGGCGGGCTTAGGCAGGCCTCCAGCTTAGGGGGAGGCAGAACCTGAGCAACCACTCCATGCTACAAAGATAATCTGCTTTCATAGGTAATTACTCTGCAATCTTCATCAGCATTAACTAGATGATTCCCTCTTCACTTCTCACTCTCTTACAGACTCATTTAATCTGTAAATGTGCTTTTAAAATCATCATCCCACCTAAATGTTCATAGACAGGAGACTAGTTTTTTTTTTTTTTTCTCATAAACAGGAGACTAGTTAAATAAATAATGGGATATTAACATACACTTCAAATTACTCTGGAGCAATTAAAAAGAACATGGTAGGTATCTATGGACAGATAAGAGATATATCTCCTACTTTTGAATACATGGCCACTGATTGGCAGGATTATATTTAACATCACCTGTCGCTGAGTTCTGGCAACTGGCTGAATTATGGCAGGGAAGCGTGGGGGTGGGGAACAGGGGGAGGCCATGAAGCTGAAGAGACCCCAAGGGGTAAGCTGGGAGCCTCTACTTTGTAACAAAAGCAAAGAATATAACTGCTTATAGAATTATTGCTTTTGTGTAAATAAGAAAGAATGTGCATACAATTCAATGATATGGGCATTCTTCTTTTTCAAAGTAAATACAGTTAACTGTTATTAAAGGAGAGAGACTGGATAGAAGGGATGAGAGAAGGCTTTTATATTTCATTACATACTTTCTTACACTTTGAATTTTTAAACTACATGCATATTCCACTCCTATTTTTTTTTTTAATAGGGCTTACCTGAGCAATGACACTGTGTGAAAAATACTTTCTTCTTTATAAACAGTTTTGTATTAAAAAGTACCACCCAATAAATATAATTTAAAAAAACAATCGCTCTCCCTTTCAACAGATGGATAAACACAAACAGATGTTTAAAGATTTGTATAAGGTTCCTCAATGTACCCTAATTATAGTGATAAGGAAGCCATCAACTTGCGGGTTTTTACTCAGAATCCTGACTATAAGCTTTCAATAATAACATGGTCACTAAGGCCTGCTAATCAAGATTCGGCTGTGTGTTTGTTCGGAAGACTTAAAAGCATTCACAACACAGACATGGAATGATGAAAGGGCAAACTGCAGTGAACTCCAGTCCTTTTGGGTTTGCTCGCAGCCCTAATTTTAAAAGGCCCCCCAAGTTACAGCTTCCTGTGTTGCACAGAAAGCATAATGCTGCTCTTAAATAGGGAACAATTTAAAACAAGTCCTTCTGCCCCTAAAATCTTACTGCAAATGGGTCTCTGGAAACATTTAAAAGAAAAGCTTTTTTATGCTACTCTCTTAGAGCAAGCTGAGAAATAAAAATCACCGTAACTTTTTCCAAAGCCCTGTTGTAAAGGGTTCAGAGGAGGATCCCTGTCGGTTAGCTGCTCCTTCCTTCAAACTAACACTGCAGGATTCGTCTTTTTATAATAGGAAAGGGACTTGTTTAGCCACTTTAAATGTCACTAAGCCTGCTTTACAGTGAATCAACCAGTCCTTCCTTTGCCTGTGCTGCACGCCACATACACCTCAAAAAGTTTTAACGCCAGGAAATGCAGTCTTTCTGCTGAGAGTAATAACCTCCCTGTTTAGCTCATTACTGTCAAAAATAATGGTGCATTAGGGGCAATTAATGCTAATGACAGCTTCTAAAACCCATGCTTCCCCTGACAGCAAGTCCAATGTCAATGAGTGCTATTACAGGCCTTCCACACCAAACCACTGTTAATGCACTCTGACCAATGTCAAGCATCTCTCAGGAGAGTAAACAGGACCTGCTGACCTGCTCTGAGGTTCTAAGTGTGACTACTACTGAAATTACAAAGTAAAGTTGCGTATGTGACAGAGGTCAGAGCATGCATGCACGCACACACACGCATAAAGCTTAATAAAATGAAGAGGAAGAGAGGAGATTTGTAATACTTACTCCATCACTGAGAAGAATAAGGACAGCAGTGGCCTCGATGGGAGGTTATTATCATTGCACAAGTAACAGAGCTATAAGGCATTTCTGCTAGTCTGTACTTATTTAATTTTTCCAGCAACCATAGAAACACTTGCACAAACACCAAATTTGATGTTACAAAAAGTCAAGCTGTTACAACAATCAAGACAGCATAGCACTGGTATAAGGATAAAAGTATAGATTAATGGAATAGAACCAGAAGTCTAGAAATTAACTTTATATTTATGGTCAGTTGGTTTTTGACAAGGGTGCCAAGACAAATCAATAGAGAAAGAACAGTCTTTTCAACAAATGGTGCTAGAACAACTGATCATCTACATGTAAAAGGAGGATACTGGATCCCTACCTCACACCACATAGAAAAATTAACTCAAAATGGATCAGAAACTTAAATGTAAGAGCTAAAATCTTATAAGAAAACATAGGAGCAAATCTTCATGATCTTGGATAAGGCAACAGTTGATTAGATATGGCACTTAAGTCAGTGTTTCTTTCAGTGAAAGAAACAACTAAAAATATAGGGACTATTGAAATTAAAACCTTTTGTGCATCAGAAGACAACATTAAGAAAGGGAAAAGACAATCTACAGATGGTGAGAAGATATCTGCGAATCGTATGTCTGACAAAGAAATTGTATTAAGAATATACACAGAACGCATAACTCAGGAATATAAAAAGACAGAGAAGTAAGAAAAGGAAACAAGAGCTATGTAGACTAGGAAGGAAGAAATAAAAAGACAAATTTTTAATGGGGAAAAGATCTGAATAGACATTTCTCCAAAAAAGATGTACAAATAACCAATTAGCACATAAAAAGATGCTCAACATCATTAGATATCAGAAAAATGCAAATCATATTTCACAAGAAATCACTTCACACCCACCTAGGAGGGTCAAAATGAAAAAGACAGAAAATAAATAACAAAAGTTGGTAAGGATGCAGAGAAATTGGAATGCTTATACATTGTTAGCGGGAATGGAAAGTGGTGCAGCTTCTTTGAGAAACAGTGTCAGTTCCTCAAAAAACTAAACATACAATTATCACATGACTCAGTACTTTCATTCCTAGGCATAAACCTAGAAGAATTGAAAACAGGTGTTCAAACAAAAACCTGTACATGAACGTTAACCATAGCATCATTTATAATATCCAAAATATGGAAATATCCCCACATGTCCAACAATGGGGATGGTGGGGATGATGAATGGATTAAAAAATGCAGTATATCCACACAAGGGACTATTCAATTATTTAGCCATAAAAAGGAATAAAGTACTGATACATGCTACAACATGAATAAACCTTAAAAATATTATGCTAAACTAAAAACACAAAAAGCAAGATATTGTATTATTCCAGTTATAGGAAATGTCCCAGATAGGCAAACCATAGAGATACAAAGTAGATCAGTAACCGCCAGGACAGAGAGGAGGATATATTCTTATAGAAGAAGGAGTGTCTACCATTAGACACAGGGTTGCTTTCTGGGGTGGTAAAAATGCTGTGGAATTAGATGGTACTGACAGCCACACAACTCCAGATATACTAAAGATGCTGAATTACATACTTCTAATGGGTACTTTTCTGGTATAGCCTCAATAAAACTTGTTTGAAAGAAAAAAGAAAGCTGCTTTGTACAGAATAAAAGGCTCACCCCTAAAAGATTAATTACCACAGTTCTAAGGGCCTTGGAATGCGGGAAAACATCTTTAATCTTCAGACCACTCCATCCTTTTCTTCTCTTAAGTGGGCTGAGACGGAAGCTAAGCACTGAAAAACCAAGAGTTGGTCTCTGCCCATAGGGAGCACCCAGCTCAATGAAAAAGCAATACTTACAAGCAAACAATGGTAGGTAATACAATGCAGTAAGAACAATTATGGACACGGTATAAAATACTATAGCAACAAAAATAAGCCAAGTAGACTGAAGCCCTAAATATAAGAGGAAAATAACTTAAAAACTCTTGGAAGAAAATACTAGAGAATACTTTTTGGATCTTGGAGCAATGTACAATTTTTAAAAGAAGACACAAAAAATACAAACTATCTAGGGGGAAAAAAAGACTTTTAAAGTAGGCTTCATTGAAACTAATTTCTGGACATCAAAAGATGCCATAAAGCAACACTAAGCAATTATATCTGATGCTTATAACTAAGGATTTACTAATACATACTGCTTCAGAATATATGCAGTGCCTTAAAAAAAAAAATCAATAACTAAATGACTAACAAACCAAAAGAAAAAGACAAAAGATACATGGCAGTTCAGAGAAGAAATCTAAATGGCCAGTAAACACAAGAAAATATGCTCAATCTTACTAGTAACCAAAGACAAACATTAAAACAAGATACCATTTCATATTTAACAGATTATCAAACCTCATCATACCAGATACTGATAAGAATATGAAGAAAACAGCAATTTGGCAAAACATAAGAAAGCTGGAAGATGAGCATACCCTATGATCCCACAACTTCACTCCAGATAAATAAAATGTGCACGAAAAAATGTACTAGGGTGTTCACAGCAGCACCTTCTGTACCAGTGAAAGTCTAAGTGTCCAAAAACAGAAAATGAGTTAATAAATCTAATGCATTCATAAAAGGAAGACAATTTTATGAAAATTATTCATATTTATACATATAGCTCTAAGTTCGACATGCATAAATATGGCTAACTGTCATAAAATTAATATTGAGTGAAAACAAGCAAATTGCAAAAGGATGCACACAATGAAGCATATAAATTTGGGGAAGATGCAAATCAATGCACTATACTACTTAAAAATACATATGTAGCAGAAATGTAAAAACTGGCGGAATATACACTTCAAATCTGGGAAAAGAGGGAAGAAAAAGTGAGGAATATACAGAGAGCTTAAGTTTAATCTATAGGGTTTTATTTCTTACCAAACTAAAACAAAATGAAGGAGAGGGGTTTCCCTGGTGGTCCAGCGGTAAAGAATCCACCTGCCAATGCAGGAAACACAGGTTCGATCCCTGCTCCAGGAAGATCCCATGTGCCAGAGAGCAACTCAGCTGTGCGCCACAGCTACTGAGTCTGTGCTCTAGAGCCCGGGAGCCACAACGACTGAAGCCTGTGTGCCCTAGAGCCCATGCTCTGCCACAAGAGAAGTCACTGCAAAGAGAAGCCTGCCTACCACAACTCGACAGTATCCCCACTCTCTGCAACTAGAAAAAGCCTTCATGCAGCAATAAAGACCCAACACAGCCAAAAATAAAATAAATAAATAAAACAAAGGAGAAAATATAGCAAAATGTTTGGGTTTGAGGGAGATGAATAGCTGGTAGGTATGTAACAATGATCCTATTCTCTATTCTTCTCTTTATTTTTTAAATAGTCTAAACTGAAAAAAATAAAATTCTAAGGGAGCACTGAAGGAGCAACATTTGAATTAGATCCCAGGATGAGTACTTCAGCAAGGGAGGGGAAGAACATTCCCTATGGAGGAAACAACAGATGCCCAAAGGCATGCGCACGTAGAGTATAGATGAGTATGCAGTCAAGAGCAGCTAGAGCTGAGTGGATGAGAATGCAACCACAATGAAGGATGCCCAGGTGCCTGCGTGCAGGGCCTTCAAAAGCCACACTGAGGAGTCTAGACCTTACTCATACACAATAGGGAACCAAGGAAATGTTTAACCACAGGAACACTGTGATTTTTATCATTCTAGTGGTGTTTATGGCGCTTATGCAGTGGAAGGGGCAGAGACGAAAGACAATGAAACTTGCTGGAAACTACTTACCTACTTATTTGCGATCTACCAAAGTGGGACCAAAGAACAAAGGAATCACATAAAAGCCATTTAAAGGTGGACTCAACAGGACTTGGTGACTGACCGAAGTCAGAAGTGGAAAGGAAGAGAGAGATTAAGAATGCATGGGTATGGCACTTAAATTGGGTATGTCGGTATCAAGATTGTTTAGGTAGAAGGAAAGAGGTTTCAAGGAAAAAAAAAAAAGTTGCCTTTCAATGAGTTCAGCTGCAAATAACAAATATAAGGCCCCTTACAGAAGGAAACTAAAATTGAAAGAATCTGAATTTTTAAAGTTTCAAGGCACACACTACATTAATTTCTATCCAAATCTGTGTTAGTGAATGGACTAGGATCAGACGTCTCCTGCCTAAAAAGGTCAGACATGAGGTAGAGAAAAGGCAGAGAGATTAGAGTTCCAGAAAACATCCTCCTTTCTGCCAAACTTTTAATCTAAACGTTGAATCTATGTTAAGTAATGGCCCACTTTTGAAAAGGTCAAACTTTCTAGCTGTGTGTCCTTTCATTAAAGAAAAGTGACACGGGGCCAACCCGAGGAGCTCTCCAAAGGCCAAATCTGGGATAAAATGAGCTAAAAAATAAATGATGACAGTAACGGATTACAACCTATAAAGTACGTATCCATGAATAACTAAATACAGGGAGAGGTGGACAGCATTTTCTTACAGTGAAATTCCAACTAACTAATGTAGATGGAATGAAAGAAAGAAAAAAATCACCTACTGGCAAACACCACATTAATAACTCTTGCAGGCAAAATCGTCAGGGTATCTACAGTCTCAAAATATCACTTCAGCAGACAATTACAAAGCAGAAAACACAGCAACTTTACAACAGAGAAACCTAGCAGATGCCACCTTAACCAGGAGATCAAGGTTAACATCACCAACAATGAGACATACCAACAGCATATACTTCCTAACAGGACACACTGAAAAGGAACACTGCTTTTAGAGTATTTTTGCATGACCTGAATTTAATTATGAGGAAACAGCAGACAAACCCAAAGTGAGGAACACTGTACAAACTAACTGGCCAGTACTTGACACCAAAAGTGTCAAGCTCACAAAAGACAAAATACCCTAATTGGAGGAGGGTAAAGGGTCATGGCAACTGAAGGAATATGTGATCCTAGGTTGAATTTGGGACCAGAAAAGGGACATTAGTAAGATACCTAGTGGAATCTGAATTAGGTCTACACAGATCAATTAATAGTATTGCATCAGTGTTAATTTTCACATATTGAAATCATGTTAGTTATATAAGGTATACATTTGGGGCAGCTGGATAAAGGGTATACAGGAATTCTTCATACTGTTTTTGCAATTTAAGATTGAAATGATTTCAAAATGAAAAAGTTTAATTAACAAAGAAAAGTCAGTTGAAAATGACATTTGAATAGTGAAGAAAACAGCTGTTGCAAATAGCAGATATATAACTACTGAAAAGGCACTGTAACACCTCAAGTTCCCCTGACCCAACAGAACGTGGGACAACTGTGGCCAAGTAGATGCAACAAAGACAGTGGCAGAAACATGAAGAAATGACAGCTCTAAGGACAAAGTAATATTATGAACAGGCCGGCAGCTAGAGCTGCACACAGGTCTCAGCCTCTAAGCTAGCTCAATATTCACCAGGGCATGTAACTAAACCAGCATTGTGGAGGAGATTCACGCAAGCACAGACAGGCTGGAGGTTTTGGACAAGTTACTTTACCCCTCTGAGCCTCATCAGTGAAAGGAAAAGAACTCCACGCATCTGTTAGGACTATTTTAAGAATAAAATAATACAAGCAAAAGCATAGAGAACTGTGCTGTGTATGTCACATGCTTTCGTGCTGATGACTCTAAGCCAGAATAAGAAAGGTTAAACTCTATCAAGAAAGTAGGAAAATATGTAATTCATTTTCAATAAACTTTTATCCAAAAAGATTAAAATGAAAGCCACAGTGTCTGGAGGGGCAAACATCAATTAGCTGAGAAAACCGCTAACGTGAAATAACTCATTCTCACAAAGCATCAGATAAATGAGGCAGAGCTTTCCACCCTTAAAACCACTTGGATCTTCAACACAATTCGAGACATCTGAAACACAGTTCATTAGGAAGGATTACCGATTTTCTTCTGTACTTCACCCAGACAGCCTCGCTATGCTGCTACAGGCCACTTGACGCTTTTGGTCCCCTTAATTAGCACCAAGCCCATTTCTAAATCTATCAAGGCCAACCACAGAAAACATCTTAAGAATATTTATATCTCAGGGGAATTAGGGATGATTTTAATTTTTTCTACTTCCTAAATTTTATGTAAGAGAGTAATGCTAAGTTATAATGCAAAATGAATAACTGACAAATCCAACTGCCTATGATCAGGTTCTTGGCTGAGTCTGTCAAACAGCATAGTTCAAACCTACCTCTCTCTTAACATATTCATTTTAACTGGGTCATAAGTGAGGTCAACACACCTAAATGGTTAATGCCATGTGCCTGTCTGGTCATTTCCTTGGGTATATTAACATGGCAATGGGGATGACAAGAAAGCACTTACCTCTACAGTATTTGCAATATAACGGTTGTCACCTTCAACTTTGACAGAGAAGTCATAATAACCACTGGAAAATTTGACATTCACGAAGTTTAGCTCAAAAACATCCCTGTTAAGAATGACAGTGGGGTTAGCTACAACTCACACAGGAAAATCACAAATGACACAACAAACAGGCTGCAAAGTGCAGCATTCCAGGGAAGCACCATTTTTTCACTTTTCCACTTCCCACCCATCGTGGGCCACCTCCTGCTCAATCACATATTACTATGAGGGGCAAACTTTAAAACCACCTAAAATGACCTTCTTTCAAGTCTCCAAAGTTCTTTTTCTACTCCCTACCCACCATCCTCCCAGCTCCTAAAAATCCCACCTTCTTCAGGTAAGTCTTCCACAATTAAATGCAAAATAGGTTAAGTCTATAGTAGGATACCAATTACTTTTTTTTTTTTTTAAAGTGGAAATGTTCAAAGAGGTTGGCGTAGGGTAGTATAATTGTAGGTAATTTTCTGTATTATTTCTACTTTCCTGTGCTTTTTGAATTTCCTAAAAAGGGCATATCTTACTTTAACTTACTATCAAAACTTAGAGGTTTCCTATAAAAACTAACCCTTAATTTTTTTCTAATTACCTAACAATAACACGCAACCACTGAAGATAAGACTATGGAAGTATATTAAGCCTATGGAGGAAATGTTCCTGATACACTGTTATTAATAAAGCATAATCCTAAATGTAGATAACTTTGGTTTTATGATCTGGGTTATATCGGCTGCAAGCTAACTTTCCAAAACAAGTATGTCGGTGCTCTACAGAAATATGCTCAGGACTTACCCGACAAGGGTGAACGACGTCTTCTGTAGGACTGTGGCTCTGGAAGCAACAGATTTCGCATGCTCAAGTTTAACAGTGGCCTGAGTCAAAGGCTGGGACAGAACGTTGGTGACCTGCAACTGGAAATACATTTCAAAATTATCTGTAGCCACAGAAGCTGAGGGAGTACAGATTTTTGCTTCTAGGGGTGGGAGCTTTATCCACAGGGAATGAGCTCTGCAGGGGGAGAACCATTTCATTTTCAGGAACCGTCTCTGACCTGTGGCCTACTATCTCTGGGGGATAAAACAGAGGAAAACACAATTAGTTTGGAATGACATAGATTATAGAATGTGTGGGTGGCGGAGATCTTAAAGATGATTTTACCCAATGATCTCATCTTTCAGGTAAGGAAACCAAAGTCTAGGGAAAGGCTTCAGATCACACAGTTAACATTTCCTTCTCTCTGATCCCCTGATCTTCCCACTCTACTGCTCTACTATAGTACTTAAAAAAAAAATTATTAGTAAGAAAAATGCTTTATGATGGTAAGGGCAATGAGAAAACTGAAGAAATATGGATAATGTTAATAACAGTCATTTGTTGAAAGTCGACTATTTGCCAGATACCAGGCTAAGCACTTGTATCTATCCTACCACCAATCGTCTGAGACAGCTGATATAATCTTCACTTTACAGATGAAGAAACTGAGGCCACAAGAGGGTATGGGGCAGCTGAAGGCCACAGGGCTCAGGATTGAAGCCCCAGGCTATCCATCTTCAGAAGCCAGTGCTGTTTCTACGTTGCTTTCTTAGCTCCCCTGATTCATGGTGAACTATATTACCCAGGTGAGTTCTCACCCCAGTCTTTGCTGAGGGGACGTGACATATACGTAGAGGAACAAGAGGCAACTCTGGAGTCTGGGGCACTTCTCCTGGAGAGTATCTGAAGGGCCCTGCAAAGCACAAGAACTGATGGGACAGGTGGAGAGTCCTATGTGAACTCGTGTATTTAGATATAAACAAGATGCTAATTTCTTATGAAGATTTTAGCTTCTCACTGGTTTCCAAACAATAGCAACAAATGCCTCATTGGAATGGAAACTCTTAAAAGTGTGTGCATTTTGCTCTGTTCAGACCGTTAACACACACAACCATCCGTGCTTACTGCTGAGGGGATGGAGTGCTATGTTATGAAGAAGTAGAAAGATATACTGTCAGCTCCAAGGACTAAAGAGACCTGACACTGATGTTAACAATGTTAAAGAAAGCTGTCTTAAATAATGCATTTAGAAAGCCTGGGTGTAGGAAAATACATTTTAGAAGCAAGACTTCTCTATATATCTGGACTTATGAATCCATAAGTGCAATTTTCCAGCACTTCACTGAAAGCTGTACTACTTCAAATACTCCAAAAAAAAAAGAAGAAGATCCTGTGACTAGTTCACTGAGTGGTCATCGCCATTTGCTCTTCATTTAAGAGATCTGTCCTCATGGGGGTTATCACTGGCCGTGTAGATTTCTGGAAATGGCGATCAGAGCAGCACCCTGGGGACATGGCAATCATACCCGCAGGACGGCCTGTTCCTGAGTGTAGGAAGGAGAACCCTCGGGCACAACCACAACGGGCACGTGGTAGCGATTCTCAGCGAGCGCGGCGGCAGCAGAGGCCACGCTGAAGGCTTCAGAGAGCGACTCAAAGTTCTTCTTGCTGAAGATGGCGTTCATGAGCTGGATGACCTGATCCTGCAAGAAGAGGCAAACACAGCTTGAGATCTTCCTCAGTCAGGCATGGGGGGCAGCCACCCCTCCCTCTCCACTTGGGCTCAGTCATTCCTTCTCTGTTTCCAGGTGTTCACATGGGAAGTCTTTCAGCCACTAACCAATTTGGTAGGGGCAGGGGAAGCAAATATTCTGCATTTAAGCGTAAAACTTGAATTTGGTTGGTTTTTTGCATCTTCTAGTACAAACTGAAACAGATGCATTTCTTTGTCAACCATTTATGAATGTTTGCTGTACAAATGCAAGGAAATTCTAGACAACTACTGAGAGATAAAAGTTACTATATAATACCTATTGCAGTACCCATTTGTTCTATGTCTATGCGTGCTAGGCACTGTAACAGGTGTATTAACTCAGACTGTGACAAAGAGCCTGAAAAGACTGCTCTCAATCCTCTCCAAGTAAGGAAACTGAGGCTAAAGGAAGTTAATTAACTTACAAGTTAGACAGAAAGAAAAAGAGAAGAAGGACCAAAATTCATGTAGGTCTGTTTGTCTCTGAAGTCCTTTCCTAATAAAATATGTCCTTTCCTGTTTCCCCTCACCCTCCCAGCTTAGCTCCCCTCCTACCCAGCCCACCTCCACACTGGATGCTGGGACTAAGCTGGTGTTTACAAGACCAAACTGCACAGCCAAAACGTACATTAGAAAGAAACTAAAATAACTCTCCATTAAGAACTAATGGGCTGCTGAGAGGAGAGGACTGAAAGCAATTTTTTAAAAAAGTAGAACCTAAAAGGCATCATTAAAATTCTAGAGGTTGTTTGCTTAAGAGGAAACATTTTCCATTTCAATCAGTTTTGTTTTTTAAAATCTACCATCTAACAAAAGAGCTCCCCTTGTTCCCGACAGTGTTATTCACAGTCGACATGAAATAATTTGCTTTAATTGTACCAATTACATTTTCCATCACTAAGCTGTTGACATGTTAAAATGGGGGACTGTTCACCAGAATGGTTATATCAAAAGCAGTGACAGCAAAATTATCCCAGCCAAATACCTGGTTGGTAGAAGCCTGGGAATAAAGCAAAAGAAAGTTTAACTTGTTTTATGCAGAATATCGCCAATTCATCAACTGCACTGTGTATAGGAAAATCTCTACATGATTTGTACCCTAAGACCCATGTTCTTGCACTTTCACCCATAATGGAAATTTAATAAGAGTGTGGTGTCTCTAGACCTCCTAAACTTAGGATGAAGGAGAAGACAACATAAAAATGCTAACACGTGAATAAATTACTAGATCAGAGCCTCCAGAGAAAATACAAAATTAACTCAAATTACTCGAGAAAGGTAACTATTTACTGTTACAACTCACAATGCATTCCTAACACACAAAAGAAGTGGAAGTTCTAACTGAGGACCCAAATCTTTCCTCCTCAAATTAAAACAGCAGCACTGTTGTATTTGAAGTCCTTGAGATCAAGGGTTGGTCACCTTCTTACAAACAAGGGGTATCAAGAGGGTCCCACTCTCAAGACTTCCCACACACGTTTCAACTAAAGGTTCTTTCAGGTTAACAAGCTCCTCTTGAAAAAAGAAAGAAAAGAATTCTTGGTGGATGTCTGGTAGACACACATGCCTCTCAGTGAACTATGTCAATCAGCATAGATTAGCCATCACCAAGGGTCAGAGAGAGAGGACAGGCAATTTTGATGTATAGGGCGCTTCTCAAGAGAAACAGGATGTGCACAGGCCACCAGCGTGGAAAGAATTCATAAGACACGCAGTTAGGAGCATTGGGGAGGAAAGGGAGGTAGACAGAGTATAATGCACTTGGCCTTTGCGCCACTATCTCGTGACAAAACCGTATTCTATTTAAAACAAGTGCTGCAATTTGCTTTCCATGCCTGTCCCACTGACAACCAGTTTCTCAAGAACAGGCTTCACATTTTTCTTTCTCATTTCCATGCCAACCCCAAGATAGCCCAAAGCTAACTAAATAGCCCTCTCTGAAAAGCTATCATTAGGAGGTAATGTCAAGGATGCCTCTGAGTTTCATGCCAGAGAACTGTCATGTAGGCAGGCACCTCCTTAATGGACGGCTCCGTCCCCACATGGTCCATAAGCTTGTAGGTGGCAGCCACAAACAATGCCGTCGTTTCCAGTCCTTCTTCAAACTGGAGATACACACCTCCCAGTTCATCCAGGCGAGCAACAAGGTCCTGTCATGACAAAAGCGGAGGCCAGTTGGAAGTCACGGGATACAACGGAGATGAGATGTACAAACCATCACCCCAGTGCAGACAAGGTTTTGGGAAATGTCAGTCTGCAGACCACTTCAGTCACTCAGAGCTTTCTCAACAAAGGTGCTTAGGTGGAAAGTGAAGTACAGTATACAGGCTTCTGAAGAGAACAGTATCTTCTGCGGCTCTGAGAGTGCTCCTTCCCTGACCCCCTCAACTTAGGCCCAAGCCCAGGAATCAGGGCACTCAAGGCGCCAACTGCCCTGGGCAGAAGGCTAGTGGGCCAGGCTGCGGTGTAGCCAGGAAGCACTGTGACATGGATGGGTTCGATGGCCATCCGCTGGATATAACCCCTAGAGCTAAGCTTTTCTCCTCCTTAATCAATGCTCTAAAGGATGGAGAAAGACACACTGCTCTCCTGGGGAATATGATGAGGCAGCTAACATGCCTGTGGGGCAAACCAGTGACAACACTGTCAGACTGCCTGTCATCACTGACTATGCGGTCCACAAGAGCAGGCTCTGAGCAGCGGGAGGGCCTGGGCGAAGGATGGACCACAGTGACCATGTGCTGAATGTCAATTCTGGACTAGGCACTTTAGAACTCCACTTGCTCCTAACTACCACCATGTAGGGAAACTGAGGTTCAGACATAAATAATTTGCCCAAGATTACAGAGTAGTTAAGTAGAAAAAAAAATTTGAATTTCAGGTTTGTTATGTTCTAAAATCTGTGGACTGTGAGACCATACCTACACAAGTAGGATGAAGCAGTTTGTTGTCTCTTTGATGGTGTAACTATACTTGCCTAACCAATACTCCCTATGAAATACTGCCTGATACAAAGAACAGAAGTCTGCCATGGATATGAAAAGAAAGGCAACTGGCCATAACAAATGATTCATGTTTATCTGCAAGACTCTTCTAATGGGTTTCAAAGACAGGAACTGGGAGATTCACTTGGCAAAACAAATTTGTACCTCAATCTCCTCCACGATGCTTCTCAGGTCAGCTTGCTGGGACAGGTAGGAGGCCGTCTGCAGAGCCTGGACTGTTCTGGAATGTAAAGAGTAGAACCCCAATGAATGGCAAGTCTCTACATACCCCTTCCTGTATCAGGATATCTGCAAAAATATCCCACTCTTGTTCTCTAGAAATGTAAGACAGTCTCAGGCCTGAAGGAGCTGGTTTACAATCTATATGGGAAAGAGGCAACAAAGATCATCACATTACAAGGAGTTCCCTGGTGGTCTAGTGGTTAGGACTCAGCGCTCTCATCACTGGGATCCCAGGTTCAATCACTGGTTGGGGAACTAAATCCCATAAGCCACGTAGTACAGCCAAAAAAAAGACCATTATATCACAAAGTTCACTACAGTTAGAGAGAAGGCAATCTGGGCAACAGGATCCACAAAAGTACTGAAGGCAGAGAGAAGAGATGGCGCACCAGCGAACCCCCTTCTGAACCTCCGTTTGGTTCCTAATAGCATTGCACAGGGAACACCAGACTAAGACTTCATTAGCTCTAGAAGAGATACACTCTGAGAGAGAACGGGAGTCAATTCAACCAAGGTATATTGGGCATCCTCATGTCATATGAGGTACTGTGCCAGGCAGAGGCTAGCTACCTGTTAACTTTCTACTTTTCTTACTCCAAGACCAAAGAAACTTTGTGGAATGTACATATGCAGGTTGCTGGTAGAATTTGGAGCAACTTTTCTGAAACAGATGAATGCAACAGAAACAGGAAGCATTTGGTAAACACACAGCTAACACTTGTGCTGTCGTCATCCTGCTAGGAGACCTGAAAGCTGCTCATCCTTGAGGCATTAAATAAGGTGGAAGGAATAAAAGAGCTGGTTCTCAAACCAGATCCATTCTTTTTTTTTTCTTTTCCATTTCTATTACCACTTATTTCTGACTATAAAAGTACATATTTGTCAAACATTCAAATAGATTACTAAAGAAAGTTAAATTTCTTGTAATGCCTATCCCTAAAAGATAACTGCTCTCCAATTTATCTTTAATCAACTGTACACACTTTTCTATGAATACATATAAATGTATTTCATCTTTATTAACAATGGTATTATATTGCTTAGATGAACTATAATTTACTCACTTAATCTTCAACTGATGAACATTTACATTTTACTAGGTCATACAGTGCTATAACTGTTAAGTTATCCATGGTTGTATATGTATATATACATTTTAATTCACTGAAGTGAAATTCACATGAAATCAGCCATTTGAAAGTGAACAATTCAGAGGCATTTAGTATGTTTCACAACGTTGTGTAATCACCACTTCTATATAGTCCTAAAGCATTCCCATCAGTCCAAAATATTAATAAAACCCCATATCCATTAAACAGTTTCATTCCATTTCCCATCCCCCACTCTCTCCCTGCCCCCTGGCCCCTAGCAATCTGTGTTCCGTCTCTATGGATTTACCTATTCTGGTTATTTCATTTAAATGGAGTCATACAAAGGTGACCTTTTGTGTTTAGCTTCTTTCATTAGGCATAATGTTTTCAAGGCTTGTCCACACTGTAACACAATCAGTACTTTTTTTTTCTTTTTTAGTACTTCATTCTTAAGGTGCGATGTAGTATGTATGTCTGACAAAGGTTTGCACAGTCAAAATTTATGGTTTTTCCAGTGACTACTGGAAAATTACTATATGGATATGAGAGCTGAGCACCAAAGAATTGATGCTTTCAAATTGGGGTACTGGAGAAGACTCTTGAGAGTCCACGGGAATGCAAGGAAATCAAACCAGTCAATCCTAAAGGAAATCAACCTTGAATATTCATTGGAAGGACTGATGCTGAAGCTAAAGCTCCAACACTTTGGCTACTTGACGTGAAGAGCCAACTCACTGGAAAGACTCTGATGCTGAGAAAGACTGAGGGCAGGAAGAGAAGGGGGTGACAGAGGAAGAGATGTTTGGATGGCATCACTGACTCAATGGACATGAGTTTGAGCAAACTCCAGGAGTTAGTGATGGATAGGGAAGCCTGGCGTGCTGGGGTCACAAAGAGTTGGGCACGACTTAGTGATCGAACAACAAACAAGTAAGTATGTCCATGTAAGATATTTTATTAGGTTCTATTCTCTTAATGTGGATAACTTGGAATGGAAATGGTGCTTTTAGAAGCAGAATGAAGACAGCTGAGGACCCCTGGTGGTTAAGCTGATGCTGCTCAACCCCAGAAAGGTTCTCTAACTCTCAAGAGATGACCAGGTCTTTGTGTAAAAACACCATTTATCAAGTCAGTATTTTGGGGGATGTAGAGAGAGAATCTGTCTACTTTCATTGTAATCATAACAATTTAGATTCCCTCCATGGAAAAAAAATTTTCATTAAGGTTACAAGCTGGAAAACAGAGGAGTCAGAATTCATGGAGAGGGAAGTGTTCAATGACCCTTCTGAGATGATTGTTAGAATGCACTTGAGAAAATGAAACCTGAATTTCCAAACAAGATAGAAATCCCACATCTGCCTGCAATAAATGATGAGCCCAGAAAAGACTGCTAGGAGAGCCTAGAAAGAACTTTTCAATTAAGATATCATTTTTCTCTTCTTCGGAACAAGTGAGCGTCAAGCTGGTAACAACCTCAGAAGTTTTCAGAATGAAATTAATCCACTTAGCTTTTGAAAAAAATTATCATTGGCTTTATTTATTCCCCAGTCAGCAACTTCTCTCCCTCTGGAGCACTATATGCAAACACTAAGAAAGCAGATCTTGTCTTACTAACATACTGTCGGTGATTCAAAGACACTGGGTTATGACAGACCACAACAGCATCTTTTTAGATTGTTCACTCAAGCTTACAAATGTCCTTTTCCTGTTCCATACAAGTTTATGAACATTCATTTCCTAGAATAAGTCCAATTAAATGTAGAAGGCCCATTTAGAAAAGTCCTAATTTATATCAGATTTCTTAAAACAGGGCAATTGAGTAGTTAATATTATATAAGGCATTCTGCCAGTCTGATCTTCCCAATAACCCTATGAGACAGATACCATTCTCCCTGTTTAACATACGAAAACACTGAGGTTTAGAGAGGTTAAACAGCCTGCTCATGGTCACAAAGACATTAAGCAGAAGAGGCTGGACTTGAACATTTCTCTCGCATCCCAAGTGTGTGATCTTCCTATCTGAAGTTTTTTACAAGAGGAGAAAATAGAAATACAAAAGTATAGTTTTGAAGTTAACTCTTTCTTGGGCACCTACCATGTACCAGACTCTCTGAGCACTACAAATAAAGCTTATAATCTAATCTAGAAAAAATTACAATACAATCAAGGAAGTAACCAGCTCCCTAAGAAAGGGACCTGAGAAGGAACTGCTCTAGCAAGCACGAACTCCATGCGGCCCATGCCCACCAAGACCAGGCACTGCACTAAGCTCTTCACAACAACTATCTTACTGAACCTTGATATTTGTTCTGTGATGTAAGGACTACTGATCTCACCTACAGATGAGGCTCAGAGAGGTTAATAACTTGCCCAAAGCCACACAGCAAGAAACAGAGCTAGTATTCAAACTCAAGTCTAACAGACCCCAAAATGGATTTCTTTGTACTTTCTTGTACAAAAGTACTTTCTTTGTACTTCTTTCTGTTCTGGAGTTTAGAGGAGAGAAATTTTCCCTTTTGCTCAGAGGGCAATGGAAAGATTTTTCTGTATAAGGTGGCATCCGAGTGACACACGGACAATGAATTCATGACAGGAGACACAGTGGTGATAAGTCTTGTGACCTGAAACCAGAGGACCACAAGGGCCAAGCACTGGGCAAAGCGTGAACAAAATGTCATTCCTAGGAAAAGTCCCAGCCCCCAAGTCACTGATTACTGACCACGCGAAAATGAGCAGGATGTGAGAGTGACAGAGAGAAAGGCAACTGACTGTGAACCTGCTCTTAACAAAGCTGCAAGTTTAGAAACATTTCAGTTCTTAGCAAAAACAAAAAACAAACCAAACAAAGTACTGGAAGACAAATGAACTATTCTGCAGTAGGGCATTGTGTCACTAAATGTCTTGCTGACGATAAACAGGAGTCCGGGTACTCCAATCCCTCTCAGGGTTGCAATTAAATGGGGGACAGGTAGAAAATGAAATATACATATACTGTGTTTAATGAAGAGTTTCAGGATCAAAGGGGGAAAGAAACCACCTATAACTTTTTAAGTTTAGCAAACATCCTGAAGTCAGTTACAATACATGCATAATAAATGTATAACAAACAGGAAAGCTGCTCAGTGTTCCTTCCTAGCAGGTGCTTCTCCTTCACCTGAGCCCTTTGCAGACGAGCAGGGTTAGATCCCTGGGATACTCTCCCCTCTGAGCCCCTACTCCCCTGCTGGGTGCTGTCACCCACACCTCTAAGGGACTCCATGAGCCCTCCTCCACGGCAGAGTCTCCACCATCACACCGTGGCCTGGCCAAGCCTCAGCACGAGACGCACGTGGCTCTCTGGCCGCCCCATCCCTTGCTTCAGCCCCTAACCTCAAAAGCAATCGTGTCTCTCTATAGCAGCATGCTTGTGTTCTGACTTATGCTCTGCCTCGGCCAGAGCACTCCGGGAGACCATGTCTTGGGGAGCTGCAGGAGGACATGGCCCTTATTACGTTGTCTGTAGTGCCGACGAAGCACCTGGAACACAGCAGGTGCCCAGACAACACCGTGGAACCAGTGGATGAAGCCTCTCAGGGAAGCCGCCTGAGAAGCTCTTGAGATGCGGACTTACGCCAGCACAGTCTCCTCCTTGCTGAGGCGGGCGGTAAGGGCACCGAGCGCTTCCTGGGAAGCCAAGGGGAGGCCAAAGCCACTCAGGGCTGCCACTGCATGGTAGATCTGGGCCACCGAGGAGTCTTCACTCACAGCTGCCAGCAGCAGGTCTTTGGTCTCATTTGAAATAGAGATCTAAGAGAGGATGGGCAGACACAGAGTTTAGAACAGGTGAGGGCAGCCTGCGGCAGGCAGAGCAACTACCACGGTCACATCACCCATCCGGTCCTCAATCACTCTCTTCAACATCTCAGAAACCAGAATTAAATAAATATCTGGGAAACCTCAGCACAACACTTTTGAAAATATTCTGGCAGCTCACTAGCCTACTGACAGGGTTCTCCTATGTTCAAAAAAATGGATTTCTAGAAATCTGGTGGGGGCATTCATCTTTCACTTTAAACATTTTGAAATGTTAAAGGGAGACTGTAAGAAAAAAAGCAAGACTTCCCAGAAGAGAGACAACGCGAGGAAGAAGTTACTTAAAAATTCATGAAAAGTGAAAACATGGGAAATATAAACCAAGTCCATTTCTTCAAGGAAAAAAAAAAACACAAGAATGGAATTCCCACCCATATGGAATCATCTCCTTGCTAAAAAAAAGTCTCACATGACCACCCCTCTTTAAAAAAGGACTTGACAGTTTAAAGTAAACACAAACATTAAGAAGCTGGACTCACCTCACACCCTGAGAGGGCCTGGCTGGACTGGGCGGCGTAGAAAAGGGAATCCACATTGCTGGGATCAAGGTTGGATTTAATGAAGGTGCACGCTTTCTAAACAGAGGGAAAATCAACGTAAGTGGTGATACACACGATGACTGGGTCAAGTGTACCTTTTTTTTGAATGACAAATAAAATTCTGAGCAATCTATGATGGCTTAAAGAACAAGCTACACAAGATTTCATTTTTCAAATAGATATTTTTCACAGGAAGCTATATTACCCCCAAATGCTAACTTCATAGAAAGAGCAACTCTAGGGCTTCCCTGGTGGCTCAGATGGTAAAGAATCTTGCAAAGCAGAAGACCTGGGTTTGATTCCTGGGTTGCGAAGACCCCCACCTGGAGAAGGGAATGGCTAACCCACTCCAGTATTCCTGCTTAGAGAATGCCATGAACAGAGGAGCCTGATGGGCTACAGTGCATGAGGTCACAAAGAGTTGGACACGACTAAGCAACTAAGCATATATACACACAGTCCTCCTGAACCTAGAAGTAAGGAGAGAAAAGGTGGTCACTTCCACTGACCACCTGCTCTGGCTGTAACCTATGCAGGGTGTTTATGATTCTCTTCCTCTTAATGAACATGAGGACCCTGTGGTAGATATTATCATCCCCATTGAACAGAATAAGAAACTGAGGTTCAGCACTGGTAAGTAACCTCATGAAGGTCACAAAGCTAATAAATGGTAATGTCTTCACTCAGATGTCTCCAAAGCTAAGTCAGGTTCAACACATCTAAAAAGGATTTGAAGAAGAAAAACAATCTATTCAAGAAATCCTTTCAGCAGAATGTAGGTAATTAATGTGTGCTTTGTCGCCATCTGGTGCTTTAACAGTCGAACAACATCCAAAGCCCCAAACAATGATGGTCATTGTTACCATTTTTGGGCACTTAAAATGTGGCAAGCAGTGTTGACAAGTGCTGTGTAAGCATTTCTCCTTTAATAAGAGGATCTATACATTAGGTCCTCCAATTACCTGAATTTTACAGATAAGAAAACTGGAGCATCAGGTCACTCAGCTCTTAAAGGAGGAGCTGGAATTCAGACCCAGGCAGCCTGGTTTCAGTCTGAGCTACACAACCTTTCTCCGTACTATAAAAACGACTTGTTCCTGTGTAAAGCCAGCATCATGCCTACTATACTTGCTTTGCAGAGACAGATCTACCAGCAGTCCCTGATTTCAAAGCTCAAAATGTGGGTAGCTTGTTTTCGCTTTTTTTCCTATGTGGGATGGTTGATCTTGAGCCCGCAGGAAGGAAGCTGGCCCCAGACTTCTCCAAGTCCACATTTCTTTGCCTCCAAGTCTTACGTGTCTAAAGACAGGAAACCACAGACACGCCTTTGTAGGAGGGTCAAGTATGCTCAGTAGTATTCCATTCTTTTCGACCCCATGGGCTATAGCCTGCCAGGCCCTTCTTGGGGAAAATTCCATGAATATGGAGGCAAGAATACTGGAGTGGGTTGCCATTTCCTCCTCCAGGGGATCTTCCCAATCCAGGAATTGAACCTGTGTCTCCTGCATTGGCAGGCAGATTCTTTACCATGGAGTCACCTGGGAAGCCCTACATATACAGTACTGGACACCAAAATGAAAGATGTTCATTCTTCGTTAACACCTAAAACCAACTCTCATTCCACACTCCACTGTTATCAGAGCTAGGCTCTCCACTCATACTTATTTAACCCCATTCCTCTCAGTTTTCCTGCTGAATCTGTTATGAAAAATAACCAAAATCTCCCCTAATGACCTACCTATGAGAGCAACCAACTCAGTGGATCTAACAGAACTGAGGGAGTTCCTACTCACTGAAAGCAACAACAGCTGAGGACACACCCCACTACACAGAAGTGGCAATAACTCTCTCTCAACTGGTTTATTTAATGTGCATCTCTAATAAGGAAATCCACCAACTCCTAAACGTCCATACAACTCCCTTCCTTCCATGGCTTACAATGTACACATCACACCCTCACCACAGCATGTTTCATAAGTGATTAGAAGAATGAAGAATGTGATTAAACCATTTATTTTCTGATTAAGAGGCACATTTAGAGAGCTTTCATTTGTATTAGGCTAAAGTTTACAATTCATTCAACAAATATTTGTGGAACACTTTCTGTTCAGTAGGCATTAAGCAATTCGGATGGCAGTTAGATAAAAAAGTAAAACATCAATGTACATGAATTACCACTATTACATAATAGTACTATTAAGAGCTAATACTGATTACACACATATTACCTGCCATCACCATGCTAACCATCCTACATCCATCACCGTTGAGCTGCGTACTGTAACTATTTCCATGTTACAGATGAGAAAACAAAGATTCTGAAAGGTTCGGTAAGCAGCACAGGTCCCTCAGTGGTGTGGTTGTGAAGTCAAGATCTTGAAGCCAACCACTGAATTAGGAACAAAGAGCCACAGCTAATCATACAATTTGGAGAAGGAAATGGCAACCAACTCCAGTATTCTTGCCTGGAGAATTCCATGGACAGAAAAGCCTGGCAGGCTACAGTCCGTGGGGTCCCAAGAGTCAGACACGACTTAGCGACTAAACCACCACCACCACCACCAATCACACAATTAGCTGTGGTGTTAGGGAAGACTCTTGAGAGTCCCTTGGATTGCAAGGAGATCAAACCACTCAATCCTAAAGGAAATCAGTCCTGAATATTCATTGGAAGGACTAATGCTGAAGCTGAAACTCCAATACTTTGGCCACCTGATGGTGGTATTTCAACTGACTCATTTGAAAAGACCCTGATGTTGGGAAAGATTAAAGGCAGGAGGAGACGGGGATGACAGAGAATGAGACGGTTGGATGGCATCACTGACTCAATGGACATGAGTTTTAGCAAGCTCTGGGAGTTGGTGATGGGCAGGGAAGCCTAGTGTGCTGTAGTCCATGGAGCTGCAGAGTCGGACACGACTAAGCGACTGAACTGAATCACACAATTACGCCCGAATCACAGTGCACTGCAGTTGTCTGGATAGCTTTAGCCTATCAGCCCAGGCCAACAGCCATTCGGACTCATGACATCAGCAGGGAACACCCACAGGGGCATGAGTTCAATCTAAATCCACATGTAGCTCCAAATCATGAGACAGATTAAAAGGTGGCGTTCTGGGCTTCCCTGGTGGTCTAGTGGTTAGGAATCTGCCTGTCAACGCAGGGGACTTGGGTTCAATCCCTGGCCTGGGAAGGATCCTACATGCCACAGGGCAACTGGGCCCGTGTACCACAACCACTGAACCTGCACTCTAGAGCCCGTGAACTACAACTACGGAAGCCCACTTGCCTACAGCCTGTGCTCCACAACAAGAGAAGCCACTCAATGAGAAGCCTGCACACGGCAACTAGAGCAAGCTCGCGTGCAGCAACAAAGACCCAGTGCAGCCAAAAGATATAGAAATCAATCTTTTTTTATAAAAAGGTATCATTCAAGTTAGAGTGAGACCACCCCACTTCTCCATGAGGCCCCTGGACTGAATCCTATGGTCCCACAGATGTTTGAAATCCATCGGTAGAAACCATTCATCTGCATTCAAATCCGCCAAAATTTAAAATTAAACTAATAATCACATTTTCTCCTATACCTGATGATACAAAACCTCTGCTGGTCAAGACTGCTCCACCCTATGCCTCCCAACTGTTCTCTCTCTTCCCAGGCCCTTTACAGACACCATGGGCTGTCCATACAGTATCTACAGCAGCACCATCTGAATTGACATGAATAAATTATAAATAAAAGCAAAAGTTTTAAAATATCAATTATAACAATAGTTAACAATCAAAGGGCCTTTCATGGGCCTGTTACCTATTAGGCATAACGTGATTTCACATTATCTCTTCAATGATCCCAGGAGAAAGGCATCAGAACTCCCATTTTACCGAGATGGAGCCAAGATCAAAAGCTTGGGCTAATGACTCTGCTGCTTGTGCACTTTCTTTTGAGCAAAACTAATTTTATCAGGCGGTACCTTGACCTACAAGGTTTACAACAACATGAGGAAAGTTGGTTTCAACAGTCACACACAGAAATACTGGGCAGGAACAAGTAATAGCTGTCAGGAAGATATCTGAATTTCTGAATAGGTGCAGCTCTCATACAGCAGGGATTAGCAAATTTTCTATAAAGGGCTAGAGAATAAACAGGCTTTGGGGGCCAGATAACTCCCTTTAGTAATTACTCAACTTTACTGTTAAAGTGCAAAAGTAGCCGTAAGCAATATATAAATGATGGGTCTAGTTGTGTTCCAGTAAACTTATTTACAGAAATAGACTTCAAGCTGGATTTGACCCTGGGGGCCATTATTCAGATGATGGTTGGCAGACACAGGGCAATTTTCTTAACCTTTCTGAACTTGTGTTTTCTCCTCTATTACAGGAAAATATTTCTGACCATATAGAAGAACTGTGGAAAATTCTTAAAGAGATGGGAATACCAGACCACCTGACTTGCCTCTTGAGAACTCTGTATGCAGGTCAGGAAGAAACAGTTAGAACTGGACATGGAACAACAGACTGGTTCCAAATAGGGAAAGGAGTACGTCAAGGCTGTATAGTGTCATTCTGCTTGTATAATTTATATGCAGAGTACATCATGAGAAGTGATGGGCTGGATGAAGCACAAGCTGGAATCAATATTGCAGGGAGAAATATCAGTAACCTCAGTTATGCAGATGACACCACTTATGGCAGAAAGTGAAGAAGAACTAAAGAGCCTCTTGAAGAAAGTACAACAGGAGAGTGAAGCTGGCTTAAAACTCAACATTCAGAAAACTAAGATCATGACATCTGGTCCCATCACTTCATGGCAAACAGATGGGGAAACTGTGGAAAGTGACAGATTTTACTTTTTGGGGGGCTCCAAAATCACTGCAGATGGTGATTGCAGCCGTGAAATTAAAAGACGCTTCCTCCTTGGAAGAAAAGTATGACCAACCTAGATAGCATATTAAAAAGCAGAGATATTACTTTGCCAACAAAGGTCCATCTAGTCAAAGTTATGGTTTTTCCAGTAGCCATGTATGGATGTGAGAATTGGACTATAAAGAAAGCTGAGCACTGAAGAAAGAATTGATGCTTTTGAAGTGTGGTGCTGGAGAAGACTCTTGAGAGTCCCTTGGGCTGCAAGGAGATCCGACCAGTCCATCCTAAAGGAAATCAGTCCTGAATATTCATTGGAAGGACTGATACTAAAGCTGAAACTCCAATACTTTGGGCCACCTGATGGGAAGAACTGACTCATCTGAAAAGACCCTGATGCTGGGAAAGATTGAAGGTGGGAGGAGAAGGGGATGACAGAGGATGAGATGGTAGGATGGTATCACCGACTCGATGGACATGAGTTTGAATAAACTCCAGGAGTTGGTGATGGACAGGGAAGCCTGGCGTGCTGCAGTCCATGGGGTCACAAGCAATCAGACACCACTAAGCGACTGAACTGAACTGAGAATTAAAAACACTCAAGATAACATGTCCAGTGTGTCTGGATATATGAGATATTCAATAGATAATAGCAATTGCTAATTCTAGTTCCAGCCAGGAAACACAAACTGAGGACATCAGAAATTCTCAAAGACTACCAGTTCACAAAAACACACACATACAGAAACATTTTGGCACACTGGCAAAAATGGAACATTTTGAGCATCAAAAAAAAAAAAACCCAATTGCAATGGACTGCAAGACATCAACTAGGACTACCTGTTCTGACCAAGACGGGATTAAAATATTAAACTGCCATATAAAACTATAAAACTGAACAAAATGAGATGTTGAGACACCAGACAGCACAAGGCTGCGATCCTTGAAAAAAAGTAAAAAGTATGACAGTAGGACAAATGATGCGAGTTTGAAGAGAAATATTTTGTTATAAGGTCCTTTCCTTATTTGTGATGTGGCAAAATAATTAAAAATATACTGTGATAAGTTAAGATGCATATTACAGGGACTTCCCTGGTGGTCCAGTGGTTGAGAATCCACCTGCCAATGCAGGGGACATGGGTTCAAACCCTGGTCCAGAAGATTCCATATGCCACAGGACAACTAAGCCCGGGCCACAAATACTAAGCCTAGAGCCTATGAGCTCTAGAGCCCATGAGCTGCAGCTACTGAAACCTGTGTACCCTAGAGCCTGTGCTCACCAGCAAGAGAAGCCTCCCCAGTGAGAAGCCTGTCCACCACAGCCAGAGTAGCCCGCACACGCCACAACTAGAGAAAGCCCACACGTAGCAACCAAGACCCAGTACAGCCAATTAAATAAGTGTTTTTTTTTTTAAAGATGTATATTACAATCTCTAGATCAACTGCTAAAAAACTAAAGCAAAAAGTCAATAGAAGAGATAAACTATTTTTTTAAAAAAAGATTCGAACTAAAAGGAAAGGAAGAGGAAAGAATGGATAGACAAACAGAAAATAACAAAATGGTAGGCTTAAATCCAACAGTGCAGTTACAAAAAATATAAATGAACTAAATCCCCAACTAAGAGACTGAGATTGTCAGAACAGATTAAAAAACAAATCCTAGCTATATACTGTATACAAGAGAGAGACTAGCGTGACAACACCTGAATCTATGGATTCAACTTTATCATAACTAAAAATGAAACAATCAGGTATTATGCATCCACTAAAAGGAAGTACACAGCACTGCCTACGAACTGACCCTGAATATAAATAAGCCTCAAGAACTACCGGTTTATAAGAATCCAAGAGGTAAGAAAATATGTTCAAAAACAGCATGAGGATATAATCAAAGGCAGACTATAGAAAATTCTCCAGGACAAGTGACCTGGCTTGTTCCATAAGTAAAAGATGGAGTCGGAGGGAGACTGTTAAAGATGAAAAGGATCTGAGAGTCAGGGAGAAGGCTAAGACAGGCCTTAGCAAAGGGACTGAGCAGCTAACTGGACACGTTACCACTCCCTAAAATGCACTGTCCTCTGAACATTACATTGCCCTAAACTGTTGAACCCAGGCACGGCCATGGGACTTGCTTTAGGCAAAGAAATGAGAAAGAAAAAAGAAGTGGCAAATATCTCTTCTGAAGAGAAGCTGTAGAAGTAACAACATCTCTACAATACTCCAGAAACAGACTACTCCATTAGGCTAAATCTTAGCCTGAAGAATATGGAACAAAGCCCCAGCTAACCGTTGATGGCCATATTACAGTACAAGTGAAAAATAAACTTTAGTCATAAACCATTTAAATATGGGGCCACTTCCATGCTAGTATAAGAAAGGCAGAATTCTAAAGATGTCATTGTCAGATTTCCATCCATTGATTATGTATTTAAACACCAACCTAAGAATTGCTATGAAGGAATTTTTTAGGTGTAATTAAAGCCCCAAATCAGCAGACTTTAAAATTTAGAGAAATTCTCCAGGTAGGCCTGACCTAAAAGGTAAGCCCTTTAATTGCAGAGAGAGTTCTCCAACTGGTAGCAGAAGAGGAGGTCAGAGAGATTTGAAGAGTTAAGAAGGACTCAACATGCCATGAATGATCTAAGTGGGGACAGGGCAAGATGAGAAAAAAGGCAGTGGCTGTGAGGAGTGGACAGCAGCCCTTAGCTTGCCAGTGATAAAATGGGGACCTCAGATCCACGACCACAAGGAACTGGATTCTGCCAACAACCTGAGGAGCGTCCAGGTTAAGAGCCAAGCCTGGCCAACACCTTCAAAGGGATCTATGAGACACTAAGCAGAGATCCCCGCTAAGCCTGCCTGGACTTCTGACCTACAGAACTATCCATTAATAAATGAGCGTTGTTTTAAATCCCTAAGTTCATAGTAATTTGTTACATAACTATAGGAAACTGACACACAAGGCTTATGTGAGAAACCTGGCCCTAATTCCCTACCCTAGGCTGTCCATGTTGCTGTAATGAACAAAACGTAAATTCACAATTTAAGACTTTCCCTAAATCCAGGAAAGGTTTCAGTCATGATGCATTTTTCCTCATCAAAGATTCAAAAAATATATCAGAATTGCCTGATGCTGTAACTGTCAGTATTTAATAAAAGTGAATGCTCCCCCATCTTGAACTCCTTTAATATTTATTAGCCACACACACGGGGCACTTAACAAGTACAGGCTCACTGTAAGTGAAGTGAAATGAAATGGAAGTTACTCAGTTGTATCCGACTCTTTGCCACCCCATGGACTGTTGCCCGTGAGACTCCTCTGCCCATGGGATTCTCCAGGCAAGAACACTGGAGTGGGTTGCCATTCCTTTCTCCAGGGGATCTTCCCCACCCAAAGATCAAACTGCAATCTCCAGTATGCTGGCAAATTCTTTACCGTCTAAGCTACTGGGAAAGCCCAGCCTCACCGTAAAAGTTTCAATAAAAGCTACAAAGTTCCTAAAGGATTTATGACTTGGTCTTCTTTATACTTTACTAAAACACAAGGCATGGTCCTAACATACATTAGTCATTCATTAAAAAAAAAGTATCTGTCAGGTTGATATAAATATTTATGATATTGGCTTAGCCTTGGGTATTCTCAAATAAGCAGGAGTAAGGTTTGAAGTACACAAAAGGAAGTCATGAAGGAATGAGGCCCCAAGGCAAAAGTGGTCTTACCTTTACATCCGGCACCTGGGCACCAAGGCTGCTGAGTCCCACGATGGAGTAGAAAGCAGACTCCAAACTTGTGAAAGGCCGGTCCAGCGAGGCTCTCAGTCTTTCCACGTCATGCTTGGTGAGGTAGTGAGTGGGCGTCAGAGCCTGGGCGCTGGCTATGATTGTCAGGGCCAACAGGAAGACAGTGCTTGAACCTTGGGGGGAAGTGATTGTTAAATAAATACACTCCACATTATTCAAAGTTCTATACACAGTTCCAATGATGAGGCGCACCAAGGTCTGGGAACCAAATCATGTGAGGAAGGGTGAGGGAACTGGGAGGCTCCACCCTGGGGAACTGGTGGGCACAGTCTTCAACCATCTGAATGACAATCCTCCCAGCAGCCTCTGGGCATCTAAAGCGAGGGGCTCATCACGCCATTCCCATCTCAGGTATGTTTGTAGCTCCAATGCCTCCTAGGACAAATCCAAACCCGAGTCCTCACGTGGCCTTGCCTGTTTCCCAGTGGGATCTCTTCCCCCGCTCTTTCATCTGTGGCTATCTGCCTTCCTCTCTGTTCCTCTAACGAGTCGTGTTCTTTCCTACCCAAGTTTTTGGCATGTCTTCTCCTGCTTAATGTCAATTTTCAGATTTCAGGTCAAGAATCTCTTCATTAAGAAGCCCCCCAGCAGCCCTTCTCTGGATGGGGTCTCAGCTCTATGGTGAAACACAAGGTGTCTGGGGCCAGGTTTAAATCTCAGCTCTGTCACTTCTTAGCCAGGTGGCCATGGCAGTTACTATGTAACCAGTCTGTGCCTTAGTTTCCTCAAGCGGGATAATACCAGTGTCAACCTCGGGGTTGTTAGAATTACATGTATTATGTCAGAAAATCTTAATTAGTGGCATGTATATAAATAAGGGTTACATAAATGTTAGCTACTCCTTCTTTTACATTATCGTTGTTTCTATATCCATTCAAAGCAACTTGCAATTCTATGAAGTATTTTTTTTTTTTCCAAACCAAAGGTCAAGTTTAAATTTAATGACTTTGGTATTAACTATACACATACTAGTAAGTGCTAAGACTTAAAATCTTTCGGTTCAGTTGTGACTCCAGACAGGATCCAGAGAGGAGTTCTAAAATCTCTTCTCTGGGTTTTATGGAGACTTTCTTTACCCTCCTGTGTTAGCCTCTTAAGGCACTGTGTCAGCCTTAAAAGGGCACTGGAAAGGGCGATA
Source organism: Cervus canadensis (assembly GCF_019320065.1). Taxonomy (NCBI): domain Eukaryota; kingdom Metazoa; phylum Chordata; class Mammalia; order Artiodactyla; family Cervidae; genus Cervus; species Cervus canadensis. The sequence continues at coordinate 64,942,522 of NC_057395.1, read as the reverse complement.
TACAATATTTTTTAAAATTAAATTTAGTAATGTCTGATTCCTCTGCTAAACTATAAGCTCTACTTAAAGCTACTTAAAGCTAAACTATAAACTATAAGGACAGAGACTGTTGATTTTATTCATCCCAGTATTTCCAAGCCTTGCATGTGGTAGTACTAAATTAATATCTGCTGAATAAATGGGAAAAAAAAAAAAAATCAGTCCTTATCTATTATGCCCCAGGGGACAGAGGGAAATGCGGGAGTCAAACATTTCTACTTTTAATTGGAATAAAATCCTTTCAAATGGGCAGCTTCATGAACAGTCTACCTTCCAAGTAACAGTAATCACAAGGTTAACATTTATAATTAATGCTCCTTTGCCTATATCGTCTACGTCAGTTTGAACTAGAACCCCTTAAGAAAGGTATTTTACAAATAAGACAACCAGAACAGCCTAGACACAGCCAATCTTGGACTCAAACCCAGGTCCATCTAAAGAGTTCTCACTCCACTATTTTTGGGAGAATGTTGATGAAGGGATGCCTACATTAGGGATATGAGTGTGCTACTTAAGCCCTTGTGTGTATTAAATAACCTAAAGAATGTGAAAGCTCTTTAAAAAAACTAGAAGGAGATCTGGAATGTAAATCATCATTCATCAAATGTTTCTGAATAACTACTATGTACCAAAAACTATTTTTGGTGTTAATGCAACATGAAATGGAACAAAAACCCCTAATCTCATGGAACTTACACTCTAGTGGGAAAAGACATGACACAAAATAACTAAGAAACATTATTCATCATCTTAGAAGGTGAAAAGTGCTACGGAGAAAAATACAGAATGTAAGGGATATCTGGGAAGAGCTACAACTTTAAACATGGCAGCCTCGGAAGGCGTAACTAAGAAATAGAGATATTATGTATAAACCTGAGGGAAAAGAAGGAGCAAGTCATAAAGATATCCGGAGGGAAACTATCCCAAGAAGAAAAGCAAGTACAAAGACCCTGAATCTGGAATGCAGACGGGGCTTTCTGCACCAGCAAGGAGGACAACATGGCTGGAGAGGATTAAGCAAGGGGTGAGAAGTAGGACAAGGTGACAGACACAGCAGAGGTCAAACCCGGACGACCCTATGGGCACTTCGGCTTTTATTAAGTGAGAAAATTTTGAGAAGAGGAGTGATCTGACTTATATTTTAACAGGAACTTTGTGTTGAGAAGAAACAATACTGTGCTGAGATTATAGAGGAGCAAGGATAGAAAAACAGACACCAGTCAGGAAACCACAGTCATACCTCAAGAAAAAAGATGGTGGTGGTCTAAACCAGGGGACCAACTGGTTGGTCCAACTTGGGACCAACTGGCTAGAACTCCATTAGAATTGCTGATGCGTGTAAAGATGTAAAAGAGGGATCCAGATACTAATGCTGAATCCCCAGTGCCTTGAATACATGCATGTACTCAGTACATTAAGATCTAGTAACTATGACCAGCATTTTCCCAGCCAGACTGTAAGTTCCTCTAACATAGCAGTTGTGCCAGTATCCTGATCTTCCCACCTCATATCAACGATATTAACCAGACAACTTTGGGGACTGTAATCTGAGCACATAACATGAGCTGGGTATGCCCACACTATGCTAAAGTACTCTGTGTGCATTTAGTCATTAAATCCTCACAATACCCAAGTCTGTGCACTTTACAGACCAAGATACTGAGTCACAGAAATAGTTATCTGCCCTAAGACAGGTTAACTAGTTGAGAATCCAACTGCAGGAACTCTATTATCCTCAACCTGTCAATTAACGGAGCAGTGAGCCCACAGATTTATTCACTGTTACCTTGGGCAAGTTATCTGGGCAAGAATCTCTTCCCTGAGATTCCCTCTGTTAAGTGGAAATAATAAAATTGTACACATTTCCCAAGTTGCTGTGACACCACACGAGGTTGCATCCTGCACAGTGTCCTCTCAATACCTGGCAATATAGTTCAGTTTAATGAATACTTACGGATTGCCGCGCACTGTTCTACACTATGAAGGGAGATGATCTCATTTAACTCACATCGTAATTTACGAAACTAACCTATTTAACAGATGAGAAACTTGAGGGGCAGAGGAGTCAAGTTACTTGCACAGGGTCACTTTACGAAAACGTGGCAGACTGCAAGTCTGTACCCGGAGACATCCTAACTTCAGAACTCACGCTCGTAAGCTCTCAAGGAGGTGTGATTTTCTCACCCCTTTCACTGAAGAGGAAACTACGGTCCAAAGAAGGACGATTTAGCCAAAAGCTCACTCTTAGGCCACCTGGCCCGGAAGCCCGCGCGAGTCAAATGAATGGGTGAAGCCAGACCGCGGGTTCTCCGCGGCTGCGGTCCCCAACTGAGTCTCGGGGGGACCCGTAGCCCGCGGCGCACCCACCTCCAGCCTCTCCTCCACTCGCCCGCAGTCCCAACCGCTGGCCAGCCCCCCGTCAGACGCCGGACCCCCAAAGAGCCCGAGCTCATGCCCCTGCCCCGCAGGGGAAGAGGACCCCTCCTGGCTGGCCCTCGAATGGCGAGCACTAGCCTCCCGCGGGCGACAGCCCACTCGCCAAGACACGTGGGCCGCGGGACCCCGTTGTCGAGCCCTGCGCAACGCCTCACCCGGCAGCGCCATTCCTCCGAGCAGATCCCACCACGGCCCGAGCCGCAGGCGGACTTCCGCTCGGGAAGGTGGCTCCAAGAGGGTGCCAGAGGGGACGCCAGGAACTCGTGGCAGACCCCGTGTGCTGGGATGGGCTCCAGGCACAGGTCAGTCCCCGCGGTTCCGCTGGGCCGGGCGGCGCTCACCAGCCGCACGGCGCTGAGCGCGCACTGCGCCACGGCCCTCACGTACTGGGCCGCTTCCACCCCCCGCGCCCCGGCCCACTTGGAACCGACCTCCTCGCAACGGTCCCATTCCGGAAGCCACCGGCCGGCGGTTGGACTAGGCCTCGGGGTGGGCCCGAGACGGGGCCTCCTGTGATTGGCCGATCGCACTGTCACTCAGTCGTCTCTCTGCAACCCGGCCGATTTTAAAGGAATGGAAAGGGTCCGGTGGAAAAGGGCCAGCAACATTTGAGCCGTTTGCGGGTTTGTTTTCTTTTTATAAGAAAATTATGGCAGCTTTCCCTGAAGATTGTTTCGGTTGTTAGTAACTGACCCATAAGTGACTTTTTAAGTCATCTGCGTACGTTTGTGTGAGGAGAATATAAATCCCAATGGAAGTGAATTTATTAATTAGGTAACTCAGATTATTGAGCGTTTATGGGATAGCCAGACAGGGTACTAAGCACTCCGTGTACCTTGTTTCATTCACTCCTCATCCCCAGTCTGTGAGATATGTACTATTAATATTTCCATTTTATAGAGAAGGAAATTTTAAAATGTGAACCGGGACAGCCTGACTGTAATCTGCTTTTAACTGTTAGGAACACAAAGTATTCACAATGCGATATAACTTTTGCAATCATTAGTGTCCTGGATATTACCGTCTACTACTGTCCCAAACAAGGAAGAGTCAGTTCTTTCTCTGTTTGGTAGTGTGCTATTGTATGGTATACTAGGCATTAAATATCTGGATATTTTAACTTGAATTTAATTAAAATTAAAAATTCAGTTTGTCATTTATTAACCATATTTCAAACATTCAGTGGCCCCATGTGGCTGGTGCAGATGATACTGAACTGCACACAATTATAGAGCATATAGAACATTTCCCTTGTCACAGAATATTCTATTGGACAGGACTGATCTAGAATATATAAAGAACTCCTCCAACTCAATACTAAGACAACCAGTGGTGTGCTGAAGCCTCGTACTGGCTTGTGAGACTCAACTGTTAAATTTCTCAGGAATTTTGATAAATAGCAAAGTCCTACTGGGATGTTGGCAATTTGATCTCTGGTGCCTTTTTTAAAATTGCCAAATTTGAAATAGTCAAATTGTCTACTCAAAGCTATGGTTTTTCCAGTAGTCATGTATGGATGTGAGAGTTGGATTCTCTCTCAAAGAAAGCTAAACGCTAAAAAAAAAAAAAGAAAGAAAGCTAAACGCTGAAGAATTAATGTTTTTGAACTGTGGTGTTGGAGAAGACTCTTTAGAGTCCCCTGGACTGACTGCAAGGAGATCAAACCAGTCAATCCTAAAGGAAATCAGTCCTGAATATTCATTGAGAGGACTGATGCTGAAGCTGAAACTCCAATACTTTGGCCACCTGCTGCCAAGAATTGACTCATTGGAAAAGACCCTGATGCCGGGAAGGATTGAAGATAGGAGGAGAAGGGGACAGCAGAGGATGAGGTGGTTAGGTGGCATCACTGACTCACTGGACATGAGTCTGAGCAAGCTCCAGGAGTTGGTGATGGACAGAGAAGCCTGGTGTGCTGCAGTCCATGAGGTTGCAAAGAGTAGGACACAACTGAGCGACTGAACAGAACTGAAAAGTCCTACTGTATGGCACAGGAAACTATTCAGTATCCTATAGTAAACCAATGAAAAAGAATAAGAAAAAGAATATATATGTATTTTCTGTATATATCTATATATTCTTTCACATAACTGTACACCAGAAACTAACGCAGCGTTGTAAATCAACCATGCATGCTAAGTCGCTTCAGTCATGTCCAACTCTTTGTGACCCCATCGACTGTAGCCCTCCAGGTTCTTCTGTCCATGGGATTCTCCAGGATAGAGTACTGGAGTGGGCTGCCATGCCCTCCTCCAGGGGATCTTCCTGACCCAGGGACGGAACCCGAGGTTCTTATGCCTCCTGCATTGTCAAGACGGGTTCTTTACCACTAGTGCCAACTGGGAAGCCCATAAATCAACTATACCTAAGTAAAAAATATGTAAGTGAAAGGAATTTTGCAAGTTGGTTGTTAAATACAGCTATTCTAAGAATTAATTATATATACTTAAAATGAAAGTATATTAAAAACAAAATTCATCATTTCCTAATTATTTTCCTTTATTTTATCATTGTGCTTTTGTGGTAGCTTATATCTACTGTATCTGAATGGTGGAAATATTATATCATGCTGTGCTTACTACACATCTCTTCCCAGTAACATTGGTAGCTTGATTTGGCTGCAAATGGAATATTTATACCATAGAGTCAGCAAATGCTACAAACCAGGGCTTGACTTATTGCTTTGTTATTGTGTAAATTTAATGTTGGAGATAATGTTAATCGAGATTAAACTTAAAAATATATCACATCTATAGATTTTACATTATAAATAGCACAGAAACTTGAAAATATTTGTGTTGTGTTTGAAAATTATTATCTAATTCAGAAAAGAAGTCACTTTTAAAGTTTCAGTCACATGTTTATTGTTGTTGCTTTTCAGTCCCTAAGTCATGTCCCACTCTTTTCGACCTCATGGACTGCAGCACGCCAGGCTCCCCTGTCCTCTATTATCTCCTGGAGTTTGCTTAAATTCATTTCCATTGAGTCAGTGATGCTATCTAACCATCTCACCCTCTTCTGCCTCCTCCTCCTTCTGCCTTCAGTCTTTCCCAGCATCAGGGTCTTTTCCAGTGAGTTAGTTCTTCACATCAGGTGGCCAAAATACTGGAGCTTCAGCTTCAGCATCGGTCCTTCCAATGAATATTCAAGACATTTTAGTAGAAGGATAATGATGATAAAAATATCATTAATAAGTGAATGATAGATGGTACTGTGTGATAAGAAGAAAAAAAAAGTAGGAAAGGGTAAAGGGGGTTGAGAGAGGGGTAGTGTTCTGCCTCAGTCTCTTTTCTCAATGGAGTAGTATCTCTTACCTATCCATTCACTTCTCATGAGGCTGACAATATGTTAGGTACTGAGGATGAAACCACAGAAATATGTTTCAGGGGCTCCAAAGAGCCCCAGTTCTTTATGTCTCAACACAGAAAGAATTGACTGAGAGGCAATGTTATAGATAAGTGATTTATTAGGATGCTTGTGAGGTTTACAAGCAGATAGGCAGGAGGGTGCAGGGCTCAGAACTTACTGGCCTACAGTTTTATACTCAAAGGAAATGTGGGGAGGGGGAGAAAACCACCTTCTCCCTCATTCTTTAGTGGATGTCAAGCTTCCATCATCAGCTCCTCCATCTCCTCCTCTGTATCAGGTGGGGGAGTTTTCTCATCTCTACGTGTTCAAACTGGGACTGTCATGGTACAGTGAAAATGAGCAAAAAGATGGTTATGAACACCATAAATGGTAAATCATCTCAGGTTTCAGTATAATGTCACCTTATCCCTTTTTTAGTGTGTGCAGAGGAGCATGAAATAGGAATCATTAGCTTACTGACCTCATTGAACAGGATGTGGGTCTCATTCCACTATTGTTTTATTGTGCTTGGGTATACCTCATGCTTCTATTGCACAGGTTTCTGGGGGTGGGGTTTTTTTTTTTTTTCTTTTTTTGGCTGTGCTGCATCTTCGCCGCAGGGTGTGAACTTTCTTTAGTTGCTATGCATGGGGTCTCTTCTAGCTGCAGTAAGTGGGCTTCTCGTGCTGTGTTGCAAGGGCTTCTCTAGTTGCAACACATGTGCTTAGTTGCCCCGCAACATGTAGGAACTTAGTTCCCAGACCAGGGATGGAACCTGCATCCGCTGCATTGGAAGGTGGATTCTTAACCATTGGACCACTAGGAAAGTTCCCTGCTGCACAGTTTTGTTGCTCAGCTTTGTTCTTGGTTTTGTGGTAAGTAAACCTGCTTTCTTGAGTGACTGTTAACTTAGGGGTCTCCCATACTTTTTCCATTACTTATGATTCCTTGGTGGGATTACCTATTTAATCACCTACTCTGTCCCTTTACTCTGTCCATATCAAATATGCAACTGTGACCACGTCGACAAGATTTCTTCCCTTGTGGAGTTTATAGTCTGATGGGAGATGGTTAATAAACACACATGAACTTGATAATTGTAGGTAATAATTAAATACTATGCAAGAAAAGAACAAATAAATATAAGACCGGGTACTTAATCTGGATTGGTGATCAATAAATGTCTCTCTGAGAAGGGGACATTTAAACTTTCACTTGAGTGATGAGACAGAAGCAGTCCTGAAAAACTAATTTTTCCAATCCCCTCTTCATTCCTAGGATCTGTAGTCAAGAAGAAGTAGTGATGCCTTGTGCTTCTGACAGTGATTCAGGAAGTGTGGATTTGCAGCTGGGCAACTTAGAGGATATTAAAAAGCAACCAAGTAGCCTTGAACTTACAGGTGAAATGCGGGAAAGATAAAGGAGTGGGGCTGGGAACAGGGACTCTTGTCAAGTTTCAGGGTGACCGGCTGTCGACTAGATTTTGACAACGAGTTTGGTCCCTGACTTTAAGACATTGGAATATGATTGGAAAAATGAGATGATATGTTATTCTAAGTATATAGAAATCTAAACTTGGTCCTGAAACAGATCATCCTAAAGGCTTGCACAGAGTCTAAGTGCTAGAAGGATTCTGAGAAGGGAGAGTTAGATGTGGATGGTTGCTGGATTGGGTTACAGAGTAGCTATCTTTCATTTATTCTACAAACATTTATTGAGGACCAATTGCTGGGCATACAGCGATGAACAGGGCCAATGTGATCCCTGCCCTCATAGGATTTACATTGTAGTGCTGAAAATGACCCCCAAAAAGTAAACAGACAACAAACAAAGTAATTACAGGTTGTGGTAAGTACTATGAAAAAGTTGAACAGCTACAGTGTGTTTGAGGAACTACATTCATTCACTTGTACATTCATTCAACAAATATTTATTGAAGCCCTTTTGTCTCTCAACACTGATCTAGCTGTAGAACAGTGTACTTATAAACTTATAAACAAATGATTGGAGCTCAGTATAATGTGTGTGATTAAGGGTTGGGGAGGAAGTAATGAGCAGACAGAGGAAGGTTTATTAGCAGCTCAGAGGATACTTAGCCAAAATGGGCAAAGAGGGGATTCAGGAAAGGGATCCTGGAGTTGAGCTCTGATGGATGAGTAGGGTTTAGCTAGGCAAAGAGAGGAAGGGAAGGTGGGGAGAGGAAGAAGAAACAGGCAGGCAGAAGGAAAGCCTGTGCAAAGATCATAGGTGAACAGGAACATGGGCTTCCAGTGGACGACAGACATGTGGCAGTACAGTGGGAGAAATGTATAGAAGACAGTAGTCAGGAAACCACTAAGCGAACAAAAGTAGAGAAACCCTGAGCTGATGGGTGTGTTAGGGAGGAACTAGGAAGGTATTTGCCCAATAGGAATAAGGAATTTGATATCAGAAATGGAGGAAGCAAGGATATAAGACGACATGAATCTAGGAAGGCCCAAAGGGAAACACTGTGTTCCTCACTGGCAATAAAATTATTGTATTTCCTCAATTATAAGATACACATCTTCACATTGTAACATTTCTAATCATGATATATTTATTTTATAATCACTGTAATTGGTATCATAGTGTTCCTTTTTTTCCTGAAAAGTTTGGTTATTAAACAGAATTGGTGTATATTATAATCTTATTATAAATAAAAACAAAAACCACATGAAGAGGAAAATGATGCCAGCATAATCCTTGTCACTCGATAAAGAAGGTTGTTATCATCCCCATTTTGGAAATGTAGAAATAGGCCCAGAGAAACTAAGGTTGCATAAAGTCAGAAAGCTAGAAAGAGGCAGAACCGGGATGTGAGCCTAGGCAGACTCTGGAGCCTGTGCTTCTAAAGTATTGGGTTGGCCCAAGAGTTTGTTCAGATGTTTCCATAAGATGGTAGGAAAAACCCAAATGAACTTTTTGGCCAATCTACTATATCTCAGGTCAAGAAAGAGACACCTCAAGCACTTACTTCCTCAGCTACCTGCTCCATTTGGAAAGAGATCATCAGCACAAGTGGCCACTATATTTTAAGCTCTAGTCACTGCAGAGTCAAAGACTTTTGGATTTACATAAGAATATCTACCATTTAAGTGCTTACTGTGGGCCACATACTGGGATAAGTCTTCTGTATGTACTACCTCTCTCAGTCCCCAACAATAACCCTGTTTTATTGGTGAGGAATCTAAGCTTCTAAGAGACAAGCTAATTTAATAAATGTCATATAGCTAGTAAGTGGGAGAGCCAGGATTCAAACTGAGAAAAATCCATGCTCTTATAACCCGCCCACCTCAGCTCAGCCTTATAGGTGTTTTAGTTTAGGCGGCCCTTGGAGAACATTGGAGGCCGTTGGCGGAGGCCGTTGGAGAAGGAAATGGCAACCCACTCCAGTACTCTTGCCTGGAGAGGAGCCTGGTAGGCTAGAGTCCATGGGGTCACAGAGTCAGACACAGCTGAGCGACTTCACTCACTGGAGCACGTTGGGTTTGTAATTGAGAAAACTGAGACTCAGGAGGGGAAGGGACTTGTCCTGGGTTGCAGAGGAAATAGGAAAGGTGAGAATAGGACCTGTCTATCTTGATGTCCAGGGGTTCTCCCCACTAAACCGTATGACTTCACACAGTACAGAGGCATCATCCAATGTCTTTCTTTTGGTGTTAGACTCGGACATCACGGAAATCCCAGGACTCCCCAGGGAATCCCTCACAGACACCTCCAGACACCTGACCCACCAAGGCCCCCTTGGTGAAGTCGTTGCTGAGCAGCTGATCCAATCCATCCAGGAGTTTTTTAATGGTGAACTAAAGGTATGCTCAAGCGATCTTCCAAGTCATTCCAATTATTCATCTACCAAATATCTTAAAATTTTTTATATAAAGCATTTATACTATAGGCTATAAAATTGACTTATATGTATACTGTCAACTGAAAAAAAAAAAAGCATAACCTGCAAATGAAGAGTTATACTTTTTCAGAGGTGTTACGAAGGACTAAAGGGCTTCCCTGGTGGCTCAGATGGTAAAGAGTCTGCCTGCAATGCGAGAGACCCGGGTTAGATCCCTGCATTGGGAAGATGCCCTAGAGAAGAGAATGGCAACACACTCTAGTATTCTTACCTGGAGAATTCCATGGACAAAGGAGCCTGGCAGGCTACAGTCCCTGGGCTCACAAAGAGTCAATAGAATTGAGTGACTAACACTAAGGACTGGAATGACAGTCTTTCAGATAGCTCTGAGGGACTGTTGGTAAGGGAGGAGTCAGGATAAAAAGGAGTTTTTGATGGGGAAAAAAAACTATGTAGTGAAAGCACCAAAAGATGGACTGCTAATCACAAAAGCAGACATTTCAAATTAATCATTTTAGTGTGTGTGAGAAGGTGCGGAGCAGCTGCAGTGGCTGATGGCTTGACTGGTGCAGCCACTGTTTGTTCACTGAAATGGCAGGTGGCATTCTTTATCCACAATACTTTTATGTGTATTTTTTGTATTTATAATAAATATATTTACATATTTTTCTGAATTATTTTTATGTTTATAATCATGTTTATAAAAATTTTAAATTTCCTATAAAAACAAAACTGTAATAAAAGAAACAGATTAATCTTCCCTAATCCCCCCAAGATTTAAATTATCTTAGTTTTCCTCCTAAGATAACTTCTGTTAACATTTTGGTGTATTTATTTTCAGACTTTCTTGTGCATACAAATGCATGTAATTATAGAAAAGCACACATCAGAGATAGCGGGGGAGAAAAGAAATTTCTTGGTCAGTAACTATAGATCTGTATTATCCTACTTAATAATGCAGTATTCATTATGTAAGTGAAACATTCGTTCATTCTGTGGGAGCATATAACAAAAGAATTTGTCTTGACCTGGGGGTAAAGGGAGGCATTCCTGAGGAAGTAACCTTTCAGTCCAAGTCTAAGGAATGAATAGGAGAAAGTAGGAGAAGTTAAAATTGGAGGTTTGATCTTTGAGTTGGGAGGATCCACTGGAGGACATGGCAACCCACTCCAGAATCCTTGCCTGGAGAATCCCATGGACAGAGGAGCCTGGCGGGCTACAGTCCATAGGGTTGCAGAGAGTCAGACACAACTGAAGTGACAGCACACACCTATGCATGTTCCAGAAATAGGAAATGAAAACATTTAACAACTTTGTGGCAGAAAGGGTCCGAGAATGCCTGAAACTCAGAGAAGCCCGGGACGTCTAAATCAGTGCCCAAGGTCTCTGTCATTTGTCAACAGACACTTGGGTTATTTCCATGTTCATGTGTGCTCGGTTGTGTCTGACTCCTTTCCACCGTGTGGACTGCAGCCCACCAGGTTCCTCTGTCCATGGAATTCTCCAGGCAAGAGTACTGGGTTGCCATTTCCTACTCTAAGGGAGCTTTTTGGCCCATGGATTGAACTCATGTCTCTTGCATCTCCTCCATAGGCAGGCAGACTCTTTACCACTGTGCCATCTATCTAACTGTGAATAAAGCTGTAGTGAATATGGGAGTACAGATACCTCTCTGAGATCCAGTTTTCATTTCCCTTGAATATATGTACACAGGTGTTTGGGGTTTGTGAAAATTCAACAAGTTTTATATTTTCTCTATGTATAATGCCAGTAAAAAAAATTTTTTTAAAGACTTAAAGCCAGAGTGTTGATCTTCACTTTTGACTTGGACTTTTCTTTATACTTCATGTCAGTAGGGCATTCTAAAGGATTTCTTTGTAATTAATAAAGGGCTTGGATTGCTTCAGTGAATTGGAAAAAAAAAAAAAGCCCATTCCCTGCCCTGACCTAAATCCACAGCCAGTCAGGGTAATAGATGAGTAAGAAAGCAACTTTATCACAGTATCACAAATACCACGTTAGCAGTATATACATGTGGTTTATGGACACACTTAGAAGGGTACTTGACCCAACTTCAGGAGAGAATGCATGATCTAAGTCTTAAAGCATATATAGATTTCAGTCAGTAAACAAAAAGTGTAGACAATTGAGAAAGCAGAAAGGCCCAAAAGCAAGAAAGGGCAGCATGAAACTTAGCTGGGCTAAAACTCAGTATGCTACCAGGCAAGGCAGAAGATGAAATGGCAGAGGTTAGCTGCGTTCACTTTGAGAAGGGCCTTGACTTTAATGGGTGCTGTTGAAAAGAGTTTCAGTAGAGAGTGAGTTACCTGATCAAATTTTCATTTTATGACACGAAACTGGTAATAGCTGGGTGAATAGACTAGAAGGGGACAAAACTGGAGCAGAGTAACCCAATGTAGGCTTGTTCTACTAATCCAGGTGATAGGAAATCAGGCCATTGCTATATATTGCTACTATTGCTACTTGCTATCCAGAGGGCTTATACCAATTTGTACTATCTACATGTCGGGGAAAAAAGACTGGAAGAAATTTTCTCATGATATGTAGAATTATTGGTGTCTTTTGCTTTCTTCGTAATACCTTATTTTTTCAAAGTTTGTATGATAGACATTGCTTTTATAATCAGAAAAGGAAATAATACGAAAGATTTTATTCATCAAATCAGAACTTGTATTTTAATAGGAAACAAAGAATCAAAATAATGAATTTTTAATGACATCAGGAGAACTGGAAGTAACAGCATCAGAGGTCACCTTTAAGAAATTTAATCAGATAGCAGTAAACAGGGAGGGCTTCCCTGGTGGCTCAGACAGTGAAGAATCTGTCTGCAATGTGGGAGACCTGGGTTCGATTCCTGGGTTGGGAAGATCCCCTGGAGGAGGGCATGGCAACCCACTCCAGTATTCTTGCCTGGAGAATCCCCATGGACAGAGGAGCCTGGCAGATCTGTCCATGGGGTTGCAAAGAGTCGGACACGACTGAGCGACGAAGCACACAGCGCACAAACAGGGAAGGTAGGTGGAGAGGCAGACTAAAGGTGGATAGAGCCATTGTGGAGGACTTAGTAAAATCTAGCTGAGAGGGAAAATGAAGACCCGAACTCAGGCAGGGCCCCTGGACAAGGAACTTTATTCCTCTGTAACTTCTTTATTCCTTGTAATAAAATACTAACCTTGGGTTGAATGAGATGTCAGTCGTTTAAAACATTCCAAGAAGCTTTTCAAAAGCCTTTTACAATTATCAAGGGAGATGATAATGTAGAATTGTGTTTTTATCATTTTCCCACAAACTCAGAGTGAACTTGAGAAGCTGACAGCCCTGAGATCTTTGTCTTCTCTCAGCCGAACTTTACCTTCTGATGAAACCACAGAGTCATTCATTCACAGCCACATAGCAGACATTGTGCATCTGCTAAGTGTAAGTATTATGACCTTATCCCAGATTATTGTGACCATGCAAATTCTGTGACAACAAAATCTTTAGTGGCTTCATCTATGTTATCAATTCCCTCAACTTCTTTTTCATATCAGTATTTCTGCATTAGAGGAGAAATACCCAGGGTACTCCACTAAGATAATCATCCTTGAAAATCAATTAAAAGAGCAGCAGGAAGGGAAGAAACAGCATTTAAATAAGCAAGCAGTAGTTTTGAAGCAGATTCTATAATCAAATGCCTAGGTTCAGTGCCACTTCTGCCTCTTTCTAGCTGTGTGACTTTGGGAAAGTACTGCACTTCTCTGTGCCTTAGTATTCTCATCTATAAAATGAGAATAGCTGTATCTATTGGAGTGGCCAAAAATTTTGTTTGGATTTTTCCATACAATGTTATAAAAGTTTTTGGCCAACCCAGTACCTTACATAGCTACTGAGAGCATTAAATAAAGAAATGCCAGCCACAGAACACAGTACCTAACATGTATTTTGCATCTGAGCAACATGATGGTATCCTTTTTGTTGTTGTATTTTGTCCTATTTGTATTTAACTCTAGCCACACTCTGCCACTAACTCATTCATTAATGCCTTATTAAGTACTTGACAGTTCTAGACAGTGTCCTAGGAACTGAGGCCACAAAGATATAATCTCTGTTCCTGCAGCCAATCAAGTGTCACAGATATTATAACGAAAGTTTAAATAAGTCTAGTAAGGGCACAGAAGAGTAAGTGAGTGGTCTGTTCCATGTCAAAGGATCCAGATGCACTTAGACAAGCACTTAACTTTTTAAAAAAATTTTTTAATTGAAGGAAAATTGCTTTACAGAATTTTGTGGTTTTCTGTCACACATCAACAAGAATCAGCCATAGGTACACCCATAGGTACACAGATTTGTAAGGCTGATTAGATTGATGATTAGTTTTCAGAACTGAAGGCTAACCTGCTGACGGGTTTGTTAAGTGGTAGGCATGGTAAAGAATCCACCTTTCAGTGCATGAGCCACAGGAGACATGGGTTCAATCCCTGGGTTGAGAAGATCCCCTGGAGGAGGAGATGGCAACCCACTCCAGTATTCTTGCTTGAGAAATCCCATGGACAGAGGATCCTGGCAGGCTACAGTCCATGGGGAACCAAAGGGCCAAACACAACTGAGTGAGTGAGGCCATAGGCACGCCAGAATATATCAAAGATCTTCTGTACCCAGAACACTGTGGTGCTTTGAAAAGAATACAAATTTCCTGGAAGAGTTATTCCTTGCCCTTCAAGAGTTTACAGATAGTTTGGAAGTGACCACACCTCATAAGTAGGTTGAGAAAAATTCCAAGTAATTCATCAAGTAGAACAGAATGATATGATGCAGATTTAAGGGTAAGTGAAGCTTTTTACTTGGCTCTGCTCCATGGAAAGAGGGTTATATGCAGCCATAGGACTCAGCCAAAATGGCATGATTCCACAATCCCACCTCTACAAAAATTGGCAGCAGTGGGTTGACACATACTTCAACCAGTCAGCTCAGAAGATCCACAAGCAAAAGCACACTGAATTTCCCCATGCTTTGCACCTGAATCTATCCAGCCAGTAGCAAAATACCTACTGTCAGGCATCAACCCAAGTTTGGGCTGGCACGGGGTTCAGCCTCGAAGAGTTAAGGAGAGTCAGTGTCCACCAGAAAACTCCAGGGGTCAGTACATAATTGTTCAAGACCATGTGCAAGAGCTAAAAGAGTGTTGCTTCCAACAACCAAGAGGAGAGGCAGTTCTGAGGAGAAAACCAGGGTCATTCTAAAGAAAGAAGTTTATGGGATTTGCCAGTCTTCTCTTGATCCATGACAAAGCATGGCTTTTCAGTATCCAGATAAAAAGAGCAAAGGAAGCTGAGAGCAGAATATGGAAAAGAAGAGGGAAAAGAATCTCTTACAGTTACTTCACCAGAGAAGATTTACAAATAAGCACATGAAAACATGCTCCATCACTGTGATTAGGAAAAAGCAAATTAAAACCACAAGAGGGACTTCCCTGGTGGTCCAGTGGCTTAGATGCCACATTCCTGATGTAGGGGGCTTGGGTTCAATCCCTGTTCAGGGAACTAGATCCCACACACTGCAACTAAGAGTCTACATGCCGCAACTAAGACCCAGCACAGCCAAATAAAGAAATAATACATATTTAAAAAAAAAAAAAACACACAATGAGATTCAACTGTACACCAACTAGACTGGCTAAAATAAAAAGAAAGGTCATACTAAACATTAGGAGGATGTGGCACAACTAATAGTCCCATGTACCACTGGTGGGAATTTAAATAGCACAGCCATTTTGGAGAACTGGCAGTTTCTTAAAAAGTTAAATATATACTTACCATATGACCCAGCAATTCCATTCCTAGGTAAAATGAAGCATATGTCCATACAATGACTTGTACACCAGTGTTTTATAGCAGCTCTATTTGTAAAAACTAAACCCTGGAAACAACCCAAAGATCCATCAACAGATGAGTGGATCAACCAATGTTGGTATATCTACACAATGGAATACTACTCAGCAATGGAAATGGATGAACTGTTAATACGTGGTACAACTTGGATGAATCTCAAAATAATTATACTAAGTGAAAGAAGCCAGATAGAAAGAGAATATGCTCTGTGATTCCATTTACATGAAATTCTGGAAACTTAAGACTTATCTATAGTAATATCACATCAGTGCTTTCCTGGAGGTAGGATAAGAGTGGGGACAGGCAAGAGGGAGAATTTACAAGGTAGCACAAGGGAACTTTTGGGAGTGATCCATATCTTGATTATGGTGATGATTTCATGCATACATACCTATGCTCAAAATCATCAAACTATGCACTTTAAATATGTACAGTTTATTGTATGTCTGTTACTTCAAAATCAAAAAAGATGTAAACAATATGTGGAGAATTTTAATAGAAAAGAGAAGAACTACAATGACAATCGGGATATAAAGTAATGACAAGATTTGAGTGAAATTAATCCAGATAGATCTCCTGATCTAATCTTAAAAGGAAGTGATAAATAGGGTTGAGAGAAAGAACCAGTGAGTAGGGACTTTGAGGGGTAAATTAGGATCTGGCTATGTGAAGTAGTAATCCTGAGTTATGGCAGAATTATTCATAACCCTGGGGGCTTCCCTTCTTGTGGGATGTAAGCTCACTTGCCTCACAGGCATCTGGGATCTTAGTTCTCCAACCCATGTCCACCGCATTGCAAGGTGGATTCCTAACCCGTGGATAACCAGAAATGTCCTCCTGTTGCAGAATTTTAATGTAGCTAGACTTGTCCATAATGCCTCTTAGTTTTCCTCTGGCAGCTTGAGACTCCACCCTAATTCTGCCTTGAAGTCCTCCACAAAACCCTACTACTATGTCATCTGGTAAAACGTATACTCAACATTGAAGAAGCTCTGTGTTACTTGAGCAGCACGGTAAGAAATGGATAAGAATGATGTTTTAGGAAGACTCTTCTATGACATGAATAATGCATGCTGAAGGAGTACGGAGGACAGGCAGTTCACAGTAGACTGAACGAATAGGAAAATCTGTCCTGTTGTCCAAGTGAGAGTTTGAGCTCCCTGAAGCAGAAGGATGGAGAGGAAAGGGACCTGTTTTAGGAATCAAAGGACACAGTTTCTAGTTCTAGTTCTGTCCAGCACAACCTTTGTGATTTTAGACAAACCACTTTGCTTCTCTGAACCTCTAGCTCCGCCTGGAAAATGGAGATAGTAATATCTGTATGGCTTTCATTAAGACCTTTGAAACAAGTGTCTCATTTTGTTAGTATTGGTTAAGATTCTTCTTGAATCAAGGAACAAAGATCAACTCTGACTCACTTACATTAAAAACAAAGGGATGGGGACTTCCCTGGTGGTCCAGTGGCCTCCCCCTCCCAATGCAAGGGGCCCAGGTTCAACCAAGTCAGGAGACTGGATCCCACATACCACAACTAAGAGTTCTCATGCCACAGCAAAGACCTGGCACAGCCAAATAATTACATATAAAATTAAAACCAACAAAGGATGCTGGAATATCTCGCTTAGAGTCTAAGGAAGATGTTTACCTATCAAGGCTCCAAAAGAGCCCATTCCAGGACACCTCCAGGAGTCTCAAAGGCAGGGGCTGCTCTGCCATCACTATGACCCTAACCTCTCGCAGCTCCCAGTCTGTCTGTGTCTGTCATTCCTTAATTCCACAATCTGGGGGAGAGAGTCTGCTTGGCCCAGGCCGGGTCTGTTCTCCACTCCTGCATCAATCGGATGTGTCAGGGGACAGCATGGTATCATGATGCCATGACTTCTGGGCATCCCTCCCTCCCTGTGTATTAGAGGCGGCTCCCAGAGAAAGGGGGAGTGCTGTGATTTGGAGAGTCACCCAGGAGGTCCCTGCTACACAAATACTTTACAATCAAAAAGCCTCTCAGCTTCTGATTCCGCATAGTGGTTAGCATAATTGTGAATATCTAATAAGCCATTCATACCTTACTGATTTAAAAAAAGAAAAGACATACTGGGTGAAGTAAGAGACAAAGTAGAGAAAGACAAAAGATAGAATTTCACTTATATGTGGAATCTATAAAAGGGTACAAATTTTAAAAAAGGGGGGCTACAAATTAACTTATTTAAGAAACAGAAGTAGAATCATAGATATAGAAAACAAACTTATGGTATCAGAGGGTGAAAGGGAAGAGGGATAAATTGGAAAATTGGGATTGACATATAGACACTATATAAAATAGATAACTATTAAGAACCTACTGAGGGAATTCTACTCAATACTCTGTAATGACCTTTATGGGAAAAAGAGTGGAGATATATATATGTGTGTGTGTCTGTACAACTGATTGACTTTGTTGTACACCTGAAACTAACACAACACTATAGATCAACTATTCTCCAATAAAAAAAAATTTTTTTAAATATTATTCTGACAGAAGTGGTCAGGTAGATTGAAATCAGAACTGCAGGCCTGGTGTTTTAGCTAAAAAGCACTGCCTTCATCCACGTGGGAGTGGTTACAGGAATATGTAGAAATATGGCTATAGGGATGGAGAGTCAGAATCTGTGCAAAGCAGGAAGGGGCTATCACTGTGATAGATCAGACATGGGAAGTAAATAGAGGAGAGAAATCATAAATCATCTCTCTGACAAGCCTGGGGAAGGATGCCGTCCTCAGCAATTACAGGCAGGGGAGTCCTGTCCTTTACATGGGAGGATGATGTGCTCACCTTTTAACACCCAAATGCCAGGTTGTCCCTGTGACCTTAGTGATGATGCCCTTGAGAAAAGTAGATCTGAGTGAGTAGAGGCCTGTCAGCCTGAAGGCCAAGTCTGATGCTTTGTCCCTTCCAGACTGTGAACCATACAAATAAGTAAGCTCCATGAGGAAATCAGAAAGAACAAGTAGTCCATCTGCAAGATCTGACCAGAGTTGAAAAGTGAGACAAGAAAAGAGAAAGCAAAAACTCAGAAAAAGGCATGTTTGTTGAGCACTGCCTCCTGGGCACCGTCCTAAGTTCTAAATGAGATCTTTTGGGTGGCAGGCAAGAGAAACCTAAAAGGGGAGATCTATTCTCCCTATTCTAGGGAACATTGGGTGTTCCCTAGAATCCTGTGATAGGAAGAGCATCTTGCTCCAGAAAGGAAATGAAACCACACACACACACACACACACACACACACACACACAATTTCCGCATGCCCAGTGAGAACATTCCACCTCTTTCCTCCTTTCTGTGTATTTCCATCTCCCTCCCTCTCCCTCCTCCTCCCCTTTCCTCTCCCCCCTCTCACCTCTGTTCTGCCAAAATTTGCTCATTTGGTTACCCTATCCATAGGGCAGTGCTCCCAAATTTTAAGTTTTCTCCTTTTCATAGACCAGCCAGACAGAGATGGAGGCTCCTTGTCTCAGTTTAGCATTCCTAAGAGAGAGAATCTAGTGAGTTGACTTTGTGATGTGTACTCCTAGACAGATGAGTTGTGGTTAGTGGAACAAAATGACTTAGCAGAAACATGGCTATGTGCGGACTTCCCTGGTGGTCCAGTGGCTAAGACTCCATGCTCCCAATGCAAGGGACAGAGTTCAATCCCTGGTCAAGGAACTAGATCCCACATGTCACAACTAAGGATCCTGCATGCTGCAACTAAAGATCTTGCATGACACAATGAAGATCGAAAATCATGCTTGTGGCAGCTAAGACCTGGCCCAGCCGGATAAATAAATATTAAAGAAACGTGGCTGTGGAACACCCGCTGTTGATGGCCTAAGGCAGTTGCCAGAGAGGCTGGGTAGATGGTCCTGTAAGGAGGCCTCTACAACAGTTTACATCTGCTCTTCAGCTCAACCCCTTGAGATAGAGCTCATCTTCTCCATCCGGATAAGGAACCTCAGGCACAGGGAAGTTCAATATGACACACAGGGTCACAGAGAGCGAGAGAGTCAGAACCAGTGCTCAAACCCAGGTGTATCCAGCTCCAGAGCCTCTTTTTTCCTATCACTCTGCAGGTTTATTCCGTAGTGCAAAGCTGCTTTCCCTCTGCCAGTTTGGAATCTGTAAGGTTATTTGTTTTCCAGGACAAGCAACTTAGAATAAGACTAAGCTCTAGAGAAGAGATGGCTGGTTTAGTAGCAAGAAGAGTTAAGAAGCCTAAACTGGAAATAATCACTAGTCATGAAAATAATGACTAACAGACACTATCTCACAGTTACTGAGGGCTACTGAGTATTATGGGCTTCCCAGTTGGCTCACTGGGTAAAGAATCCACCTGCAACGCAGGAGATGTGAGTTTGATCCCAGGGTTGGGAAGATCCCCTGGAGGAGGGCATGGCAACCCACTCCAGTGTTCTTGCTTGGAAAATCTCATGGACAGAGAACCCTGATGGGCTACATACAGTCCACAGGGTTGCAAAAAGTTGGACACGACTGAAGCGACTGAGCACACATGCATTGAGTATTATGAATTAGCTCATTTAATTATCACAACCAACTTATGAAGGTAAATAGTACTGTTATCTTGTTTTACAGATAAGGAAACTGAGGTACAGGCAGGTATCTGCTCAAACAGCTAGTAAGAGGCAGAGCCAGGCCTCAGAGACTAAACTCCTAGCCTGGCCACAGTCCTGCTGCCAGCCCGGCGGAACCCAGGAGCAGGCCCACCAGAGGACCTGCCATGGTTATTCCAGGCCGTTCACGTCTCCTGCCATCTGGCTTAATGGCTCGGCCCATTCTCGACTCTCTAAAGTTCTTTCCCTCTCACTGCAGACGCTGGTGGAGGAGGAGCCCCTGCAGTCTCTCTTCAGCCCTGTGCTCCAGGAGGTCTTTATCACCATCACTGACTTCAGGTGAGACCCGCATGCCCCCTATGCGTGCATCCTGCTTCCTCATTCAGGGCCACTGCCAGAGCCCACAGACATGCTTCCTATTTTTGATTCCTGAAAACTATTTAGAAAGAGAAGGGAAAGTCAGACCCATGTTTCTGTGTAAGAAGTTGACTTTCATGTGTGCTCCCATCTGTATCTCAAAGACCTACTAGAACCTCTGTGGAGCTCAGTTGTGTCCAGAGTATATTCAGTGTAAAGGTATTCCTGTATATGCTTCATGACAGCAGAAGTCCATGGCCTGAGACATTGGGAAGGGCTGTCTGCTATTTACCTCTCTTAGAGATTAGTAAGGCACATTAACTGATTAAAGGTCCCAAGAAGTCCTGTAGTTAAAAGGTTTTTAAACTTGGGTCCTCTCAGCAGTCCCCAAACTCAAAACCAAAAAATAGCAAGCATTCAGCACAATACACTTTGGAAAATTGTGGTTTGCTGTATCAGACTCTAGCTGGCTTCCTTCTGTGGTTGAACTGGAGAAAAGCCTGAGGAGTCACTCTTGTGGATTGGGGGGGAAAGGAAGGGACCAGATTGGAGGCTCTGAGCCTGAAACTCCTCCTCTTAACCTTTGCAAGGTTTGTCCAGACAGACTGACAAGTGTGCCATTGGTCTCCTCCATTAGAATGATATACCAAACAAACAGTCTCTCCTTCCCTTTGGGGTCACTTGGATTCCTGCTTATCAACATCAAATCAGATTCTTCCCAGCTAGCTATTCCCAAACTGTCTTTTCTTAGTTACCAAGATGTCTACTTGCTGTTTGGTTCTGAAGATCGAGCTGACCTGTTCAGTCTTGTCACCAAAAGTGTAATCGCTCTGCCCTCTACCCATCCGCAGGAAATCATGCCAGGCGGATCCTACAATTCAGAGGTAACTCACACCTTGCCAGAGTAACTCGCCAGCCACAGGGTCAGCTGATCTTGGCTTTTTGAAAGTACATTCGATTTTTTGGAACTCACCAAAAACCATTTAAGCGAAGTCTGGTGAATAAAACAGGTGGCTCAGTTGGCAAAGAATCTGCTTACCAATGCAGGAGATGAATAAAATAGGTTGTTAAATAGTTTTTTTTTATTTTTAATCCCACTTTATTTTGTCTTCTTCCCTTCATTCCTTCTTTTCCTGCTTTTGGCTTTACAATAAGACAGGAACATTCATATGCCTAGTTTTTCAATAACACCTTATGGGAAAGCTAAATGAACTTGTTGGCCAGCCCTATGCATCAGGTGGCCAGAGAGAGGCTTCCTGATGAGGTGACAGTTGCAGAGAGGGCGTGTGAACACCTTGGAAGAAAAGCTTTCAAGCAGAGAAAAGAGGAAGGGAAGGGCCAAGGCTGGATTTCCTTCTGCAGCTGGTGAACTGGAAGGTGAAGCAGTTGCCAAAGGGGACTTTGTTCTCCTGGGTTTCAAGGTATCGGAAAGATTCACAAGTCAAGTTTTAAAAGTATGTTGATAACCCATAAGTAACTCTCACATGTAGTGAGAATCAGTTACCTGGGTTCCCGGTAAGGCTGAGATATCCATTTGAAATGAAAATTTATTGTTTCACCTCAAATCACATACTGCCTGCTAGTGCTTTACCCAAAGGTCCTTCACCTTTGAGTAAGGTCTAAGATAACCAGGAGAGCCTTGAAGTGTACAGTGTGGGAGAACTTCCCGTGGGGTCCTCACTAACCCTGTGCCTTTGCAGTGTCTCTACAGGCAGACATTTCAGGCGTTCGTTGAGATGCTCCAGAGTTTGGTGATAAAAGACCGACATTTGGAAAATCTTGACATCATTTTTAAGGTAAACAGGGTATCAGGAGAGAATGGGTAACTATTCCTATTAACTGGTGAAAGTGGAAGAAAAAAATATGGAAGGGTTAAGTTTTAGGCAGCAACATAATAGGCGAGGATGGGCTTCCCTGGTGGCTCAGACGGTAAAGAATCTGCCTGCAATTCAAGAGACACAGGTTTGATCTCTGGGTCAGGAAGATCCCCTGGAGTAGAAAATGGCAACCCACTCCAGTATTCTTACCTGGAAAATTCTATGGACAGAAGAGCCTGGTGGGCTACAGTCCACGGGGTCGCAAAGAGTCAGACGCGACTAAGGGACTAACACTTTCACTTTCACTTTTTGTAATAGGTGAGTATCAGCTCTGCGTGTTGAGTCAGACTTGGGTTCAAATTCTGACTCTCTGCCATTCATTGGTTAAATACATTCAGCAAGGAATTTAATCTCACAGTCTTCACATTTTAAAAATACTTATCTAGGGAGGGAGGTAGGAGTGGGGATCGAGATGGGGAACACATGTAAATCCATGGCTGATTCATGTCAATGTATGGCAAAAACCACTACAATAGTATAAAGTAATTAGCCTCCAACTAATAAAAATAAATGAAAAAAAAATGCTTATCTATTTATTTATGGCTGCACTAGGTCTTTGTTCTTCAAAAGCACAGGCTGTTTCCAGTTGTGGTGAGTGGGCCTGCTCTGCGGGGCACGGGCTGCTCATTGAGGTGGCTTCTCTTGTTGCGAAGCACAGGATCTAGGCGCATGGACTCAATAGTGGCACACGGGCCTAGTTGCCTCAAGGCATGTCAGATCTTCCGGGACCAGAGATCAAACCTGTGTCCCCTGTGTTGGCAGGCGGGTTTTTAACCACTGGACCACAAAAGAAGTCTGTCTTCTCACCTTTAAATGGAGATAATAATTGCTATGAGTATTGAATAAATGCTCTTCAAAAATGGTTTAAATGCTTGCTATAATTATTCCTTAAATTATTTCTGCTCATTACTATAGAAGGGCTTCAATCAGTGATCAAGAGAACAGAGTCAGCCTCGTGAAGGAGTAAATAGGCAGCTGCCTACCAGGCAAGGTTGTTCATAGCCACCTGCCATCACCTGTACCCGTTCCAGTGCCATTCCACCAATAGGGTGTTACTCATTGGAGTGCATTCACTGCAGTTCAAGCATCTTACTCTCTTTCTCCTTTTTTAGATGCAACCATTCTAGAAAGGGATAACCCTTTAAATTATTATTAATCACTTGCACCTTTATACAGATGAATACTAATCTTTGCCACGACAGACCTTAATGTTATTTTTCATGCTTGTGCTCAGTCGTGTCCAACTCTTTGTGACTCTATGGACCGTAGCCTGCCAGGCTTCTCTGTCCATGGGATTTTTCCAGCAAGAATACTGGAGTGAGTTGCCATCGCCTCCTCCAGGGGATCTTCCCAACCCAGGGCTTGACCCAGTCCCCTACATCTCCAGCATTGGCAGGCGGGTTCTTTAGCACTGAGCCACCAGGGAAGCCAGACATTATTTCTCATCCCTCTTCTATTTATACATCAACACTCCAGCGACATTGGGTTTCTCTCATTTACCTGGTTTGCCTTGATCCTTCCTGCCTTCCTAGCTTAATTCAAGCCATTTCTTCTACCTGAAATGCCACACTTTTTGTGAAGCTCCTCCTCCATGAATCCTTCCCTGACTGTTTCAGGCAGATACAATTTCTCATTCTCAGTTCAGTTCAGTTGCTCAATCGTGTCCGACTCTTTGCGACCCCATGGACTGCAGCACGCCAGGCCTCCCTGTCTATCGCCAATTCCTGGAGCTTACTCAAACTCAAGTCCATTGAATCCGTGATGCCATCCAACCATCTCATCCGCTGTCATCCCCTTCTCCTCCTGCCTTCAATCTTTCCCAGCATCAGGGTCTTTTCAAATGAGTCAGTTCTTCGAGTCAGGTGCCCAAAGTATTGGAGTTTCACCTTTAGCATCAGTACTTCCAATAAACGCTCAGGACTAATCTCCTTTAGGATGGATTGGTTGGATCTCCTTGCAGTCCAAAGGACTCTCCAGAATCTTCTCCAACACCACAGTTCAAAAGCATCAGTTCTTCAGCGCTCAGCCTTCTTTATAGTCCAACTCTCACATCCATACGTGACCACTGGAAAAACCACAGCTTTGACAAGACAGATCTTTGTTGCCAAAGTAATGTCTCTGCTTTTTAATATGCTGTCTAGGTTGGTCATAACTTTCCAAGGAGCAAGCATCTTTTAATTTCATGGCTGATAGTCACCATCTGCAGTAATTTTGGAGCTCAAAAAATAAGGTCTGTCACTGTTTCCCTATCTATTTGCTATGAAGTGATGGTACCAGATACCATGATCTTAGTTTTCTGAATGTTGAGTTTTAAGCCAGCTTTTTCACTCTCTCCTTTCACTTTCATCAAGAGGCTCTTTAGTTCTTCTTCACTTTCTGCCAAAAGGTGGTGTCATCTGCATATATGAGGTTATTGATATTTCTCCTGGCAATCTTGATTCCAGCTTGTGCTTCATTCAACCCAGAGTTTCTCATGATGTACTCTACAAATAAGTTAAATAAGCAGAGTGACAATATATAGCCTTGATGTACTCCTTTCCCTATTTAGAACCAGTCTGTTGTTCCATGTCCAGTTCTAACTGTTGCTTCCTGACCTGCATACAGATTTCTCAAGAGGCAGGTCAGGTGGTCTGGTATTCCCATCTCTTGAAGAATTTTCCAGTTTGTTGTGGTCCACACAGTCAAAGGCTTTGGCATAGTCAATAAAGCAGAAGTAGATGTTTTTCTGGAACTCTCTTGCTTTTTCGATGATCCAGCAGATGTTGGCAATTTGATCTCTGGTTCCTCTGCCTTTTCTAAATCCAAAACATCTGGATTTTCTAAAATTCCAGAACATCTGGAATTTCACAGTTCACGTACTGTTGAAGCCTGGCTTGGATAATGTTGAACATTACTCTTTGCTAGCATGTGAGTTGAGTGCAACTGTATGGTAGTTTGAGCATTCTTTGGCATTGCCTTTCCTTGGGGTTAGAATGAAAACTGGCCTTTTCCAGTCCTGTGGCCACTGCTAAGTTTTCCACATTTGTTGGCATATTCAGTGCAGCACTTTCACAGCATCATCTTTTAGGTTTTGAAATAGCTCAACTGGAATTCCTTCACCTCTACTAGCTTTGTTCATAGTGATGCTTCCTAAGGCCCACTTGACTTCACATTCCAGGATGTCTGGCTCTAGGTTGGTGATTCAGGCAGATGCAATTTCCCATCCTCAAAGCTCCTTCATAGCACATCATCGATTTTCTCTCTTTCCTAAATAGATTTCATAAGGCTAAAAACATACAGAAGTAGGGAATAAAAATAATTGAAGAAAGTTGGATGAAGAGAAAATAAAGTGTAGAATATAAGCACCAATAGAAGCTGGACCATCTGACTCCTAGATCTTTGTGGTTGTTTGTCATCCCACTACTTTCATTTGCAACCAGAACTGGTTTGTCATTTAAGAAAATGTTTTCAGATGTGGTAGTGATATGTGGCAGACTTCCCAGAAGGCACAGTGGTAGGCCAGTGCAAGAGAGACAGGAGATGCAAGTTCAGTCCATGGATTGTGACAATCTCATAGAGCAGGAAATGGCAATCCACTCCAGTATTCTTGTCTGGAAAATTCCATGACCAGAGGAGTCTGGCAGGCCACAGTCCATGGATTTGCACAGAGTTGGACGTGACTTAGCGACTGAGCGTGCATGCACAGAGTTACATGTGGGACTTTTCCCTCCACACTTCTTCCAAAAGAGCATGGCGTTATCACAGATCTTCCTGATAAACCATTTTTTTTAATGTAAAAAGTTAGTTTCAAGTTTTCCATTTGTACTCTGTAAAAGCAAACTGAACGCCTCCTATTATGTATAAATATCTTAAGTGCAAAGATTTTCTAGGATTATAATAGAAAACCAGTTCTATCAGAAAGTCTTTGAGTACCTATTAGAGAAATTAAACAATGTTGATAAAATATGAGCTCGTGACTTTTGGATTATTTTCCTAGATCAAGCTGCTTAACCATTTATTTTTCACAGCACATGGACCCCTGGCTACAGTCAGACAAAGACCATGAACGGGAACGGGCCACAACTAGCATGACTCAAGTTCTGAAGTGTTTATTCAAACATCTAAGCCTGCAAGTAAGTTGACCTCCAGTTGAAGATGAAGGATCCCGAGCTATCCTTTCAACTGCCCAGTTCCCCTCCTGTTTATCGCTCCCCAGACTGCTGACTTCTTGGTGCTCATGTAATAACATTTGGCATTATTCACTTATCTGCTCCTCTCCCCTAAGTAAGCAGCTTGAGGTCAGGTACTGTGTTTAGTAATCTTGCATCCCCAAGGGGATGCACAAGAGTTTGACGCAGTAAAGTGTAGCAGGCAAATATAAGTATCTAAGTCAATTTAAATATCTCCGGGCATCTCAGAGAAAATGGTTCTACAATACCTCTTTTTAAATCCTCTCATCTCCCTTTTGCACTCTCACTTTCCAGCTGTTCTGAATTCTCTCCCGTAATTCCTAAAAAGAATTCCCCAAACCCAGATCCTCTTTCCTGATCTGTTCCTTTTTGTCATCTACAAAATCTCTTTCTTCTTTCCTCAGTAGATCTTCTCCACACTGGAGTCTCTTATGTTCTCCATCCACCATTTCTCCAAACTGCATAGTAAGGCCCAGGAATTGGAAGAGAAGTTGGGGGAGAGTAGGAATAGTAGGTCTTTATGAGAATTCCTTAGAGAATTTACCACTGATGTGAATATTCTAACAGTCAAAAGGACAGCATGCCACTACCTTTCTTATTTCTCCCTTTGAAAACACATCCAAACTTGCCACCTCCTTACTGAAGCTCAGCCCCTCAAACAATGCTACTTCCCTTGTCCTCTGTTTAGTCGATGAGAGCACATGACTTCTAGCCATCACTGACTACCTTATTATTCTGTGCTCACTTGCTACCTTATTGTTGACCACAATGCATGCCTCTTCCTCAAACTCTAATTTTGGCTGCAGACTAAAGACAAGAGTTTCAAATGACTTCTTCCTATACATAATCTCCCTCTAGGCTCAGCAGAACCTCCTCAGCATTTTCTTCCTGGCAAGAATTGCCAATGTAAGGGTGCTTAACTTAGGTGCCCGAGGGATCTGTGAACATCCGGAAAGTTCTATGCAGAATTTTGTGTGGTGCAGTCTTCTGGATTTTTCTGAGGAAGGTTCACTGTTTGTGTCCCCAGTGCCAGTCCAAGTGCCTTATCCATAAGTGCAGTAGTCATAACCAGTAACTGGCACATAATGGATACTCAGTGTTTGTTGATTGAATGAATGAACATATTATCAGAGAATGAAAGATCTTACACAGTTTGCATATGTGTTTCTCTGTTACGTGTTCATAGGTTGTAGAAGCTGTTGTTTCCACTATCTCAATATATTTTTCTGAAAAGCCACAGTGGAAATTTCTTTCTGCCTCAATCTTAGAAACAGTCGTGCTGCCTCTGTATGGCTGTTTGCTTCTCACTTCATGGACAGTGTGAATCGTATTAGGTGCATTCCTCTGCGTGAACCCTGAGAAAGTTTGAAGCCTAGTTCTGTGGCCTAGTTTGAGCAAAAGATGATCATGCATTCTGCATGCTAACAAAATCCTTAACTTCATTTATCTTTTCTGCCTTCATTTTTTTTTTATTGGTCCCACTTGATTCACTATTGATTTTAAATTGTATTTCTTTTTCTGGTAGATTTTGACCAGCTACTTGACTTTTTTTCCATAATATGGTAAAATATCTATAAATAAAATTTTAAAATATTGTCAGTTGGTATATCTCAACTTTGTATCCGACTTTATCACTTAGCAAACTAGCACATATTCATGAAAAAAGGGAAAAGTGAAAGTCAGTCACTCAGTTGTGTCTGACTGTGATCCCATGGAGTGCAGACTGCCATGCTTCTCCGTCCATGGAATTCTCCAAGCAAGAGTGCTGGAAAGGGATGCCATTTCCTTCTCCAGAGGATCTGCCTGCCCTAGGGATTGAACCCAGGGATTGAATCTTCATTGAATCTTCATTGCAGGAAGATTCTTTACCATTTGAACCACCAGGGCTAATTTATTCCCAACTTATTATAAATTCTTGGGATACTTGTTTCCTAATGGTTGTACTCATAGTTCCTGTTGTTGTTCAGTTACTCTGTTGTGTCTGTCTCTTTGCGACCCCATGAACTATAGCACGCCAGGCTTCCCTGTCCTTCCCCCTCTCCCAGAGCTTGATCAAACGCATGTCCAATGAGTAGGTGATGCCATCCAACCATCTTGTCCTCTGTCATCCCCTTCTTCTTCTGCCTTAAGTCTTTCCTAGCATCAGAGTCTTTTGTAATAAGTCAGCTCTTCACATCAGGTAGCCAAAGTATTGGAGTTTCAGCTTCACCATCAGTCCTTCCAATGAATATTTAGGACTGATTTCCTTTAGTATTGACTGGTCTGATCTCCTTGCTGTCCAGGGGACTCTCAAGAGTCTTCTTCAACACCACAGTGCAAAAGCATCAATCTTTCAGTGCTCAGCCTTCTTTATGGTCTAACTCTTACATCCGTACATGACTACTGGAAAAACCATAGCTTTGACTAGACAGACCTTTGTTGGCAAAGTAATGTCTCTGTTTTTTAATATGCTGTCTAGGTTGGTCATAACTTTTCTTTCAAGGAGCAAGCATTTTTTAATTTCACAGCTGCAGTCACCATCTGCAGTGACTTTGGAGTCAAGGAAAGTAAAGCCTATCACTGTTTCCATTGTTTCCCTATCTATTTGCCATGAAGTGATGGTACCAGATACCATGATTTTCATTTTTTGAATGTTAAGTTTCAAGCCAGCTTTTCACTCTATTCTTTCACTGTCATCAAGAGGCTCTTTAGTTCCTCTTTGCTTTCTGCCATAAGGGTGGTGTCATCAGCACATCTGAGGTTATTGATATTTCTCCTGGCAATATTGATTCTAGCTTGTGCTTCATCCAGCCAGGCATTTCACATGATGTATTCTGCATATAAGTTAAATAAGCAAAGTGACAATTTACAGCCTTGATGTACTCCTTTCCCTATTTAGAACCAGTCTGTTGTTCCATGTCCAGTTCTAACTGTTGCTTCCTGACCTGCATACAGATTTCTCAAGAGGCAGGTCAGGTGGTCTGGTATTCCCATCTCTTGAAGAATTTTCCATGTTGTGGTCCACACAGTCAAAGGCTTTGGCATAGTCAATAAAGCAGAAGTAGATGTTTTTCTGGAACTCTCTTGCTTTTTCGATGATCCAGCAGATGTTGGCAATTTGATCTCTGGTTCCTCTGCCTTTTCTAAATCCAGCTTGAACATCTGGAATTTCTCAGTTCACATACTGTTGAAGCCTGGCTTGGATAATGTTGAACATTGCTCTTTGCTAGCATGTGAGATGAATGCAACCGTATGGTAGTTTGAGCATTTTTGGCATTGCCTTTCTTTGGGATTGGAATGAAAACTGACCTTTTCCAGTCCAGTGGCCACTGCCGAGTTTCCAAATTTGCTGGCATATTGAGTGTAGCACTTTCACAGCAGCATCTTTTAGGTTTTGAAATAGCTCAACTGGAATTCCTTCACCTCTACTAGCTTTGTTCATAGTGATGCTTCCTAAGGCCCACTTGACTTCATATTCCAGGATGTCTGGCTCTTGGTGAGTGATCACACCATCCTGATTATCTGGTTCGTGAAGATCTTTTTTGTATAGTTCTTCTGTATATTCTTGCCACCTCTTCTTAATATCTTCTGCTTCTGTTAGGTCCATACCATTTCTGTCCTTTATTGTGCCCATCTTTGCATGAAGTGTTCCCTTGGTATCTCTAATTTTCTTGAAGAGATCTCTAGTCTTTCCCATTCTATTGTTTTCCTCTATTTCTTTGCATTGATCACCGAGGAAGGCTTTCTTATCTCTCCTTGCTATTCTTTGGAACTCAGCATTCAGATGAGTATATCTTTCCTTTTTTCCTTTGCCTTTTCACGGCTATTTGTAAGGCCTCCTCAGACAACCATTTTGCCTTTTTGCTTTTCTTTTTCTTGGGGGTGGTTTTGATCACCGCCTCCTCTATGTTGTTATAAATCTCCATCCATATTTCTTCATGCACTCTATCAGATCTAATCCCTTTAATCTATTTGTCACTTCCACTGTATAATTGTAAGGCATTTGATTTAGGTCATACCTGAAATGGCCTAGTCATTTTCCCTACTTTCTTCAATTTAAGTCTGAATTTGGCAATAAGGAGTTCCTGATCTGGGCCACAGTCAGCTCCCGGTCTTGTTTTTACTGACCATATAGAGCTTCTCCATCTTTGGCTGCAAAGAATATAATCAGTCTGATTTCAGTGTTCACCATCTGGTGATGTCCATGTGTGGAGTCGTCCCTTGTGTTGTTGGAAGAGGGTGTTTGCTATGACCAGTGCGTTCCCTCTGACAAAACGTGGTCCACTGGAGAAGGGAATGGCAAACCACTTCAGCATTCTTGTCTTGAGAACCCCATGAACAGTATAGTTCTCATTGCTATTGGCAATTATTTTGAATATGTGGTCTTTAAAAACCATGCTAGAGGGACTTCTCTGGTGGTCCAGTGATTGAGCTCACCTTCTAGTGCAGGGGACACTGATTCCATTCCCAGTTGGGGAACTGTGGTACCACATGCCCCAGGGCAAATGAAGCCCGTAAGCCGCAACTAGTGACCCGGAGAGCCACAACTAGAGAGAGGCCTGTACGCCACAACAAAAGATCCCACATGCAACTAAGACCCAGTGCAGCCAAAAATAAATATTTAAGAAGGAAAAAATTAATAAAAACAGTGCTAGAATGAACATCTTTATACACAAAGCATTTTTCAGGTTGCTTATTTAAATTAGAATTTGTCAAAAAAAAAAAAGAAAGAATTTGTCCTACGTAATAGCATCTGCTGGATATATTGTATCTACACATGTTAAATGTTAACTCAGAAGATCCAAGGGCTGGATATAACAGTGGCCCTTCTCTTGAGCAGGAGGTTCCAGGAGAATTACTTCTACAGTTGAAATCTGAGGCTCCAAATGCACGTGCAGTCTAATGGTATTTTTCTTTTGCTTCCTAATTAGCTTCCAGTGCGATTCCAAAGACTTGGACACCTGGTGGCTCTGATGGCGCTGCTGTGTGGGGACCCACTGAAAGAGGTGGCCGAGGAGGCTGCTGAGGGCACACACTACCTGCTGCACATCACCCTGAGGCTGAAGTGTAAGGCGCTGCTGGAGGCAGTGAGGCCCTGAGTCAATTCTCCAGCAGAGCACAAAAAGCACCAGGCCTCCTTGTGCGCTCACTGCCCACATTCTAGAAAGACTTTTACCCTGGTTCATAGAGAGAAGGGTACCCCGTCCCTAGGCAAAGATAGAGCCACACTGACTTAATAATGAGAAGGGTAACACTGGATGAGACCCATCAGCGTCAGCCATGTGCGTGACCATGGAGTTGGAGTAGAAAACGTGTGGCCCTGTGGACAAACTGGGGTAATTAGTTTAGTTGGAAGTAGAAGAAGTTCTTGCCATTCTTTGGGCCTGCCTTTATGTGTTTATCCCAGGAACGTTTACTGAGTCCTTACTCAGATCTAACAGTAACCAGAAAATAAGTGGTCCAGTCCTTATGTGGGCTTCACAGGTGGCACAGTGGTAAAGAATCTGCCTGCCAATGTAGGAGATGCAAGAGACATGGGTTCGATCTCTGGGTCGGGAAGATCCCTTGGTGAAGGAAATGGCAACCCACTCCAGTATTTTTGCCTAGAATATGCCATGGACAGAGGAGCCTGGTGGGCTATAGTCTGTGGGGTTGCAAAGAGTCGGATACAACTAAGCACACACAGTCCTTAGATGTAACACACGATCTAGTGGGGGCATCAGAGAATCAGAGAGTCAGCAAATAACTGTTATAAACATTTGACTGCTATGAAGGAAAATTACAAAGGCCATGAGTAAGGATTAAATCTAGTCGTGGGGTTCAGAAATGGCCTCTCTGAAGATAACCTAAAAAATAACATTTAGTCAAGTGAAGTGGTAAGAAGAGTGTATTGGGCAGAAGGAATAGCATGAGCAAGGACACTCAGCAGGTATGAGCTTGAGGAGTTTGAATAACAGAAGGCCATGGTTGTCAAGGAGTAAATCACCGATCCCCACAGTTGGAAGAAACTTCAGAAGATATCTAACCCAGACTTCCCCCAGTGTTGAGTCTGAGACTATTCTGTCCCTACCAAGCAGTTGCCCTGCCTGGGCTTGCTTATACCGAGGACAGTATAGTGCTCTACTTCCCAAAGCAGCAGTCTCATTTCTGGGCAGCTCTGAGCATGAGCTTTGTCTGCTGAGACATATAGCCACAGGAACACAGCTGGTGTTTCATTCAGCAAATATTTATGAAGCACTTCTTGTTCGAGGGATGCATTGGTGAGTAAGACAGGCAAGGTCCCATCCCGCAAAGAGCTTAAGGTTGGAGAAACAGTATCCTCAACCGTGGGCTCAAATACTTCCTATAGATCAACCATGGGCTCAGATACTTCCTGTAGATCAACCATGGGCTCAGATACTTCCTAGAGATAAATTTCCAGTGAAGATGAGATAAAACAGGAGGAAAACAAAACACTGTTAGGGCATTTTGGCAGACTCAGTATCAGCAAAACTAGACACATAGTTCTGATTGCAGAATTATCAAACTCAGTACAAAACTGTAAATTTTTGTGGGGACCTAAGGACTTACCTGGTGGCTCAGACGGTAAAGCATCTGCCTACGATGTGGGAGACCTGGGTTCAATCCCTGGGTCGGGAAGATCTCCTGGAGAAGGAAATGGCAATTCACTCCAGTATTCTTGCCTGGAAAATCCCATGGATGGAGGAACTTGGTAGGCTACAGTCCATGGGGTCACAAAGAGTCAGACACGACTGAGCGACTTCACTTTCACTTTACAAGCTTCATCGGAAGACCCCTCGAAAGGCCTAACCAATGGGGAAATAAATGGTTTAACTTGCCTCATTTGTATTTCCAAATCACTCAAAAGCTCTTACAAAGAGCTCTTCTCTTTTCTTTCAGCTCTTTTTATATATTGCTCTTCCACAGAAGAGAAGCAAATCAGATTAATACACACTCCTTCCCCCATTTTGGGGGGTGGGGAGTAAAAAGTAAAAATGAGCATTTTTACTCAAGTTAAAAAGACGAGAATAAGACTGGGGATCCACTTCAACCTGAAGATCAACCAGACTTGCAAAATCAAGAAAAAGGAAATAAGTCAGAAAGTATTAATATGTTATATTATTTTCTCAGGTATCACTTACGACAAGAAAAATCGCCAAAGCCTGAAAAGAGCAATGAAAAAATGTCGAGAACTCCTAGAACTCTACAATATTAAGCAGTTCTATAGTTGTCCCTTCAGAATTGCCCAGGTAATCAGAACAGCTAAAATTTTAAAGACAGACAGCTTGAAATGTTGGAGAGGATGGGAAACAACAGACGTCTCATACGTTTATTCATGAGAATGTGAAATGATAAAACCACTTTGGGAAAAGGTCCGTTCATTTCTTGTAAAACTAAACATACAAGATTGCCCAGAGAATTTGCTTTCTGAACATTTCATAGTTTGGAGATGAGGTAATGGCCATGACTGTCACTCACTTTGCCCTGTGAGTTTAAGGGATTTCCGTCAGACCGTCAGTGAGGCAGTATCACTGTGTGGACATTTTTTCAGACCAGCTCTGTGCCCGATTGCTCTCCTAACCCCACCCAACCCCATGCAAATGTAAATCCTTGTCACAAAAAGGGACCTCAAGAGGGTGAATTTGAGGGACTTCCCTGGTGGTCCAAGGGTTAAGACCACCTTCCAATGCAAGGAGTGCAGATTTGATCCCTGGTTGGGGAGGTAAAATCCCACATGCTTTGTGGCCAAAAGATACAAGCAATATTGTAGCAAGTTCAATAAAGACTTACAAGAAAGCTCTAATTTTTAAAAAAATGGGTGTAATTGATGCAAATACAACTACTAAAAAACCATACACTTCTTTGTTAATGTAATTATCCAATACTCCACAAATACCAAACATCTTCTTGGTATCAGGGTCTTCCCTGGTGGCTCAGTGGTAAAGAGCCTGCTTGCCAGTGCAGAAGACCTGGGTTGGGAAGATCCCCTGCAGAGGAAATGGCAAC
This sequence comes from Cervus canadensis, assembly GCF_019320065.1. Classification (NCBI taxonomy): domain Eukaryota; kingdom Metazoa; phylum Chordata; class Mammalia; order Artiodactyla; family Cervidae; genus Cervus; species Cervus canadensis. The sequence goes on along the minus strand of NC_057395.1, from coordinate 64,907,970 downwards.
CCACTCCAGTATCTTGCCTGGGAAATCCCATGGACAAAGGAGCCTGGCGGGCTACAGACCATGGAGTCACAGAAGAGTCGGACACAACTGAGAGACTGAGCAACAATAGGTGATACAGGAAAAAAGTCTACAGATCTTACTCATACACGGTCTAAGGTATCAGGTAAATAATCTTTACATCAGTTTCCTCATCTGTTTATGAGGATCTGTAAAAATTAGGATAACTCAATTGTTAGGAGAGTCAAATGAGATACAGTATAGAAAATGCTTTGCTTAGTGCCAATCACGTGGGAAATGCCTACTAGACTATACCTATTACAATTATGTGGAGGACTTGATTCACTGTCATGTACAAACTGTGGAGAATTCTTAAAGAGATGGGAATACCAGACCACCTGACCTGCCTCCTGAGAAATCTGTATGCAGGTCAAGAAGCAACAGTTAGAACTGGACATGAACAACAGACTGGTTACAAATCAGGAAAGGAGTATGTCAAGGCTGTATATTGTCACCCTGCTTATTTAACTTATATGCAAAGTACATCATGTGAAATGCCTGGCTGGATGAGATACAAGCTAGAATTAAGATTGCCGGCAGAAATATCAATAACCTCAGATGTGCAGATGACACTACCCTTATGGCAGAAAGTGAAGAATAACTGAAGAGCCTCTTGATGAAGGTGAAAGAGGAGAGTGAAAAAGTTGGCTTAAAACTCGACATTCAGAAAACTAAGATCACAGCATCCGGCCCAATCACTTCATGACAAATAGATGGAGAAACAATGGAAACAGTGACAGATTTTATTTTGGGGGGCTCCAAAATCACTGCAGATGGTGACTGCAGCCATGAAATTAAAAGACGCTTGCTCCTTGGAAGAAAAGTTATGACCAATCTAGACAGTGTATTTAAAAGCAGACACATTTCTTTGCCAACAAAGGTTCGTCTAGTCAAAGCCTTGGTTTTTCCAGTAGTTATGTGTGGATGTGAGAGTTGGACTATAAAGAAAGCTGAGCGCCGAAGAAGTGATGCTTTTGAACTGTGGTGTTGGAGAAGACTCTTGAGAATCCCTTGGACTGCAAGGAGATCCAACCAGTCCATCCTTAAGGAAATCAGTCCTGAATATTCATTGGAAGGACTGATGTTGAAGCTGAAACTCCAATACTTTGGCCACCTGATGTGAAGAACTAACTCACTGGAAAACACCCTGATGCTGGGAAAGATTGAAGGCAGGAGGAGAAGGGGATAACAGAGGATGAGATGGTTGGATGGCATCACTGACTCGATGGACCTGAGTTTGAGTGAGTAAGCTCCAGGAGTTGGTGATGAGCAGGGAAGCCTGGTGTGCTACAGTCCGTGGGATCGCAAAGATTTGGACACAACTGAGCGACTGAACTGAACTGAAAGTACAATGAGAAGCAGAATGACACATTATTTTAATAAATCATCTCCAAATTATTTTAGCTAGGCTTGGGTCCCTGTCAGCCATAGAGCACTAGGGCCTTTCCTTAATTCCTATTCCTATAAAAGTATCATGTGTCACTCTTTCTGAGGGTCTCAGTAATCAAGGTTTTTTATCTTTGGCCATGATCCATGGCTTGCAGGATCTTGGTTCCTCAACCAGGACTCAAACACGTGCTCCCTGCAGTGGAAGCACAGAGTCCTAACCACCCGACTGTCAGGGAAGTCAGGAAGTCAGTACAAGCTTCTTTCTAAAAGTCGGAGTTGTAACAAACCAGGCACATTCCCTTTGGACACTGGGTTGCTTCCAGTTTTTCACTTCTGTAAACAGTATAGAACTAAAGAGCCCTGAACATCTTTGTATGCTTCTCTGATTGTTGACTTAGAATTGTTCCTTGTTCAGGACTCTTCCTGTTAAACCATTCATCTTGAAAGTTCATTTTCCCCAAATCATCTCAGGTCTTTTCCCTAAATCATCTCAGGTCTTCGAAGTTTTTCTCAATTCCAATGAGCTCTACCAGTTTGTAATGGCTACACTGGATGGCCTGAAAAACCTGAAACATCCACACACGCAGCGGTCAGCGGGGGAATTGCTGATAGCATTGGTGAAGACTGCACAGTCCCGGTTTGAGAAGGTAAACTGCTCAGTGGACGTTTCCGGAGTTCAAAATGCAGGCAGAGACCTGTCCCCACCTACAGATGCTAAGGTCTCTCCTGCTGTTCATATTCAGCAGAATACAACTGAGAACAACCACTGAAGGGACCATGGTCAAAGCCTTAGTCTATTTAGTTAATGCTGAAAAATCATGCATTCAACAAGCATATACAGCCACTGTGTATGCCACTAGGGATGGCAGGTTTGTTTGTTTTTTTAATCTGAGGTATGGCCCCTATTTTCCAAAAGATTGTAGTTTTTTTTGGGAAATATAATTAACATAGATGAGAATGGTAACTCCAGTTTAGATCCTCATTCGGGTTGGTTAAAGGTACCAAATTTTAAAAATCAAGCCATCAGTGATCCTAGAGGGAGGCTAACTTAGTAAATTTAAAATAAAGAGAATTTATTTTAATGAAATTGATACACGAAGAAATAACAATATGGTTATATCATCTATAAATATGGAAAGACATACTGGAAGAGATAAAATGGATGAAAGTAGTTGTCTCTGGAGTGTGGACCTGGGGAATAGGCCAGAGAGAGCCTTGAATACCACTGGACTTTTAAAATTGTGTGCATGTTGCACTTTGATAAAAATAAAAATAATTTTAAAATGATGAAAACCCATTTTTTAATCTATTAAAATAGCAAAGATACAAAAAGATCAGTACTATATTGAAAGAAGGTGAAATGGGCATTTGTATCTTTTGGGTGCTTTCAGCTGTAAAAAAAAAAATTGTGAGAAGCTTATACAAAGGGTTTATCACCTCATATATTAAGAAGTCTGGAAGTAGGGTATATTTTTTAGGATCGGTCCAGCAACTCAACAACTTTATGAGAGAGCCAGGGGTTTTTCCATCATTCCCAGTTAACCTGTTCATATACCTGACAGCCACCACAGTTTCCAACTCTCTGAGTAGGTAAGGCTACCCAGCAAAGAAGAGAGAGGTTGCCTTCCTTTAATCAGAGAGAAAAATCTTTCCCAGGAGCCCCCAGCTGGTTTTCCTCCATGTTCATTGGCCAGAATGCCATCACATGCCCAACCTCAAACCGTTTCTGGCAGCTGGTGGTAAGAACGGCTATTTCATATAAGGCTACTAAGGACTGCTTTTTGAAAAGCTGACATTCTGACAGAGATCTTGAGCCACAAGTCTAGGAGCAGGAAGAGCAGTCCAAGCAGAGAAATGGATCAAGCCCAGTGGCTGTTGTTTTCTTTACCTGAAAATGATAAACTTCTGCAGGAGGAAGGCAGCTATGACTCCCTGCCATTCTCAGAGCCAGAGTGGGGAAAAACCAGCCTCCTTCCAACTTTTATTAGTTTGTCTTATTATAAAACCAATACATAATCTTTAAGAAAAAATTAGAAAAAATATATAAGCAAAAATGTAAATATCCCATCACTCAAAGACACATTAATATGTTTGGATATATGTTTTTCCAAATCCCTTTATGTGCATATACATCCATACAGGTATACTCTAAGTAGTTTTGATAATAATAAACTTTTTGAAAAATAATAAACATTCTGTATGAAAAGTCACCCCCAGAACCTCTTCAAAATAACCACAGTATCCTCAGTAACTATCAGTGTCCCACAGCAGTAGGTTTAAGCGATTTCTTTTCATTCTTCAGGTGCCAGAAATTATGGGAGCTCTCTGTGCCCTGCTCTCCACAATCAGCCAGCCTAAGGTTCGCCAACAAATCACAAATATTGTGAGTTTGTTTCTGTCCAGGCCCAAGTACACAGATACAGTGATCGACCATCTTCTGTGTCACCCAGTACCATATGGCAGGTAACAGAATCTGGTACAGCCTCTGGATTAAGTAGGGGTGTGTGCTACACCTCTGAGTACTGTGGAGCAGGGTTGCCCTCAAAAATCTAAGGATGTTCTTGTTGAAATATTATATAAACAGATGTCTGCAGGGTAAATCAGGACATAATGCCTAAAATAAACAAACCATCCAGAATGAAGAACATTTTACGAGATAATTGGACTGAACTCTTCAAAAAAAATTATCTTGAAAGAAAATAATTGTGCGGAAGGCACTGTTCTAGATAAGAAGATACTAAGGTGACGTAACCAAATGCAATAAAGGACTTTGGATTCTGTAAGAAAAGCAAAAGCTGTCAGAGAAAATTTTCAAGAGATTTAAATATATATACTAATTACTAAATTAATGTAACCTTAGATGTGAAATAACAATATGTAGAAAATTTCCTTATTCTTAAGAGACAGATAATTTAAGGGAGATTTAGGGGTGAATGTCATGATATCTGTAATACATTTAAGAAAAATTTAGCCAAAAAATAAATATATATATAAAAAATAAAGTATAAATATATATATATAATAAAGTATAAATATATATTAAAAATAAAGTATAAATATATACATAAATAAGAATAGAATCAGAGAGGAACAAAGAGGAAGCTTTTTTATGACTAGTGGTTTTGAGTTGGAGGCAAGGCACCCTGGAAGTTCCAGGAAATGCTTTATGGGGAAGGCAATGAGGCATCCAGGCCCCATCCCACTTTAACCAGAGCAGCCCTTCTATTTATCTGCTTTATATACTGTGATTCTGGGTAATTATTATCTTGAAAGAAAGATTTCCTAGCTTTTTCTAAATTGAAGTATTGTTGATTTCCAGTATTATGTTAGTTTCAGGTATACAGCAAAGTGATTCAGTGTTTGTATTCACATTTTTTGCTAGATTCTTTTCAGATTCTTTTCCATTATAGGTTATTACAAGATATTGAATATATTAATAGTTCCTTGTGCTGTACAGCCAGTCCTTGTTGTTTAACTGTTTTATATATGGTGGTGTGTAACTGTTAATTCCAAACTCCCAATTTATCCCTCACCCCCGACTTTTCCCTTTGGTAACTGGCGTGCTGCAATTGGTTGCAAAGAGTCAGACACGACTGAGTGACTGAACTGAACTGAACTGAATAATTAGTGATATTGAGCATCTTTTCATGTGCCTGTTGGCCATCTGTATGTCTTCTTTGAAATGTCTATTTAGGTCTTCTGCCCATCTTTTGATTGGATTGTTTGTTTCTATCCTGAGCTATTTGAGCTGTTCATATAATACGTTTTGGAAATTAAGCCCTTATCAGTTGCATTGTTTGTAAATATATTCTCCTAGTCTGTAGGTTGTCTTTTTGTTTTGTTTATGATTTCCTTTGCTACGCAAAATTTTTAGGTTTGATTAGGTCTCATTTGTGTATTTTTGCTTTTATTTCTTTTGCCTTGGGAGACTGATCTAAAAGAATATTGCTACGATTTATGTCAGAAACTGTTTTGCCTATGTTCTCTTCTAGGAGTTTTATGGTCTAGGAGTTTAATGTCTTTTTTTTTTAATTTTTTTATCTTTTCTTCTTTTTAGTTTAATGTCTTATATTTAAGTCTTTAAGCCATTTTGAGTTTATTTTTGTGTATGGTATGAGGGAGTGTTCTAATTTCATTGATTTACATGCAGGTTTCCCAGCACCACTTGCTTCAGCTTTAAACTGTTTGAAAATTGTTTCAAAGCTGGTTTCAATGAATAGGTTTCATATAATGTTTTGCTGCAGTGCTAATGTTTTCTGTAAGCTGAAAGTAAGTTTAGTCGCTCAGTCGTGTCCAACCCTTTGCGACCCCATGGACTGTAGCCTACCAGGCTCCTCCGTCCATGGGATTTTCCAGGCAAGAGTATTGGAGTCTGTTGCCATTTCCTTCTCCAGAGGATCTTCCTGACCCTGGGATCAAACCCGGGTCTCCCTCACTGTAGGCTGACGCTTTACTGTCTGAGCCGCCAGGGAAGCTGAACTTAGACGTTTCACCCCACTGCATCAAATAAAAGAGAGCTTTTTTTTTTTTTTTTACTTTTTTTGCACTTATTTTTTGCAGCATTTATTCCCCGGCCATAAGTTTTTGCTTCTTCTTTTTCTTCTGTGCAACCTCCTCTTCTGGCTTAGGAACAATCTGCTCTTTTTCAATAAGGATCATCTCAATGTGGCAGGGAGAGCTCATGTAGGGGTTGATCCAACCGTGAGCTCTGTAAGTCCTGCACCGCATTTTGGGGACTTTGTTCACCTGAATGTGCTCAATGACCAGAGAATCTACATCTAAGCCCTTAAGTTCAGCATTACTCTCTGCATGTTTTAAGCATGTGCTGTAAAAATTCAGCACTCTTTTTGGGCCACCAACCCTGCGCCAGCCCCACTGTTTGGCCTGTGCACACCTACCAACTCAGCCATTGTAATGACATTGCTTCTTTAAAGTGACATCCTTCAGATACTTGGTGGCTTTTCGGATATGCATATCCTTTATAGTCTGGGCAGTTTCACGAGTGTTCTTAAAGTGAACACGAAGATTTGAACCTCTTAACTTGCATGATTTTATGGGCTTTTCTGGGTCGAGTGAATAGAGCACCATTTTTAGAGGTCACCTCAGGCCACTTACCGGAAAAGGAATAAAGGAGAACTTTTACTCATCCAGAAGAAAAATGAGTTAATACAGATTGTTTAATGGTCTTAATTTTGTGTATTTCTCTGGAACATTGTTTTTAAATCTTTACTACTTGCTTCAGCTTACCTATTAATACACTATATTCTTATGTAAAATATATGATTTGGTATAAAGTATTAGCTATATTCAGTTGATTTAAATGTAATTATAGCATTATTTTATTTTTTTGTGTTTGTTCTAGTTCTTGGAAAACTACTGCTTTTGGTCAAGTGAGAACTGTAGACTCTGTTAGAAATGAAAATGACGTAGGAAACTTAGAGTACAGGGTATGTGATAGGGAATTGTGAGATTGAAAAGATATGTTAGGACCAGTTTGTGAATGGTCTTAAAGTCCATGCTGAGCTTGTGGGAACTTGAGTCTATGAAACCTTGGGAGTTACTGTTATGAAATCAGATAGCAATTCTGAAGAATTGAGCCTCAGAGAGGAAAACCTCTTATAGATTGGATTCCAGACGGATTCTGGGAAGCTCGTGGTCGCAGTTGGCCTAGGATAAGCCATTCTTCTGAACCCTCTTCCTCTGGGATTTCTAGGCATCTGGCTGAGTTGTGGAGAACTCTGGAGGTTGGGAGTTACTGTTGTGAAATCAGATAGCAATCCTGAAGAATTGAGCCTCAGAGAGGAAAACCTCTTACAGATTGGATTCCAGACGGATTCTGGGAAGCTCGTGGTCACAGTTGGCCTAGGATAAGCCATTCTCCTGAACCCTCTTCCTCTGGGATTTCTAGGCATCTGGCTGAGTTGTGGAGAACTCTGGAGGTGGAGCTGCCCAAAACGACCTGGATTCTCTGGAGACTCCTGAGGAAGCTGCAGAAATGCCATGATTCTGGCACCCAGGAGAAGATGGCCTATGTGGCTGTTGCTGTAAGCCCTTGAGCTTTGCCCCTCCAACTTTAGCCCACCATGGCCCTCCTGGATAATTGGCCCAGCACCATCTGGAGAGTGTTCCGTTTGGTTCCTCTCAAAGTTTGTTTCCCTCATCCATTTACAAATCCACCAGTGTCGCCACCAAGGGATGGACGTGGAGGAGGCTGAGATGAGTGAAGGAGTCAGTATGGTTTCATCTGTTTTAAGCATTCTTTTCCTCATCTTTTAAAAAATGTGTATCATCATAGTCAAGAGAGTACAAACATTTCAAAGAATATAGAAGAATATAAAATAGAAACCAAAGGTCCTCCTTTGAAAAATTGTTTTTATTTTTTATTTAATTTTTTTTGGCCACACCTCACAGCATGCAGGATCTTAGTTCTCTGACCAGAGATCAAACACACACCTCCTGCATGAAAGGACAGAGTCTTAACCACTGGACCAACAGGGATGTCTCCCAAAGGTCCACTTTAAGCAGAGGTTGGCAAACTTTTTCCGTAAAGGACCAGAGGGTAAATATTTTAGGTTTTTCAGGTCACATATAGTCTCCAGTCTCTACCACATATTTTTGGATATATTTTTAAATAATCCTTTAGAAATCAGGAAACTATTCTTAGCTCATGGCTATACCATGTCCCTAAAAATGAACTTTCTACAAGTGTTTATAATGTATAAACTTCTTGTATATGTACTTGGCATACTTTTTCCCTCTATATTTTTCCTTTTAAATAAATTTTTTTTAGAGCAGTTTTAGGCTCATAGCAGAACTGAGCAGAAAAGTACAGAGAGTTCCTATGTATTCCCTGCCTCCCCCATATCCATGCCTATTTTATTTCATTTTATTAACAATGTATTAATTTCTACTATACAGGAAGATGATTCAGTTATTTATATATATATGTATATTCTTTCTCATATTCTTTTCCACTATGGTTTATCACAGGATATCGAGTATAGTTCCCTATGTTATACAGTAGGACATTGTTGTTTATCCATTCTGTATATAAACTATTATATACAGGATGGATAAGCAAACTCCAAACTAATCCCAAACTTCTAATCCACCCCTCTTCCACCCCACTTCAAGACTACTTTTTACTTTATCTTATTCCCTACCAGTTTATGGCTCTGCTTTCTCTGACCTAAGTTTTTATCATACTTTTTTTTTAGCTTTCAGAATTACTTTGAAGTCTCTAATCTGCTATTGTCTTCTCTCTTACACTCTCTGTTCTTGTGGGTTTATGCCTTTTTGAAAATCCCTAAATGTCTTTTTAGTGCAGTTTTAGGTGTTAGGGCAGATAAAGGTATATATTTAATCTGATTAGTCTTTAAAATTCTGTATGTATATTAATAAGATCACAGTACATACCATTTGATGACCTGCTGTTTTTCATTTAACCATACACAAACTACTTTCTGTATCAATATGTAGAGCTCTCTGTTATCCTTTTCATAGCTGCATAGTAATTGGTTTTCATTACCTTTTAAAAAACAGGTAATACATGATGCAGAACCATTTATTTCATTATTGTTTCCTATTAATGAACATTTGACACTTTTCAAACTTTTGCCTTGAAAACAGTACTGTAGCAAACTTAATCATGCTTGCATCAATTTTGTTATACATGTCCAATTGTTTTCTTAGGGTAAAGTTCATTGAAGGGCAATTTCTGGGCCAAATGGTGGGCTCATTTAAACTTTTGGTAATGTTCCCAAATGACCCTCTAGAACTCTGCCCTTCTGTCGTCATGTGTGAGCATGGCCTTGCCACATCGAGCATTGTTGTCTAGCTGCTAGGTGAAAAAGGAACATATTCTAATTACAGTTCCATCATTAGCAAGGTTCAACATTTATGTATGTTCTTCAGTTGGTCATTTATGTTTCTTCTTTCTTCATGTCCTACACACCAGTGCTTCTCAGTTTTAACACACACGCAACCCACCATCATCTAAGGATCTAATTGAAATACACACTCTGATGCAGACATTCTGGGGTGGAGGAGGGGTGCTTGCGATTCTCCATTTCTAATCAGCTCCAGGTGACGCCAGTGCTCCTGGTAGGTGGGCCACACTTTGAATAGCAGGCCTTTTCATTTGTTCTTCCTGACATATAAGGGCATTGTATATATTAAAACTATCGCGTTTCTGCAAATTATTATCTTTGTTTATGAACAATTTTCTTTTTGCCCGGGGTTTAAGTTTGTATGTGGTCAAATATGTGAATGGTTTCCTTATAGTTTCCTTCTGGATGTCAGGATGTCCCACACTCTGGCAACTTTTAGTGACAACTTGACTCCTATCCCATTACCCTGTCACTTTTCATGTCCCTGCGTTGCTTACCACTACTGTTCTGCCTGTGATTTAGTAGAACCAGAAAGCATGTTCTGGAACAAGCAGAAGTAAAACAAAAGTAAGACTTAGGAATAGTGGGTGTTCAGCTCTGCTGTGTGCTTTTCTCCACAGGTGACAGATGCCCTTTATGAGGTGTTTGTGGGGAACAGACTCCGAGCAGCTACGTTCCGGCTCTTTCCTCAACTTCTCATGACACTCCTCGTCCAGGTTCACCACACCATCGGCCTCACCATGTCTGATGTTGCCATCCCCAGTGGCCTGTACCCGGAACAGGAAGTGTCTTCAGAGGTCACCCCCTTGTGGTACTGTCCATTGTGATTTTGTTGACCAGGAATCATTCTGTGCTCTCACTGGCTCTCTTTGGTCTTACTGGTGAAAGTCACTCAGTCATGTCTGACACATTGAGACCTCGTGGACTGAAGCCCATGAGGCTCTTCTGTCCATGAAATTTTCCAGGCCAGAATACTGGAATGGGTAGCCGTACCCTTCACCAGGGGATCTTCCCAACCCAGGGATCAAACCCAGGTCTTCTGCATTGCAGGTGAATTCTTTACCATCTGAGCCAAGGAATATTGGGAAGCCTAACAATAATGGCGTGGGTAGCCTATCCCTTCTCCAACGGATCTTCCCTACCTAGAAATCAAACTGGGGTCTCCTGCATTGCAGACAGATTCTTTACCAGCTGTGCTACCAGGGAAGCCCAGTCTTATCGATGTCAAGGCAAATTTGGCTATCTGAGTTCAGATGCCCTGCAAAATAATGGGTGACAGCATGCCAGCCCTTTCTTGATAAATCAGGTAATGGCAGAGACAAGCGAGACAGCCTTAAACCTACCTCCAAGACCAACTGATCCAAAGCTGAGCATTTTCTCATTTCTGCTTAAGGTATAGGGAGGTATTTTTAAATTCCCCTTTAGGGTCTCAATAGAAATTTCTCAGTATTTCTGGGGCACATGGATTTCTTTATGAGGAAGTGCTCTAATGTGGAATATTTAAGAACGCCTGACTAAGAGGCAGAAGAACTTGAGTTCTGATTCTCATTCATTTTTTGTTTAAGTATTTATTTTAAGTTCTGCTGGGTCTTTGTTGCTGCACGCAGGCTTTCTTTTGTTGCAGCGAGTTGGGGGCTACTCTTTAGCTGCTTTTCATTGCCATGGCTTCTCACTGTGGAGCATGGGCTCTAGGTGCACGGGCTTAGTGGTGGCTCGAGTGCAAGGCTCCATAGTTGTGATGCACAGGCTTGGTTGCCCTGCTGCATGTGAAAGCAGGGATCAAACCCGTGTCCTCTGCATTGGCAGGAGGATTCTTAACCACTGGACCACGAGGGAAGTCCTGATTCTCATTCCTTTAAATAGCTCTGTACTCTGGGCAAATCTTTCTGTTGTTCTGTGCCTCAGTTTCCTTATCTGTAAGTGAACTCAGGCTAGGTATTCTCCAAGAACCTTTCCAGCTTCAAGATTCTCTGATGTTATGTCCAAAATACTAGTTCGATAAGTAGTTTTCAAAAGCAGTGGAGGAAATTTTAGGGGGGTATAAATTCTATGTAAATAAAGCTGTAAAGAAAAAAGCAGTGAATCTCAGTTTAGCATCCTACATCATTTGTTTTGCCATAGACTTCTTTCCATTCTCCCAGGGAAACACAATTTTACTGGATTTCTTTATGCTTAGAGTTTGTGTGAAGGGCCTTTCAAGTATTAGAGCACTGAGAATCTTTAGGAAAATCTAGAAAGAAGAGAATTACAGTCCAGCAGCTAACAATACATGGCCCTCCTCGGTGAAAGCAGGTGATTTTATGCTCTTCAGTTGAAGGGACCTATACTATATTCACTTGTACTGTTTTTGTTGGATTAGCTTCGCCATACAGGCTACAAAGACTCTCCTCCTCAGAACATTCTGCTGGGAGGAATTCAACATCATGGAAAAGAATAAAGGATGGACCCTTCTGGAAGGAAAAGATTGCCATCTTCAGGGAGTATCCCTCCTTGCCAAGTAAGACTTCCTTGCCATGCATCCCTACTCTAAATCAGCTGTGTTTTAAGGTATTTTTTTCCCTCCTTTTAGTTATCACAGCCACCAAGGTTGAATAACCTTCTCATCCCAGAATGGGCAAATGCCCATAATTCCAGCCAAATTTTTCAGCCCTGCCTTACCCACGGGAGGAGAAAGGGAAGACAGAGGATGAGATGGTTGGATGGCATCACTGACTCAATGGACATGAGTTTGAGTAAACTCCGGGGGTTGTTAATGGACAGGGAGGCCTGGCGTGCTGCAGTCCATGGGGTCACAAAGAGTCGGACACGACTGAGCGACTGAACTGAACTGAACTTATCCTCCTGTGTGCCTGAAACTGAGCAAAAACTTGAGAGCCCCCCCACTCCCCACCTCGCCCTGGGAACATTGCTCTCTGAATAAGAGCATTTCTGAGAGTCGTTCTGTGTTCTGTTTTGCAGTGCATTGCTGGAGAGAAATCACCTCCTTGCACATAAGGTCATGTACCTGTTAGTGCCTTTTCTTAACCGAGGGAACGATAAACATAAGCTCACATCAGCAGGCTTTTTTGTGGAGGTAAGACTTCTTCTTTAGAGGCTGTGTGTATTCAGGAAGCCTTATAAGGCAGCTGTACCGGCCCTCCTAGGCCATGTCCAGCTGAGTGACCAACTAGGGTTCAATTCAGACATAGGATAGAAATGGTCCAAATTTTAACCTTATTGAAGTTCTTCTGCCCACATACTCAGTATTCCTTAGGTCCCTGCAGTGGAAGCATCATCCTGTAATGTATGTGCTGCAGAATAGAAGTTTCAAAGTAAAATAGGTGTTTTGGAGTTGGTGGGAAGCTGGCTCCCCTCATGAAAAAGGGCTAAAAGGTGACTTCTTTGACCACTTTCTGGATTCTTTCAGCTTCTTCAGAGTCCAGTGGCTAGGAGATTTCCCAGCATATACTGTGTTGCCCGCTTGAAAGACTGGCTACTTCTTGAAAATAATCCCTTTAAAATACTTGCCCTGAGGGGACTGTGCTATCTTACCAGACAGGGGGAAATGGTAAGACCACTGATTCTATTTTTTTCATTAATTAGTTTAAAAAAGTATTTATTTTTAATGGAAGGATAATTGCTGCACAATATTGTGTTTGTTTCTGCCATACATCAACATGAATCAGCCACAGGTATACATATGTACATAAGCTCTTTTGCCTTCTCTACATATCAGTCCTGCCAATACTGAGAGATGGCATCAGGCCCTCTTTAATTCTCTGTTCTGGGCTGGTCAAGACAACCAAAATCTCAACAAGCACCAGGGACAGAACACAGGCGGGAAGCCCTACTCTGGTACCAGAGGAAGTGCCATCGGGAGGGGTGGTGATACGCTGTTTTGGGTACACAGAGGGAAGACATCAAGAGCTTGCTGCCGTGCATCCTAGATCTTTTATATGAATCCGACGAGAAGATTGTTTTGTTGGCCATTCAGATACTCCTGCAGTTTGTCAGGACGATGGATTTCACCACCCTGACTACCATGATGAGGACCCTCTTCTCCTTATTTGGTGATGTAAGATAAGGGGAGAGGAGAGACTTTCCTAGGGGGAAGGTAATTGGCATAACAGCAAACCGAAGTTGGGATAGCATTAAATACACTCTATTTTAGATCGTACTTTTTTGTTCAGAGCACTTTCAAATCTCTTAAGACCCTTCTAGGTAACCCGTGATGTTGGTAGGGTTGGTGTTACTGTTTTTCAGATTAAAAAAACTGAGGCATAGAGACTTGCCAAGGTACTCCCCTGCTTCCTGGGATGAAGGAGTTTCTATAAGATAAGACATTGTCTTTTCTTTTCAAAGAACAATCAAGATTGGGTCAGGATAGTGGACTTTACTTATGTCTCCATCCCAGATCCCAAAGGTTTATAAAAAAAAAATACACGGGGAGACTTCCCTGGCTGTCCAGTGGTTAAGACTCTATGCTTCCACTGCAGGAGGCGTGGGTTTCATCCCTGGTCAGGGAACTAAGATCCTGCATGCTAAGTGGCCCAACCAAAAAAAAAAGAGAAATATATGTGGCACAATGAACCACATTCTAAAGAGTCAAATATGCCAAGGCTGGAATTTTTAATTTCAACAAAACAGCATGTGATATGTATGTGCTAAGTTGCCTCAGTCATGTCCAACTCTTTGTGACCCCATGGACTGTAGCCTGCCAGGCTCCTCTGTCCATAGGATTCTCCAGGCAAGAATACTAGAGTGGGTTGCCATGCCCTCCTCTGGGGGATCTTCCAACCCTGAGATCAAAGCAGCATCTCTTACATCTCCTGCATTGGCAGGCAGGTCCTTTACCACTAGCACCACCTGGCAAGCCCAGCTTGAGTGAATAGTTATTACTAGGAGTAGATACAAACAGTGATGACCAGAGTGAGAGAATGAGCCATGCAAAGCAGCAAGTGTGACTGTCTCCACATATATTTGGTTTCTTGCCCTACCAACATCTAAATATCCTCCTGTTACGACTGGCATTCCAGACGACCTAGAGCTCTTATAAGTTAAGCATGAACACATTCAGTGAGTTGCTTCCCTTTGAACATCCTTCATAGGTAAGACCAGATGTTCATCGTTTCTCCATGATTCTCTTTGGAGCCTCCATAAAGTCTGTGAAATACACAGATAAGAAGGGTGCAGAGAGCCAAGTCCTGGACAGCTTGGTCCCACTTCTTCTGTATTCTCAGGATGAGAATGATGCAATCGCTGCGGTAATGCCTACTGTTAACTTCTTTCAGCCCTGAATAAGTTCAAATCCAGAGCCAACTCTGCAAACAGGCACTCATATCTCTGAGGGCAGGGACTTTATTCCCCATTTCCTCTGGCACAGGCTTCCCTTCAATTATTTTACCTAAGTGAATTGTGTGAAAAATCTTAATCCTTTTTTCTGTGTAGCAAATCATGACTCTATGTGGGTGAGAATATTATACCTTTCTGTAGCCCCTGCAATATTCAGCCTAGCCCCGAACTCTCAACACACTGCCCAATTCAACAAAATCTTTCTGTTAATGAGGATCACAGTCTGTTGTCTTTTCTCTTTAATTCAAGAACGGGCTTGTGGCCTTGAGACAAATAGACTAGTGTTGAGGTTAAATCAGGAAGAGAAGCTTCTCTGAAATCTGGGGATTTCTTTGACATCTCCTTAATCTTCCATGGGTTCCTCCATAAGAATTGTGGGAGGGATGGCATCATCTTTAGTACTGTCCCATACCTCAGAAGCTGGTCTTTTTCAAGGTCCTGTGACCACCAGTTACAGCCAACCAGAGAGGTGGGTTTAGGCTGCAAGGAGTCTGGGAAAATGCTGGAGCTCCCACCCACCTATGCTCCTCCTTATAGAGGGATTCAGAAACAGGACTGAAGATTACAGTGGACCTTGGCACCTTGTTATGGGGGAAGTGTTATGGCCTTATAGCCATAAATATAAAATATTTCAGACCTCAGTGAAGTATAGGGCAGAGCTTCCCAACCAAGTGTTGGGAAAGTGTGCCCCATAGAGGTCATGGACAGGGACAGACAGTACTGATCCCCAACCCCCACCCCGCGCCCCAGCCAGCTTTTGGCGATCAGACAAAGCCTCGAGCAGTCAAGACTCTGGGCTTATTTTTCTAGCATAAGGTTAGGAATCACTGGCACTGACAACATAAGTTAAAACATCAATACCACCTAGGCTGAGAAATAAAACCGGAAAAAATCATACAAAATATCAAATTTTGTTATCATTTCTGAGGTATTAGTTTTCATGTTTTAAAACTTTATCTGAAAAAAAAAAGAAAAAAATTTATATTTTAAAAAACTTTGTTCACATCATTTGTAAATCCTTTCAGCAACTTGCTTTTCTTTGTTTAACACATTTAGAAGATTTATTCATGTTCTATAGCTCTGGTTCATTTATCACTGCTCTACAGAATATTGTCGTGTAACTGCAACTTATCCCATTCTTTTATTCCTGGACATTTAGATTACTTTTACTTTTTCCTTATTACAATGCTGCAATGAGCATTTTGGTAGAATTCTTTTGTACATGTGTGAGAGTTTCTTTTTTGTATGTGTGTGTGAGAGAGTTTCTTGAGGGCATCAACCCAGAAGTGGAACATCTGGGTATCTTTAACTTTACTAGACACTTACAATTCCTAAGAAACTAACTGAACTAATGTGCATTCCCATCTGTCCCCAGAGGAATTTTAATGGCCCAGATGTCCAGTGGACCTGGGCCCAAACACTTGCTTGGAGACTTACAGGGGTGTTATATGGTGCATGGAAGCCTTCTGAGGGCAGTGAGTAAAGAAGACCGCTTGCTAATTTTGCTCAAGTATCAGGATCAAGAGAGGATCAATACTTTCCAAAGTTTCTTCCAAGCTAGAGATTTACAAGGACTGTGAGATGGAGAGCTACTTTCCTGTGTGGAGTGACAGGAGAATAACATAGGAGCAGCCAGTAGGCATGGGCGCCCTCTCTCTAGAGCATAGGGTAGTGGGACTCCTGCCCAAATCTCTGATCTGGGTATTACACTTGATGTTAGCAGCTCTCACTTATGCCCTTGACCAGTGGTTTCTCCATTTTCCCCAGAACTCTGCAGATTTTATGGGTTCTCTGTAGAGACTGTTTGGGAAAGTTGAAGGACGGCCCCTTGCCCTCACTTCAACCAAGATAATTCTGAGTTTCTCATATTAGACTTTAGCGTTTTATTTGAAGAAAGGTAATCTCAGCTAAAACATGTTTGAAAATGCTGATCTCTGATCATCCTTTTCACAGGAGAGCAGGCAAGTGCTAACTATATGTGCCCGGTTCCTGAAGTGGAAGCTGCCCCAAGCAGTGTACTGCAAAGCTCCCTGGTTCATCAACCCTAGTGACGTTGCAACAATCTGCAAATTCTTTGTACGTGAGCGATGATGGCTTTGTTAACTCCTTAATATGCTGACATGCTTATTTTTTTTTAGACATAGTTTTTAATGAAGGAATATGACATAAAGGAAACATTTCCCATCCTTCTCACATCAGCATTTGATATCTATGACCGGTCTTGTTCTGTGAATCCATTTTTCTGTAGTTTCCTCCCAAATGAATCAAAATTCACTTTCTCTTACCATCCTTCCTCACCAAAAAAGCCTGGTGAACTCTTGGGAATTCCACTAACCTGACTTAGGGGCTGCAGAGTCAGGGTGATAGTACGTGCTCAAAAACTACTTATGGAGTGAATGGAAATGGGGTTATGTATGGCCTTTGCAATGATCTTTAATCCTTTCTTTGGACATAGTGGATTATTTTACCCTCCATCAGAGCAGGAGCCCCAAGCAAGGGCTGCCGTGCTGTTGTAAGCCTTGCAACACAATGGCAGCGTGCCCCTGGCTCTGAGAGGCCCCAGATGGCATCCTTTCTCTATGCAAACTTGACAGAGGCTACTGTGACTCATCTTAGGGGCAGGCTTGAGCCAGAGCAGCCCAAGGAGGCCCATCCATGGTTTTCTAGACACTGAGTCTAGAACCACTGGGCTCCTATTATGAAGACCCCAGGACTGACTCTTCCCAGGGATCTTCCATATGTGCAGCCATTGAGGACCCAGTAGGGCCTCCTCTGATCAGACTTACTGGCCTAGGAAGCCCCACAATGCCCTCATGTCAGGCTTTCCATGCAGGATTATCTCTCTGACCTGCAATCAAACCTATCACAGATGCACTAATGACAGTATTTTTGCAGCAAGAAATTCAGTCCTGTCGGGCGATGAGACTACATATTGTCCATGTTAAATCATAAGTTCTATAAGAACAAAATCCTGTCCTCTTCCTGTCCCCGAGGTGCCTGTGCTGGTAAGCGATCCACTGAGGGGTGAATTCATTCATCCATTAAGCGTAACACGCTCCATGTGCAACAGGCCGTGGAGAACCCAGAAACATGCCCAAGATGAAAACTTGTAAGGGAAGCTTACAAACTAGTGAGGGAGATTAAACCTCTGTGAAACACTGAATGGAAACGCAAGGTGGAAAATGACGTGTTGCCAAGACAGAAGGACCTGCAAAACACTCAAGAGTACAGGGTTAGGTCAGGAAGGTAAGAGCTGTCAGGGAATAGCTATTCGGAAGGCAGAGCTCAAGACTGAGCTTAGAGACCCGAGAAGACTTAGATATAGAAAAGAAACGACAGATTAGAGGCACTGCAGGCACATTATGCGGGTGTGAGCGAGGTATATTCAGAGGATTTAACCTTGCCAAGGGCCTTGTTATTGTGGCATAATTCACTGAGCAACTGTAGTTATTTCAACCACTATACTCTGTATGTATATCTGACATAGTCCCTATATAGTGAGGCTGATAAAAATAGTGCTGCTACTTCACTCCTTCATACTCTTCCCCCCACCCCTCCTTAGGGAACAAAATGCAAGGGGAAGGTCGACATCTTAGCCCAAACATTGATGTTCTCCAAGAATGCAAAACTTCCTATCAGAAGAGCAGCAGTCTTATTAGTAGGTACAGAGAAAATCCTTTCATTTCTACAGTCACTTTTATCCTGTGCTTTCCCAAATTGCGTTTTTGGGTGTCCCCATTCTTTATGAAGAAAGGTGACCTTGAAAATACTTCTTTGGAGAAGGGGGCTATGTTATCCGTAGGTAACTATCAGGCACTTGGAGGAATTCAATTTTTAGAAAATCTAATTATCAGAAAGTCAGTTGTGCCAGCTTCGTAAAGCCAGACCCAGATCACAGACTCACGGACTTTATCCTGCATTTAGGGCTCTTATCGAGGTACATGGATCACAGCGAACTCAGGACGAAGGGTACTGACTGGATAGAGGATGGTAAGTGGTAAACACTTGGACTTTGGGGTACCCCATGTTTTCCAAACTTGAGTTACTTGAGTCAGGCTCTGTGGTAGAGATGAGACTGGGAACCAGAGAGCCTGACTTTAGTTATTTAAGAAAAAGCCCTTGGAGGCTTCAACCAAATGATAGTCTCCTTCAGGCCAGTTCCTTCTTCCGGAAAAGACATGACCCTATTTGTCTTGGAAACTAGCTTTGATGAATGTCTCAGGGGCAATTTCTGAAGTTCATCTGTCAGAAAATAAATTATGTAGAAATATTATCTTAGTAAGTTATGATGACACCTCATGAGTACTACACAAATGGACTGCAGCCGTCTTTTCTGTACGTGGCTGTTGTCCCGTAAGGTGGGGGGACTTGCTAATAGAGGATTTTATAGTCCTGTAAGGCAGCTGTCATGTAAGTGGCTTTCTACAGTTGTACAGCTTTGGGGATTTGTCACTCAGAGAATATTTATTTTCATTTAATAAGTAGTCGTACAATCAGAAAGTACCATGAAATGCTAAGTCTCACTATTCAAAAGCATGTACTTTGTGAACCAAATTAAAATCCTGAACAACTCATTGCTTTTAAAATAAAAATATGTAACTGGTAATAGAGCCAGAAGCTGAAACTTATTTAAGAAAGATCATGCCACTTTTCTCTATGGTGCTCTACTTCCCCATAGATATCAAAAGCAAAAAAGAAAAGAAAAGTCATGTAGTTATTTTATTCTATGAGATGAGATTTCACGTGGTCAATTCTGGTCAATTAAAAGGAAATTATTTTCTAATCTAAAACGCTGGGGAACCAAAGTTCTTTTTCCATTCCGAATTTATCTATATATATAAAAAATATATCTGTACAGATGATTTAGGATGTGTGTGTGTGTGTGTGTGGGTGTGTGTGGGTGTGTGTGCGCGCGCGCATGCTTAGTTGCTCAGTCATATCTGACTCTGCAACCCAGTGGACTGTAGCCCACCAGGCTCCTGTGTTCATGGAATTTTCTAGCCAGGAATACTGGAGTGGGTTGCCATTCCTACTCCAAGGAATCTTTCTGACCTAGGGATCAAACCCACGTCTCCTGTATCTCCTGCATTGACTGATGGATTCTTTACCAATGAGTCACCTGGGAAGCCCAAAGATATATATAGGGTTGGCCAAAAAGTTCATTGACGTTTTCCTATTACATATGGAAAAACCCAAATGAACTTTTTGGCCAACCCAATGTGTAAATTATATACATATACATCAGAAAGAACCTTATTAAATTGCCATTTTGTAAGGCAAAAACAGTCAAATATCCTCAATCTCCCGTGGTTAAATCTAATGGAATAATCCCACCCTCTTTCTTCCCTTACAGTGGCTTATCTGTCTTAGAAACGGGGCAGAACATCCTCGCACTCCTTTTTGGACAAGTTTATGTCATTTATCACAGTTAATTTTGGCTAAATGTGAACAAAAAAATAACAAAAATTTAAATATGAATTGAGATGAATTTCATGACAAAAATAAGTTTCAGTTCCTTTGGATTCCAAAATTGATGTCTGCTCTTTCATGTGTTCTGTGGAACACATAGATCTTCATGCAAGAGCTGTAAAAAACTAAAGACTAGTCAAATATTCCATTTCTAAAATAAGCATGATGAATTTAAAGACTAAACTACTACTTGAATAAAAGCTCTAAACTACGAAGAGGTCCTGAGTATTTTTGAAGTCTTGGAGAGTTAGAAATTAAAGAGAGACCTTTTTAATTTTTTTTTTTGGCTTTGCCATTCCATAGTGGGATCTTAGTTGCCTGACCAGGAATCTAACCCATGTGCCCTGCAGTGGAAGCATGGAATCCTAACCACTGGACCACCAGGAAGTCCTGACCTTTTTCTAATATTCAAACACAGATCCATAAAGTAAAATGATAGATATTTCTACATAAAAATTTTAAATATCAACTTTGAAAAATAAAGAAGCAGACAAAACTGAAAAACAGGAAATAATATGGGATGAGTATATTTACATTATGATAAATGGTTAATATCCGTAAAACACATCACTATTTCTGCCAAAGAAAAGTGGCAAACAATATGAATAAGTAGTTCATAGAAAAACAATAGCCAGTGAAAGATGTACGAAATAATTGATGAGATACAAGAGTACATTAAAGAGTATCTGTGAAAGGGAAAACTATGAATTCTCATGTGTGATCAATGAATATTGGAAATCATAAGTACAGCAAAATAAAATTATGGTAACAAAAAAAACAATAGTGAATAAGTATATGAAAAATTTTACTAGTAATCAAAAGTTTGTGAAATAAAACAATGATGAGATGACAGTATGTGTTTTCCTTTCAAAATGGCAAAGATTACTAGTTAATACTCAATGTTGATGTGTTAAGGGAAAACTGACATTATCATACACTGGTATGAGCATAACTTTTTATGACATACTCTTTAAAAAATTTTGTTTGGATATGCTGAGTTTTAGTTGAGGCATGCAGGATCTTCAGTTGTAGCATATGAGCTCTTAGTTGCAACATGTTGGATCTAGTTCCCTGACCAGGGATAGAACCAGGCATCTTGCATTGGGAGCATTGAGTCTTAGCCACTGGACCACCAAGCAAGTTCCTGAGCATAATTTGATACAACTTTTTAATAGGGAAGTTTGGCAGTATGTATCAAAACCCTTTATTTTTATTTATTTACTTAATTTTTAAAATTGTTTATTTACATGCTGTGCTGGGTGTTAGTTGTGGCATTCAGGATCTTTAGTTATGACATGCGAACTCCTAGTTGCAGCATGTGGCATCTTTAGTTGCAGCATGTGGGATCTAGTTCCCTGACCAGGGATTGAACCCGGGCCCCCTACACTGGCAGCACGGAGTCTTAGCCACTGGACCACCAGGGAAGTCCCTATCAAAACCCTTTAAATAAATATACACACTGACTTGATCGCACTTCCAGGAAATTGAACTATGAAAGTTAGCAAAAATGGTTACAGAAATGTTCATTTAAGTGTTATTTAAAATGGCAAAAATAGGAAGCATCTAAGATTTTAAAAAATAGGAAATTAAATAGAGTTTATCCATATTGTAGAATCATATATGTAGCCATGAAAAATATTGTAGGAAAATGGTTAAATGACTTAGATAAATGATGATGCAATATTATTAAATAAAATAAGCAATGATTAGATAATTTGTATATTATGGTTCCATCTGGACAAAAATAGAAACATACCAGTGTAAATGAATGAATGGAAATAGACCAAAAAAGTTAACGCTGGTTTTCTCTGACAGGAGGATTTTAAGTGACTTTGATTTTCTTCTAGTGCTTACATACATGTATTGTCTAAATTTTCCACACAATGAACGTGTATTTCCTTTGCAATATGAAAACATACATTAAAAATTTTAAAGAAAAATTAAAAAGGAATATGATTTATTAAAATATGCTTGCTCCTTGGGAAAAAAGCTATGACCAACCTAGACACCATATTGAAAAGCAGAGACATTGCTTTGCTCACCAAGTTCCGTCTAGTCAAAGCTATGGTTTTTCCAGTAGTCATGTATGGATGTGAGAGTTGGACTAAAGAAAGCTGAGCGCTGAGGAATTGATACTTTTGAACTGTGGTTTTGAAGAAGACTCTTGAGAGTCCCTTGGACAGCAAGGAGATCCAACCAGTCTATCCTAAAGGAAATCAGTCCTGAATGTTCATTGGAAGGACTGATGCTAGAAGTTGAAACTCCAATACTTTGGCCACCTGATGCGAAGAACTGACTCACTGGAAAAGACCCTGATGCTGGGAAAGATTGAAGGCAGGAGGAGAAGGGGTTGACAGAGGATGAGACGGTTGGATGGCATCACCGACTCAATGTACATGAGTTTGAGCAAGCTCCAGGAGTTGGTGATGGACAGGGAAGCCTGGCATGCTGCAGTCCATGGGGTCGCAAAGAGTCAGACACGACTGAGCGACCGAACTGAACTAAATGAGAGTAACCTCAAAGACCCAACGGGGCTTCCCTGGTGGCTCAGCAGGTAAAGAATCCGCCTGCGATGCAGGAGACCTGGGTTCAATCCCTGGATTGGGAAGATCCCCTAGGAGAAAGGAATGGCTACCCACTCCAATATTCTGGCCTGGAGAATTCCATGGACTGTGTAGTCCATGAGGTTGCAAAGAGGTTGCATTGAGCAACTTTCGCTTTCCAGGGCCAACACAGGAACTCAGAAATTAACAGTGTTATATATGGTCTGCCAGGCCCATATAATTTGAACTTGGACTACTTAGCAGTTTGATTATTTTAAAGGAGTAAAATATTTGGCAACTCAGAAACAAGTAAGTTTTGTAAGTGAAAACTGGAATTGATCCACAAATATATAGACTTTCACATAGAAGCTTGGAAAAAGTTAGGTCTCCATCTCAGCTGCTCTGGGCATACTGGGTCCTTTGTGTCTGACCAGTGATCGTTTCTATAGATCTTCACCTGCAATTTGTTTTCTTACCACTTAGATCTGAAAAAACTGCTGCATGACCCTGAGCCATCTCTGCGCATCATCGCCTCCCAGGCTCTATTCCGAATCCAGAAGGCGGTGGCTGAACCACATTCCAGGCAGACACTGTACGGGCTGAGGAAGCTCATAGGTTGTTTGCCTATCTAGAAGCCCAAGGCAAGCAACACTAGGTAAAAAAAAAAACAAAAAAAACTAATCCCTTCAGAAGCCCCAGAAGCACCTCGTGCTCCATTAGCAAGAAACTTCCTCCACCTCACATCATATTTTTTGCTGTCAAAACCTTTAAGGAATGGCAATATAGAAGAGAGAGCAGCTTCTGGTGTACCTTGGCAGAAACAGTGAAAATCTATTGAGATTCTGAGGCATGCCAGAACATCCATAAAGTTCTAGTCTTGATAAAGAGGTCGAGGAAAGCTTCGAGAGAGTCTCAGTGTTCATATTGCTGTGTTGGTAGTGTTGGCTCTTTTGTCAAAGCTTAGTCTGCTTGTCAACCATCTTAAGAATAAAGTAGCAACCAGTTCTTATAATTTGATGCTAGTGATATATTTTTTATAAAACTCTTTATGGCCTTTCTCCTTCCTCTTTCTCTTAAAAACAAGCAAGAAGCCGTTTCTGAAGTGGTGTAATACTAAAGTATCTGATATATGTAAAGTTTCCACTCCTTACTTTCTCTCTCTTATTTTCCTAATTCCTCTCCTACAACGGCTATCAGAACCTCAAATGATTCTAGGATGGGAACTGTTATTTGTTGAGGACCCACTGTCTGTTTTAACCTTTAACCATAGATGGAGAAAAGTTTCTTACAAGTAGACATTTTCTGAGAAAGAGATTTGTTTTTACTGAGTGAATACTTTGATAAGCTGCATGTGGAAGGTTGGGACTAGAGTAATTAGAGATGGTTTCTCATGGGCTAATTCCCAGGCTCTTGTTTGAGGAACCTAAGTGGAGAGCAGAGCTCAGTTATTTAAGGTAATGGAGAGGCATCTTGGAGGTGGGATGGGAAAAGAGAAAGGAAATGAGGCACTGGCATATGAAGAAGAGACACATCCAATGGTGGATTGCATAAAGTTGTATGAATCCTTACCCCATCCCACATTCACCCCATCCCTCTGCCAAGACATCTTTAGAAACACATTTCTCCATGATTCATGGTAAGTTGGATATATTTTGAGGGATGTGACAGCCAAGGGTGGCTTCAAGAGCAAGATTCCTACTCAAGAGAGGTCTTCATATTTGGGACTCGCAGACAGGAGTTTTGAGCTAAAAGGCAGGCTCCAGCTGCGCATGGACTAACTCTTCACCCTCAAGCAGAGCTAAGAATACCCCTTGAGGGTGGCCACTGGATGCCAACTTCAGTGCATTGAGCTCATTGGAGTTACGTGCACCCCTTACTGCTTTCTCTTTGTTTTTTCCTTTTTTTTTTTTAACTGCTTTCTCTTTGGTCTCACTACATGCCACCAATTCCAGTCTCCCCTTTTGAACTATCCATCTTGTCAATCACGCAATGAAGATGATTAATGCGTATTGAGTGCTTACAATGTACCAGATTCTAAGTACATTGTATGGTTGACTCTTTTAATCCTCATTACCACTCCATGTATTATTATCTCCATTTGGCAGATGGGGAAGCTAAGAGACAGAACATGAAGGTGACTTGCCCAAGGTCACACAACTAGTAAATTCACAACCTCAAGTTCTGGCTCCAAAACCCACATCCTTGGCCGGTCTGCTCTGCTCCTCTCCAGTGTGCTCTTTCCCTTCATTGTGAATAAAGATTTCCTCTACAGTTCATCTCAGCTGTTGAACTCATGCAATCAAACAAATGTTGTGAAATGTTATTGAGCCTCAGATTACAAAGTTTGAACACTTCTTACCTAAAAGTTAGTGCATCTTATTTTTTTTTTCCCAACGGGATAGAATGCACATGCTACAATGTAAGGAGTGGAGTTAGAGCAAAAGGTGGTGATTAGTCTTGAGGAATATTTTCTGAGTCCTTGGTTTAATCTCATGAGCTATCCTTGTCTCACTGCAGGAAACAGATCTTTTAGATTTAGGAAGCAATTTAGACCTCCAGTGACATATAAGAGGTTGAGCAAATCCTTTCTCTTTACTCAGATTTACCCTAGAGTTGCTCTCCAGGTGGTATTTTATTGTCTGAGTGATACCACTAACAGGGAGTAGCAAGCACAACAATGCTTATCCTATTTTATTTATGTTTATTGTGTTAAAATCCACAGAGAGAAGCATCCATTAAGAGAGGACTGCGCTTCACTCAGCTACCTCAGTGGTTTGGGAAGGGCTGAAGAAGCACTTAATAGTGATTGTATGAACAAGTCTGTTTATTCTAAATATCTCCATTACTTTTATATAAGGCTGTCTTCACAGATAGGTTTATTTTTTTATGGAATTTTAAAAATATACAAAACAAGTATTTCTGGACACTTAATTTGTTGTAATATGTTGAAATAAAAGTTCCATACAATTAAATATAGTTTTGACTTTATTTTCATCATATACTTTTCAAATGTATTGTTTGTTATCCATTACTGGCCCAACCATGTCTTTATTATTTTATATTTTCCCTTTTTTAAAACTTTGAGTATCACTTTTCCTCCTTATATTGAGATATGTATTCTTTCTTCTTATTGAAGTCTTTCAACCAACCAAACCAAACCTACTAAACGCTGAATTTAAGCTCAGAACCTGTATTAGTTAATCTTAGGAAATCACTTTTGTGGCAATAGGGGCACAACACTAAAAAAGGAAAAGAATTTCTAGGCAGTTCATGTGTTGTGACCTTAAAACTAAAGAAGTTGGTATTTCCAAGGACCTTTCCACTGCAATAGCCTTGGTGATTTTTTTTTTTTATACTTATTTTTGTATATTTATTTTTCTAAATTTGTTTTTCTATGTTTATTTGGCTACACTGGATCCCACAATGTTGCAGCATATGGTTTTTTAGTTGCAGCCTGCAAGATCTAATTCCCTGACCAGGGATTAAACCGGGCTCACTGCACTGGAGGGGAGAGTCTTAGCCACTGGACCACCAGGGAAGTGCTGTCTTGGTGATTTTTATAGAGTTTTTGTGTTGTATTACTGCCCAGATTATCATTTTAGGTCAAGATCCCTTAGAATTTATAAGTCTGGCCAACCAATTTCATTGCATTTTAGTATTTTATATGAAAAAATTTTTTTCAAACGGGTTTTAGGCCAAACACATTTCTACAACTTCCTTTGTGGTAACCTATTTTAGAGTTTTAAATAGTCTTGTCATGTTTGGTTTTTTTTTTTCTTTTAAGATTTCTAAGCCCAAATTTCTGGCAGTCATTTCCATCTCCTGCATTATTAAGATAATAAAAATAATAGAATTTTTTATTAAAATAATTGAAAATCTTTTTAAATTATAAAAAATACCGTCAAAGCTTTTCTTATTTGACAGTTAATGAAATTGCCACAGCATCATGGCTGCTCAAGAACCTGTTAAGATGTTTGAAATATTAGTATTATACCACCACCCAGGTCTTATCACTGCCAAAAGTGAAATAAAAGCATGAAACAGACATTATTAGTTAAGTAGTCTTGTGTTGAAAAAAAATCAGTAAACGATTGAATCTGAAAACAATCTCAAGATATTCATCTCTGCATCTGATTCTTTATATGAAAGCCCCGACCTCAATGTACTTCTTTAAACTCAGGATATTAAGTCAGTTAGGATTATTTGAAGTTAAAACACAGTATTTTAAAAGAGAAAACATTCAGAAAACTGTTTTGTCTTATTACAGATTAAAGTGGTAATGCATGTGTGTGTTCATGCATCAATCATGCTAAATCACTTCAGTCGTGTCCAACTCCTTGTGACCCTTTGGACAGTAGCCTGCCAGGGATCACTGAAAAATCCATGGGATTTTTCAAGCAAGAATACTGGAGTAGGTTGCCATTTCCTCCTCCAGGGGGTCTTCCTGACCCAGGGATCAAACCTGAGTGTCCTGTGTCTCCTGCATTGCAGATGGACTCTTCAGGCTTGAGAAGGTAATACTTGAGCAAAGACTTAAAGGAAGTGAGGGAGGTGGTTAGGCAGATCTAGGGAAAGAACATTCTGGGTAGAGGAAATAGCCATTTAAGTCCTAAGGCTCCAGGGTCAAAAGTCCTAAGGCTCCAGGGTCCCCTAGGCTAGTCAAGGAACCACAAGAAGGCCAGTATGACCAGGGTGGGGTAGGGAAGCTGAGAGGAGCAAATGAAGACAGAGGGAAGTGAAGCGATAGACCATGACAAAGAGTTGGGCTTAACTCTGAGTGACACGGGAGTCACTGAAACATTTTCAAATCTTTTGGATTTTTGCCAATTTCAGATTTTTTTTTTAATGGCTTTTCAGTGGCTTAAGTTTGCATTTTCTCTTATTAGAAAAGTTGAAAAAAAAAATGAAAAAAAAAAAAGAAAAGTTGAGCATCTTTTCATGTCTAAATGCCATCTATACTTCCTTTAGCTAGACTGTATTCACCGGAGAAGGAAATGGCAGCCCACTCCAGGACTCTTGTCTGGAGAATTCCAGGGACGGGGGAGCCTGGTGGGCTACTGTCTATGGGGTCGCACAGAGTCGGACACGACTGAAGCGACTTAGCAGCAGCAGCAGCAGACTGTATTCAAGTCTTTCCCCCATTTTGAGATTTGTCTTTTTCACGTTGATTCATAAGAGCTTTTTATACTCAAGAAATTAGCCCTTGGTCTGTTATTTTAGTTACAAATTCACTTAACACCTTAAATAGTATAGTCACCTGGATTTTGCTTTCCTGTGTTGCATTTCAAACTTTAGACCTTGGCAAAGATATTGCAATTTTATATAAAAATCAATTCATGATTCTTCACCCCTGTGTTAAATCATATATACAGAAAAATTGTTTCTGAAATAAAATGTTAAGTTCCTAGAAGCAGTTTTTAATTAACTGTTTATCCATAAAAACAAGTAGTAAAAAAAAGTATTTTAAGTATCACTGTATACATATGTGATGGTCTATTTATTTTATAGCATACATTTTCTTTATTTAGTTTTTGGCATAAGTTCAAAGTTTAAAAGATACAAGAAGATAACACACTAAAAGTAACTTTGCTCTCAGCTCACCACTATTGAATTTCTCTTCCCTTAAGCAACTAGTGCTCCCACTTTCTCATGTATCCTTCCAGATATTTTATACAGATGCACAAACTCTGTTTGCTCTAAGTGAACACATTCCCAATCTCAGTTAATACATTTAAGAATCAGTAATATTGATCGAAACATGACACACAAGTGGAAAGAAAGTAGATCAGAGTTGATTGTAAAGCATCCATCTGTTTCTGATGCAGTAGAAAAGCAGTTGAGGAAACAGTAGTTATCATTGTTCTTTGTATAGAACTTTCATGTTATTTTTTTTACCTTGAATTGATTGTGTAATTTAGATATTATTATCGCCATTTTACAGATGAAAAAACAGACTCAGAGAAGTTAAAGCCAGAGAGCACAAATCAGTAGGTAACAGTGCTAGGACTTAGACTCAAGACTCTTGATTCCAATTCTCTGAACTTTCTTCAGTAGCTCCATAGGTAATAGTCTTCGCCGTTTCAAAGAAGAAAAGGAAAATATCAACTTCCCTAAATCGAGTGAGGAAATTGAAACAAGAAAAAAGCAATAGGGATAGTTTTGCTGAGACTATTTGCTATTGCCATCTTTGGGTGTTACATACACCTCTCTCACATGGCTTAATTTTTCCACCAAGATCTTCTCCTTAAAAGGCTTATACCTGGGGTGGGTTTTCACTAATGTTCAGTTTTCCAACTTCTCTGGGAACACAATGGAGCAGGAGTTACCCAAGTATGTATAGATTGAGGAAACAAAAGTGATCCTAAGTTTTGGTTCTAGGTAGAGTGAAGTCCATGTCAGGACAGTCTCTCAGAGGAAAACTTAGAAGAAAATGCTGTTCTGAAATTTCTTCTTGTGACTGAATTGAGCGCCCAGGATACAGATTTTGGTGGAGAAAGCCTTAGAATGAATATTTTTAAGGGCCTTTCAGTTTTTAATTTCCTTATCTAGGTCTGAAAGAGGTAGATAAAACATAAATTGTCCTTGTGAGCAGGGCAGGCTCTAATTTCTCTCTAGGGACCCAGCTAAAGGACCATCACTTTAGCTTTTTCTTTAGGAACAACAGTTAAGAATGATGAGGTCAGGTCTTGCCCCTCCCCCACAACTATTAACTGCTCTTTTTTGTCTGTTAAAAGGTTAGGTGGTGAGTAGATTTTCCTAAGAGGGGCATGTGTCAACTAAGTAGTTGCTTAGGGCAGACTATCCCTGTTGCTTAGAGCAAAGCTGGGGGACAAAAAAATTTTGGAGGGGGGAAAGAATTTCAAAATGAAATAGTCATGTTGGCGAAAATAATCAGAACTTCGTTGTACTTTCTTACACTTATTTTGGTGGTTGGAATTGTTTACATTTTGAATTATATTTGGGAGGGTATAGATTATAATCTTTTTAGTCTTGGAGCCTCTAAAGGTCTGAATCAGGCTCTTGACACATGCTCCAGGGAACTCTGAAATTTTAAATCCACAACTGGGAGGCTGCTAATCATACAGGTACTATGGGATTAAAACATCAACAACCTACATGATGTATCTGAATCAGAACCGGAGAGTAAATCTATCTCACCACCATTCATTTTCTATTCAAAGAAGCTCAGTTGAGTGTTAACACAGCAGGCCATTGGATAATAATGAAAAATAAAAACCAACATGTACCCTGAGAAAAAAGCAGAGAGAGCATATTGACAAAAGGGAAGAAAAAAAAACATGAAGGTGAGGCTGGATCAATGCTTAACTACTTAAATTTGATTCAACTGGTAATAGTGAAGCCCTGAAGTCTTGAGAAATAGACATGATACAAATGCTGCTTGAGAAAGGCTAGTAAGTAAACATAAGATGGATTGGAAGAGAAAATATAACATGTTGAAAAACAACTAGAAATCTGGTGGAGGAGGAATCCACAAGATTTAGTGATTAGGTGTAGGGGATGAAGGAGCAGGAGAGTCAGTGATAACAAAAAGGACAGCATGGGCTGGGTTTTTTTGGTGAGTTTGGTAGTCCTGTTTATTGAAAACCAATGACACAGTTAACAGTCCAAAAGGCAGAGTGGGGGAGAGTACAGTTTAAATCTGCTTTATTTCATAAGGGAAAGAAGGGAACTCAAGAGTATTTTCCTTTTCCTTTTATCTTGGCCTCATTTCCAAAGCTTCACTTTCTAATAGTTCACCTCAGAATAGTCTGAGAATTACCACATGGCAAAAGGAAACGTCATGGATGTGAGCGATTAATTGAATGTAAACAGTTACAGGTCAAATGAATCAAAAGACAGGAGAGGAAAATGGGAGGTTCACATAGACAGGATAATGACGTATTGAAAATCCAAAGTTAGAGCATAGACTCACTCCGGAGGAAAAAAAACCCAGCATGCAGTGTTTCTCATTTTTTGTTTGGTGGATGACCTTTGAGAGGTGTGTCTTTTGTTTCTGGGTCATTTTCAAGCCAGCAGTGCCCCTCAGTTCAAATCTGGATGATCTGAAAGTCACAGCAAAAGAAGAAGCAGTATCTTGCACATAGTAGGCATTCAGTAAACATATTTGGAATGAAGAAATGAATGGTTTTCAGGACTTAGTGTGTGTGCATGAAGCAGGAAAAAAATCAGAATCATTCAGCTGCAAAGAAGAAATGGCCTTACAGTACATATACTGAAACTCACTGAAAACCCTACTACTTACTAAAAAGATGAAAAATGCAGCAATGACTCTCTGGTTTTCTTTGGCTTATAATTTTGGCTTATAATTATAATTTTCCTTTTATCTTAGTTTCTTTTCAAGACCAGAATGATCCTCTGAAGTTCAGATCTGGATAAAAAAGGAGTTATGGCAAAGGCAAAAAACTTGAGGTCTCTCAGCTCTTGTGATCTTGTCCATGACCAGCTATGAAAGCCAAGACCCCATGGAGTAGTCTTATTTTTATTCCACTTCTCTTCAAAAAATTCCAACCTTGATGTCTGTGTTTAACAAAGCCAGGGATACTTCTCAACAAAGAAATATCCAAACCTTTACCACTGTCAGCTCCCAACTGCATGTTGCTATTTTCCACTCACCAAGGTGCCTAGCAGGTCTGTTTAATCTAGATGTGTGGTGATAACCTTCCAGAAAAGAGCTGTGAAGAGGAAGACCAGGCTCTAGATCCCTGTCTTGGGCACCTTCTCCGGGACCTGGCTAAATCGCTGATCTGTTTATCTTCAGTCTCTGCCTGTCCCTGATTATTCACATGCTTGTGTTTCCCAATCCTAGAAAATACCCTTCCATTTGTCTCTCCTCCACCAGAGTATGTAAAGAGAAGTTTTTACTTCGTATTCCAACTTTCTGACCTTCCTTCCAACAGCCTCTCAACCACAGCAATCTGGCTTCCACTCCCACTGTGCTAAATAAAGACAGCTGCTTCTGGCAAAGGTTACTGAAACCATATGAAAGATAACATAGGAGGTCTTTGTTGAATTCCTCGTCCTATTTGAATTCTCTGCAGTGTTGGACTCTATGAGTACTTCTTTCCTGGCCTCTGAAATACTGCTCCTCCTCCATATACTTTCCTGGACAGTTTTTTTTTTTTTTTTTCTTTTCATTCACTCCTAAAATTTAACCTATCGCTGAAATGTTGGTACTTCTAGAGGGTCTACCCTTGAGTCTCTTCTCGTGCCAACACACTCCCTGAGTGATTATGAACCTGCTCCCTTAGCTTCAGGTACTGCCTGAAAATTCCCAAATCTTCATGTCCAGGCTGCCTCCACTCCTGGAGCTCTTAAAGACAGATGCACAGCAGCTTAATTAGAAAACAAATGATCCAGGGACCTACCTGGTGGTCCAGTGGTTGACTCCGTGCAGAAGGTACAGGTTTGATCCCGGGTCGGGGAACTAAGACCCTAAATGCTAAGTGCTGAGGCAAAAAAAAAAAGAAAAAAAAAAATCCAGTACAGGAAAACCTTCATCCGTTTCATCTCCACTAATCCTGACATTTCTTTGCTGACAGGAAGTTAGGAGGAGGGACAATGAGCCCTGTTAGAGACTCCTTGACCCTGGAGACAGATCTCCCCTTATTTGCCGGTAACCTCGAAGTAAAATCTCACAGGAGGTGAGTCTCCATGCAGACACTACATGCCGATACCCCTTTCAGAAGATAATGAGATGGTCCTGAAGTCAGCTAGAAGAAAGCAGAGCTGGAAGTACCACATTTGAGTTTTTGGGGGGAGTTTGAGTTTTTACTCATTTGAGACCCAGCCTTCAGCTGGTCCCCAAGTCCCAGCCCTCCCTATGTGTGGGGAATGTAGAAGACTAGGAAAATGCCCAGGGGAGAGGGGTGACCTTCTAAGATCCCACACACAACAGTTCCAGAACTGATCTTATCCTTCTGGTTATACTCCATTCTAGTTGAGAGTATCACCTTTCGTAGCCCAAAGGGAACCTATGTTATTGGAGACTCCTCCTCTTCAGCAGGGTCCCCTTTGGCCCTAGGACAGAGTTGACTCTGCAGTCTAGCTCCTATCTGTGCTGGACTCATCTCCCACCATCTCCATACCTCTGCTCTCTACCTCCATCTAACCCACATGTGACACCCAGAGAACCTGGCTGCACAGACTTCACCTCCTTTTATCAAAATCTCCATGCTTTTCCCTTCTGAGATCCTCTGCAACCTAACTGGACCTGCTTCCGTTTTCATCTCTGGTGACTCCTTCCCTCATCCAAGCAACAATGGGCATTTTGTCATTTTTAAACACACCATACTAAGTACTGAGTGCAAACTATGCCAGTCACTAATCTATAAACTCTGGAATACACTGAACATAAAAAGAAGGTTCCTGCTCTCACGCAACTCACATTTTAGTAGGAAGAGCCAGCGAATAAACAAGATAATCTCATATGGTAATAAGGTGCTATGAAGACAATGATGGGGTGTGTGTGTGTGTGTGTCAGGGGAGAGATGCGGGTCAGCTATTTTAAATATAGTGCTCAGGGATAGCTTGACAAGGTGACTTTTTGTTGAACGATGAAAAGGAGCCAGACAAGCAAAGATCTGGCTTAGAGTATTTGGGGCTGTTTGACGAGCACATGAGAAAGGCTATGAGGCAAAAATTAGTTTGACAGCTTGGTATGTCCAAGGTTCCAAAACAAAGCAGGTTGGAACTTCAGTTCAGTTCAGTCGCTCAGTCGTGTCCGACTCTTTGCGACCCCAAGAATCGCAGCATGCCAGGCCTCCCTGTCCATCACTAGCTCCTGGAGTTTACTCAAACTCATGCCCATTGAGTCAGTGATGCCATCCAGCCATCTCATCCTCTGTCGTCCCCTTCTCCTGGAACTTATTACATACCTAAGAAAGGGGACAACGCCCTAGATGAGGTGGGACCAGATCACATGGGGCCTTATAGAACATGGAAAGAAGTTTGGAAATTATTTTAAGAGCAACAGGAATCTATTGAAGAATCTTGAGTGAAGGACTGACAGCTCTGATTTACCATTTTAAGATTCTGGCTCTTCCCGGAGAAGGGGTTTTTTGATGGAGCAGAAGTGTAAGCCTTCAGACAGTTCCATGCCTTCAGGCTTATGCTCAGGCCATTCCGAAATCTGGAATGACAAGTTTTTACCGGGTTCCAGGGTCCCAGTTCTTAGGGCCCAGGAAGCTGAGGAAGTGCACCCTTACTCTCAGCTCTTTCAGCCCAGGTCAAGCCTCATTTAGCCATCAAAAAGAGATGGACAGGTGTCTGCTAATATCTTTACCTCATCAACCCCTCAGTGATTCTAAAAGACCATTCTCTAGGCGCTGGAGACTCTGAGGAGTTTCCGACGAGGCCCTCCCCCGCCCTTGATGCCGTGGGACCACTTTTTTCAGTTTCCTCCTCCATTTCCTAACTCAGCAAGTCTCGATCAAACTGTGATCGGAGTCCTGGGGCAGTGACAAACTCAGGGAGGCCCATGGGTTGGCGGGGCAGAAGACGTTTCTCCTTAAGATGAACGGGGCCACCTCGCAACTGGTAGCCCTGCCTGAACCAAAGAGCCACCAAGAAAGGGATGCGCCGCTGGCGCCAAAGCTGGATACAGACTACAACTCCCGGCAGACACTGCGTGCGGCTGCCGATCCCTCCGCTACAATTTGCCCCGCCGGCTGTGTCCACCGCTGCCCGCCAAGGGCCAAGTCCACGTGTTTTAGGCCCCGAAGTAGGTCTTCTTATCACATATCCGGAGAGGGGTGGCTGGGAGCCCTGGAGGAGAAACGGACTTTTTTGAGGAGAAACGCGGATGCAGACCATCGAAGAGACGTTGTCCTGCAGCTCCCGATTTTCGCGCGCTTTTGGCGCGGGTGGTTGTGGGTAGCGCGCCCAGGAGGGAGAAAGGAGCCGGGGGGCTGTGACCGCGCCGCCCGCCGGGCCTGAGGGGATGGACGAGGACGATCCCCACGCCGAGGGGGCGGCAGTGGTTGCCGCGGCCGGGGAAGCGCTGCAGGCCCTGTGCCAGGAGCTGAACCTGGACGAGGGAAGCGCAGCCGAAGCCCTGGACGACTTCACTGCCATCCGGGGCAACTACAGCCTAGAGGTGAGCGGCGGCAGGTGGGGCGGCAGGACCGAGCTCGCCAGGCCCCACCCCCGCCCCGCCCCTACCCCACCCTGTGGGGCGGTGGGAGTTTCCCCACCGGGAAGGGTCTCTGCCCAGCCCGGCGCCGAGGAGTGCGAAGCTGGAAGGGAGGGTATAGATCCCATCTCTCCATTTATTTTGAGGCGGGAAACCGAAGTCCGGAAAAGGAGTGGCTTTTCCAAGGTCACACGCCACTCAGGGGTCGTCCCCTGGTCTTCAGACCAGCGCCACAGACGTCTTGGGACTGCCCTTAAGTCTTTTGAGAAACAAATACCATAACGATAAAAGCTTAAAAGACTTGTGTGCCAAGACGCCGCTGCCCAGCACTTTAGGTGTGTAGTCTTACTTGGTTCTCTCCACAGCCCTTTGACTATGTTCTGTGATCCCCATTACACAGATGAGGAAGCTGAACCCCAAAGAGGTTAAGCCCAAGGTCGTCCGGTTAATGGTGGAGCCAGACTGAGTCTGAACCATAACCTCTCTACCCTGCCGGCCCGAAATGTGGGTTGCTTTTTCTGCCGCGGCACAGCTATTTCATCAGAGCCATTTGTGCACACAAGGCTTATCTCTGGGCCCCAGATTCTTCCTCGCTCAGACGGGGATAATAAGATGGTCTTGACGCTAAACACAGTGTCTGCCTCTGAACAAAATAAATGTAAGCTATCATTAGATTTTCCCCAGCCATTCTTGGGTTAAGTCCTCACAACAGCTCTGTGACATGACAGGGCAGTGAGTATGAATCCTGTTGTCCAGGTATCAAGACCAGGAGGGTTGTGTTGCCCAGGCTCGTTCTGCTAATCATCGCAGGAACCCAAACAAGCGTAAGCCCAGTATAGAGGTAGAATTATGATGGAATATATTTGCAGTTACTCCAGTGGCCTCATGATCAAAAGTTTTTGTGATCTAAGAGGGCTGGATTTAGAGTGTTCTTCTGACTCATCACCCAGTAGAATAGTGCTGAGTTCAAAGGAGTTGGAAATTTGGAGTTGACTGTATGTATGTGTCAGCATATGAGGGAGAAGAAGAGAGACTCTTGTATGTCTCCAGGGTAGGACTGGATAGACTGGATTAAGGACAGTCATCTGCATCTCTGGGTGACATGACTGGAAAGCTGAGGAAGGGAGGAGAAAGTAAGGGAGATTATAATTTACAGCCTCTGGATTGAAAACACACTTTTTAGAAGTCAGAGAAAGCATTTCTGACATCCCAAGTCTTCATTTAGTCTCTCATTGAATGCGCATTGCTGAGTGTAGGCTATGTTGAAGGCATTAAACTAGGCGCCTCTTTCAGATTCTTGAATATGCCTAGCTTGCGCCTACTTTCTCCATGCCAGTCCCTCTGCCTGGAAACTTCACTCCCCACTCCAGGGAAAGTTTAAGAGCTGAAAGGCAGAGTTGATCAGGATATCTTAATGTCTGACTTAATTCACAGTTGTGTTGAATTAGGATTTTGTGTTTATTCTATCTAAAGTGTTTTATTTTCCTCTTCTTTGTTGGCTTTGTTTTTGGTGAAAGGCATTTTCATGTATCTGCTGCTTCCTAAGAATCTCTCTGCCCAGTCCCTATCCCCTGTAGTCTACCTGACAAGCTCCTGATTACCCACCCCACTTCACCTGTACATTTTGGTGATTTATCACCACTTACCTCTTTTGTCTCCCTCTGTGAACCCTTCTGTGACCCCTGCCCCAGTCAAAATCAGTTGCTCACTACACTATATCCTCCCATAGCACTTTATTTTCAATTCTTAAAACATGTATCTCACCAATTATAGATAATAGTATCTCTTCCTCCTAGTTCTACACTTGGAGTTTTATAAGGTCAGAGTGTTTTTGTATTTTGAAGCCCTAGAATCAAGGAACTAATTTAAATACTATAGGTGCTTTTTATTTTTAGAAAAAAAGTCAAAGTAGTAATTTTGGTTCTTCAAGTTTCTCTATATTAATAGTGTTTTCGTCTAGTAGCCTGTATCCAAAAGCTCTATAATACTTCGGTGTTATACCCAAACAATTCGTTAATCAAGGCTTCTAAAAGTATTCAACCGTAAGCTTACCTGCCTCAAGCAATTAAGACTTTTCACTACTTTAGGGCAGGAACACTGGGTCTTAGATTTATTGGTAGCTACTCATTTCTGCTCACCCCTTTTGGATTATTGCAGGAAATCTTTATTAGTCATTTTTTTTTATTAGTCATTTTTAATTCTGCTAGAGTCTGGTCTTAAAGAGGATCTGCACTACAGTATTGTGTTATGCTATGAGATTTGTGGCTAGTTTTTAATTTCATGTAAAGCTCAGCAGTGAAGTCATAAAGTGAATCTAGCTTCAATAGCTCAAGTCTAAAGCAGAGTTAGTGTTGAATTTTCAAATGTCACCTTTTTTGTAGCATTGTAAATTGAAATATCTGCTAAGATAAAGAGCCATACTTATACTGTTTTAAAGATTAGGGTAAATAATTCCCCCAATTTCTACCTCACAAAACTGACAATCTCCTTTATGTTGAACACGATAGCTATTAATTTTTATATGTGTGATTCTTTTGCCATCATTCTACTCTGTTCTTTCCTTTTCTCTGCCAAATTGATTCAAAAAGAAACAAAATGATAGAAAGGAACTTCCATATCATCAAGGCCATGACTGGTGTTATAATATTGAAAAGCTAATGCTGCGAAATTGAGAACTTTTTCAGTAATATTAGATTGGGGTATAGATGAGAGATCTATCTTTAGATTAATATCAATTTACCGTGTTACACAGGACTGAGAGTAAGGAATTTTATACCCATTTTTGCAACCAACTAAGCTTTCTGACCTTGGGCAAATATCCTCACTTCTCTGCCTGTTAATACAGTATGAAAATTATACCAGATAATCCTAAGATCTCTTTTGAGTCTAAAATTCAAGTGTTCTAACGAAATATATCCATTTTGCTGTTTTATCTTTTGCTTGCCAGGGAGAAGTTATACACTGGTTGGCATGTTCGTTGTATGTTGCTTGCCGCAAAAGCATCATTCCCACAGTTGGAAAGGGTATCATGGAAGGAAATTGCGTTTCACTTACCAGAATACTACGTTCAGCTAAACTAAGGTAAAGCACTTTGATTTTTCAAACATTACTTTATAAGTCCTAAATTTAACTTTAGAATTTAATTTCTCTTCATTTTAAATCATTTAGCTTCATCCCATTCTAAATTTTTTTTCCAGTTCTCACATTCTTTCTCTGCCTTTCTTCCTCAAATTCTAACTTCAACCAAAGGCCCCTTTCTAAATCTTTTTTTTTTTTAATTGAGTTACAATTTATAAGTCATATAATTTACTTACTTGTACA
Source organism: Cervus canadensis (assembly GCF_019320065.1). NCBI lineage: Eukaryota > Metazoa > Chordata > Mammalia > Artiodactyla > Cervidae > Cervus > Cervus canadensis. Next base: position 64,869,820 of record NC_057395.1, on the reverse strand, counting down.
ATTCAGTTATTTGGGGTATTTTTAATAGAGTTGTGTAACTATCACCACAGGCATTACAGGCATAGAGGTTTTGTTTTTGGTGGTTTTTTTTTTTGGCTGCACCATGCAGCAGGTGGAATCTTAGTTCCCCAATGAGGGATTGAACCTGTGCCCCCTGCATTGGAAGCATGAAGTCTTAACCTCTGGACTGCCAGGAATGTTACTAAATCCTTTTATCCAAGATTTTTTTCATTAATATTTTAAGTTTGAGAATAATTTGAAGCTTTGGGAAAAGTTGCAAAAATAAGAAAATTACAAAGACCATCCATACACCCTTGACCTAGACTCACCTTTTAGTGACATTTTACTCCTTTTGCTTTATCATTTAATCTTTCTCCCTTAAATAATGTATTTTCCTCAACTACTTCAATTTAAGTAGCATCCATTATAGCCCTCTACCCCCTAAATATTTCAGTGTGTATTTCCTTAAATAACTATAGTGCAGTTATCCACGTCAACCATTCTGTCTCACAGCCATTCTGTTTTTCACTTTCAGTAGAGTATTAGTTAAATTATGTGAGATAGTCAACACTTTTTTTTTTTTTTAATTAATTAATTAATTTATTTTTTCAGTGGGTTTTGTCATACATTGACACGAACCAGCAATAGATTTACATGTATTCCCCATCCCAATCCCCCCTCCCACCCCCCTCTCCACCCGATTCCTCTGGGTCTTCCCAGTGTACCAGGCTCGAGCACTTGTCTCATACATCCCACCTGGGCTGGTGACCTGTTTCACCATAGATAATATACATGCTGTTCTTTCGCAACATCCCACCCTCATCTTCTCCCACAGAGTTCAAAAGTCTGTTCTGTACTTCTGTGTCTCTTTTTCTGTTTTGCATATAGGGTTGTCGTTACCATCTTTCTAAATTCCATATATATGAACACTTTTTTTTTTAATAAAATAGACTTTGTGTTAGATGATTTTACCCAACTGTAGGCTAACGTAAGCATCCGAGCATGTTTAAGGTAGGCTAGGCTAAGTTGTGATGTTCAGTAGGTTTAGGTATATTAAATGCATTTTCAACTTACCATATTTTCAACTTACAGTAAAGTTACAGGTTACATGCTATAACCCCATTTGTAAATCGAGGAAGATCTGTATACACATAAATAACATAAAGAGAGATGGATGACAAAGCAAATATGCAAAATGCAAAATTGGTGAATATTGGTGAATAAAGAAGTTCTTGTATACAATTCTTGCAACTTTTCTGTAAGTTTGATGCTATTTCAAAATAAAAAGTTTAAAGGATAAAAGGGAATGTTTAGATACATTTATGGCACATCCATATAGTGGAATAAAATCAGCTCTTAACATTATGGAAGGACGTTCATGTGAACTGATAGTAAATGATCTCCAAAATTATAGGAAAAAAGAGAAGTATAGAATATCTGTTGTAGGTAGTATGGTTTCACTTGAGTGGGGAAAAAGTATTTAAGTAGGTATGTGTTCATAAATACCTGAAAACGTTCTGCAAGGATAAATAAGAAACTAGTAACAATATAATTGTGACTTTCTCTGGCTCAGCAGTAAAGAATCTGCTTGCAGTGTAGGAGATCGAGGTTCAGTCCCTGGATGGGGAAAATATAATTAGTCACTAAGGCAAAGTTGGTTGCTTTAGTGGAAAAAACTGGGAGGGAGGTGATGGACAAGGAGAGATACTTTCCATCATGTATCCTTCAGTACCTTTGAAATTTTGTAATTATGTACATTACTTATTAAAAAAAGAAAAGAAAACTGCCATAGGGTAGCACGATATCCATCTTTGTATAAATATTTTTGCCTATATCTTTGACTCTCTCCTTCAGTTCAGTTCAGTTCAGTCACTTAGTCGTGTCCGACTCTTTGCGACCCCATGAATCTCAGCACGCCAGGCCTCCCTGTCCATCACCAACTCCCAGAGTTTACCCAAACTCATGTCCATCGAGTCGGTGATGCCATCCAGCCATCTCATCCTCTGTCGTCCCCTTCTCCTCCTGTCCCCAATCCCTCCCAGCATCAGGGTCTTTTCCAATGAGTCAAGTCTTCGCATGAGGTGGCCAAAGTATTTCAGTTTCAGCTTCAGCATCAGTCCTTCCAATGAACATCCAGGACTGATCTCCTTTAGGATGGACTGGTTGGCTCTCCTTGCAGTCCAAGCGACTCTCAAGAGTCTTCGCCAACACCACAGTTCAAAAGCATCAATTTTTCGGCGCTCAGCTTTCTTCACGGTCCAACTCTCACATCCATACATGACCACTGGAAAAACCATAGCCTTGATTAGACAGACCTTTGTTGGCAAAGTAATGTCTCTGCGTTTTAATATGCTATCGAGGTTGGTCACAACTTTTCCTTCCAAGGAGTAAGCGTCTTTTAATTTCATGGCTGCTATCACCATCTGCAGTGATTTTGGAGCCCAAAAAAATAAAGTCTGACACTGCTTCCACTGTTTCCCCATCTATCTGCCATGAAGTGATGGGACCAGATGCCATGATCTTAGTTTTCTGAATGTTGAGCTTTAAGCCAACTTTTTCACTCTCCTCTTTCACTTTCATCAAGAGGCTTTTTAGTTCCTCTTCACTTTCTGCCATAAGGGTGGTGTCATCTGCATATCTGAGGTTATTGATATTCCTCCCAACAGTCTTGTTTCCAGCTTGTGCTTCTCCTTAGATTCTTATAAAAAACAATTTTTGAATGAAAGAATTGAGTGTTTTTAAGACTTTATATTCATGTTGCCAAGTTGCCTTTAGAAAGGTAAATTACTAATACTTCTAGCACATTTCACTGTATCCTTTTTGGAGTAGCATTTTTTTTTAACAGTCCTATTGAGATATAATCCACATATCCATTTAAAGTATATAGCTCAACAGTTTTTAATATACTCACATACTGACTACAATTTTAGAACATTTTCATCACCCCAAAAAAGAAACCTCATACTCATTAGCATTCACGTGTTATACCCCCACCAAATCCCCTTCCTCTGGCAACCACTAATCCATTTTCTGTCTTTTTGCCTATTCTGGACATTTCCTATAAGTAGAATCATACTGTATATGATATTTGTTTGTGATTGGCTTCTTTTAACTTAGCATAATGTTTTTAAGGTTCATCCATGTTGTAGCATGTATCAGCATTTCATTCCTTTCTATGACTGAATAATTTTCCATTGCATGGATATAAACATTTTATTAATTTTTTGGTTGATGGACATTTGAGTTGTTTCCACTTTGGACTCTTATGAATAATGTTGCTATGAATGTGTACAACTTTTTATGTGGACATATTTCTCATTTCTCTTAGATGTATATATAAGAATTGTTGTGTTATGTGGTAACTCTGGTTAACCTTTTGAGGAGCTGTCAAGCTGTTTTTCAAAGTGACTATACTAGTCATTCTATGAAGATTCCAATTTATCCACATCTTGTCAGCACTTATTATCTGTCTTTTTTTTTAAGATTTACTTATTTGTGTATTTATTTATTTATGGTTCTGCTGGGTCTTCGTTGCTGCACAAGCTTTCTCTAGTTGAGGTGAGCAGGGGCTACTCTCTAACTGTGGTATGCAGGCTTCTCGTTGCAGTGGCTTTTGTTGTGGAGCACAGGCTCTCGAGTGTATGGGCTCATTAGTTGTGGCTCCCAGGCTCTAGACCATAGGCTCAGTAATTGTGCATGGGCTTAGTTGCCCCGTAGTATGTGGGATCTTTCCAGATTAGGGGTCAAACCTGTGTTCCCTGCATTGGCAGCAGATTCTTAACCACTGGATTACCAGGGAATTTCCTGTCTTTTTTTTTAAATAGTCAAGTACCCATGAAGTGCTGTCTCATCATGGTTTTGATTTGTATTTCCCTAATGGCTAATGATGTTGAGCATCTTTCATATGCTTTTTGGAGTACTGTATTCTTTGTAATAGATTTTCAATGAAACAAAAACTCTTGAAATCTGTTAAGTTTACTTTGTGTTTTAATTTAGTTTAAAAAAATCACATTCATAGTTTAGGTGATATCAGTCCTATAAGGCTCTTTTGTTTGTTCTCAAACACTCTGATGTACTTTGTTCCAGGTTAAGACAGCCATTTTTGGGATAGCAATATGTACATTGGATTTATATGAGAACATATTAGTCACGGCTCTTATTTATTAAAAAAAAAAAAACTGGAGAAAGAAATGGCAACCCACTCCAGTATTCTTGCCTGGAGAATCCCATGGACGGAGGAGCCTGGTGGGCTACAGTCCACGGGGTCGCAAAGAGTCGGATATGACTGAGCGACTTCACTTTCACTTTCACTTTCAACCCTCAGCTGAGAAGACTTTCAGCTCTAGTGTTTGCTATTGATTGTTTTCTTGAGTTCTCAAAGACCTGTGACCATATTTTTTTAAGTTGCCTGTTTTCTAATTGCATCACTTTACACACTGTTGTCTAATAATATGTGGTATTTAGAATGCCTTCGTAATTATTTTGAGCAGCCATTGCCTGTATTTTCTTAGCACCTCCTTGGTTTTCTTATGTGAACTCATCTGACAGGGAAATGCAGCTTTTTTGTTTGCCCTCTCTGCATACTGGACCGTCTGAGTCAGTGTTCTCACTAATCCCTGATGGTCTCTGAGCTACTGTTCTACCAACCTCAGTAGTTATGTGCTTCAGGAATTTTTCGGTAGAATTGGTCCTATTAGGAGACTCTTGGTGTCACCTTTGTTATCTTAAAAGCTGGTCCCTTCGCTGAGGCTCTTAATTTTTTGAAAACTTGATTCTATTTCAGCTGAAAATTGGCAAGGCTATTTAAAAAATTGATGGAAGCCGTTTAAGAAATTGAAAAGTAATCGCAAACAACATTGGGTAGTTGTGACTTTCAGTTCTGTATCAGTTAAATTTTTGTGCTCTTTTCCCGGTGTACGTGGTGGTTCTATTTTTCTCCAATAAAACTTTTTATTTAAAAAAAAAAAAACAAAAAAAACAGATAGCAGCTACCAACTTTGGCTCTCTTCAGGAGAAAAAAATATGTATTGAAAGAATATTGGATAGCTGACAAAGTCTTTAGGATAACTTGAGAAATTAGAAAATGACCAGGAGAAAGAGAGGCTGGCTACATAAGCAAAAAGCATATCACAGAAACCATCTCTTAGGTACACAGCTTGCATGGCCAGCAGTGCTGTCCCTGGATGTTGGCAGTGTTTTTGTCCCTAGGAGCTGCTGTTGAGCTCTGTAAGAATTTACCGCTTCCTCATTTCTGTGCCATCACCTCCAGATTCAAAAACCAAACAGATATATCTGATTAAGGGCCTCAGGTTTTTTGCCTTCACCCTAAGTTCCAATGCAGCTGACCATTCTAGTAGGAAATCCTCAGACAAAGGAAAGGATAGAATTTCACATGCTGAGCATCCCTGTCTCCAACAAAGTCCTCTATAAGAGACTATAATTTTGTCAGCCAAAAAAATTTTAGTAATCTAGCTTTTTTTCTTTTTTTGCTGCTCTTGATAAGAATCTTTTAAAAAAGACTCAAATTCTTAGATTTCAGTCAGCATGTCTGCAGTTTGAACTTCTACAGACAATTATCTGATGATTTCTTCCACCACCTTTTAAAAAAAAATTACATGCATTATTCTGTAATATCACTAGACACTTAAATGAACTTTAACACTACAAAATTTCAGTCCAAGACCATACTAACATGGGAACATAAAAAAATGCATTTATAATTGGATAAGCCAGAAATGTAGAGCCATAGTCCATTAAGTGATTTTTCTAGAAATGTTCTACCTTTTTAGGTATATATTGATATTTGATGGTAGAACCACGTGTTGTAACACAAACACTTGAATTTTATTCCTGCCCTGTAACAGTCTGGTGCTTTGTGATCAACTTCCAGAATCTAATATTGAGACAGGCTGTCTTTCCTCAAACTAGTTTTGTGAACTCATCAGTCTGTTGACTAACATTTACTTTGTAATTTATATGCTGAGTATTGTCTAGGTACTACAGGGAATAAAAGAAGTAGATAGGTACTACCTGCATAGTCAAAGATATTTTATGTATTGACTGTTAATTCAGAGTTTACGTTTTCACAGTGGTTCTGGGAACCAAAGTAATTTCATAGCACTTGAAATGGTGTTTTTTTGTCTCTCTTTTTTTAAAAAATAAATTCAAGAATTTTTTTTTTTTTTTCAAGAATTTTAATAAAGATTCTTAGGTATAAGTAGAGTGTCTCCTTTTCCTACCATTATATGGATTCATTTTAAATTTGCTTTTTTCTGTTTGTTTAGTTTAATACAGTTTTTTAGTAAAATGAAGAAATGGATGGACATGTCAAACCTGCCACAAGAGTTTCGTGAACGTATAGAAAGGCTAGAAAGAAATTTTGAGGTGTCTACTGTAATTTTCAAAAAATTTGAGCCAATTTTTTTAGATATATTTCAAAATCCATATGAAGAGCCACCAAAGTTACCACGAAGCAGGAAGCAGAGGTGAGACACTTTATCCTCGTATAATTGAAATAGAAATTATGATACAAACTTATTAAGGGCATTTGCATTTTAAAAGTCAACTTTTTAACCCCATTTAATAAACCATGGTTGTCTGTCCTTTGTGAATAGGATTTTATATGTAATTTGACTTTACTACTTGCTGTATTTGCTGTTTCAATTTTTAAGTGACAAATGTGGAATGATTTTAGTAAGTTAGATAAAAAGTACATTCCCCCCACCCCTTTTTTAGGAGGATTCCTTGCAGTGTTAAAGAGCTCTTTAATTTCTGCTGGACACTGTTTGTTTATACTAAGGGTAAGGTGACACTTTCAGTTGTTTTATATTTCTGTTGTGGGAACTCGGTGCTATTTGACATGGAAGGTTCCTGGGTTTTATGTCTCTTTTTTCTTGTAAAGGTAATTTTCGTATGATTGGAGATGATTTAGTAAACTCTTATCATTTACTTCTGTGCTGCTTGGATCTGATTTTTGCCAATGCCATTATGTGCCCAAATAGACGAGAGTTGCTAAATCCGTCATTTAAAGGTAAGACCTTACTTATTTTTGAAAACTGATAATCAATTTTTAGAAAAAGAGTATTAAAAGTCGAACATATTCTTTTTTCCATCCATTGTTTCTTATACCCTGTCAAACTAGGTTTACCATCTAATTTCCAAACTGCTGACTTTCGGGCTTCTGAAGAACCTCCCTGCATCATTCCTGTACTGTGTGAACTGCATGACGGACTTCTGGTAGAAGCCAAAGGAATAAAGGAGCATTACTTTAAGCCATATATTTCAAAACTCTTTGATAGGAAGGTACTATACTTACATTTAAATGATTCAGCTCCTGTGGGTCAGCAGTAGCAGCCTTCAGGAGAAAACCAGTATTTTAAGCAAGTTCTTAACGTTATAGTCCTCGGGCTCAAGTTCCCAGGTTTCAGTCTCTGCTGTGATGCAGTCCTGGCCTGTGATTTTCTATGATGTGCAAAAGTGAGCTTTGGAAGAATGTGATCAACCATATGTCCTGTTAACTAAATGCACAGCCAGAGGCATCTGTAGGAGGTTCTGATAGAGAATTAATGAAGGACAAACATCAGAGTAAGCCTAAGGAAAACTAGGAGGTCAGAGTAAGCTAGTTTATTGCCATAATTTGAATACTGTTTACACAATTTGCTATTTACTAAAAGTAGGATGATATATAACAGCTGTAGCTTTAATTCCATATGAGTAGAGCAGAGAGTCCCTTACAGGTTTATAGTTACTTATGGGCTACCTACATGCATTCTAGATTTTTTTCTCAATAATTTTCCTTGCTGTTTCTGTATTCATAAATTGACTTTTTCTTTTGGGTCTCAGTTTATTTCCCCAACATTGAGCCATTTAATCCAGGTAGAACTTGAATTTTCTCTTTGGTTTAAAAAAAAAAAGAAAGGAATAAGGATTAGGTCATCACTAACTGGGTTCTTCTCTTATGTATACTTTTGTATCTAGTCTTATCTTTCAATAAATAAATATTTATGTGTACATATACAATATATATATTTCTGTGTATGTGTGTGTGTATACTCAAAATATCTCTTTCTAAAATTTTAATCTCCAGCAAAGTAAACTTTAAAGGAACTGAAGGATTTTGTCTATTGTGCTTTGTAGAAGCAGTGCACTAGTGGCGTCTGGGTATGGTGACCATACATCTTGGTTTGCCTGGGTTATCTGGATTTTGGCTGTTGGTTTGGCATAGTTACTAGAATGTCTTCTTTTTTTCACTCCAGAAGTATCCTGGTTTGAACAGTGGTTCTCTTGCCCATGGGCCACAGACAGTTTTTTGGCCTGTTTAGGGTGTTTTCATTTTTATTTTGTTCAATTTTTAGCTTACTCATAAATTATCTTTTATGTGAAAATTTTAAAAAAATCAGAATTGGCAATATTGGTAACTACATAGGTAACGACTGTCAAGCTCAATAACGACTACCTCTTAGGACAAGGAAGTGTGCTTTCTGCCCTCTTCATTTATGTATGTTGAACCCTGACCCCTGAAAGCATTTGAGTTTACAATCCCTGATGTTTGATAATCTAAGAATAGTGTGGATACACAGACAATATTAATAACAGTGTAATTTTCCTTTCTCACCAGTTGTTAGCCACTCTGTCGTGTCTGACTCTTTGTGACCCCATGTAGCCTGCCAGGCTCTTCTGTCCATAGGGGTTCTCCAGGCAAGAATACTGGAGTGGGTTGCCATTTCCTTCTTCTCACCAGTAACAGTAGCTATATTCCTTTCAAATCTTTTGCTTGTCTGACACATACCATCATTCAATAACTGTTAGTTTCCATTCTTTATAGACAGTCTTTAAAATTGGACAGCTTTCATCAGAATCATTTGGGGAATTTGTTAAAACTACTGCCTTAGTTTAGGCTTTGAGGTCTGTCAAGTCTGCCTTTTTAACAAGTTCCCCTACATGATTGTTAGGTCACTAAAATTTGGAAACCACTGCTATGGATAGACTAACTTCAAAGTATTTTGAAATCTTGACGTTAAAGGTTTTTTAATATTTTATTTGCATACTAAATAGGAGTTACTGGTCTGAAAAAAAAAATAATTCTGTTTTGTGTTTGTGTGTGTTAATTTAGATAAATGTAATGTCCTTGTGTGTACATTAATATGCTTACTTACATAATGTCACAATGACTTTTTCTTCCCAGATTTTAAAGGGCGAATGCCTTCTGGACCTTTCCAGTTTTGCTGATAATAGGTAATTATCTAGCACTAAAAGTATCAGGCATATCATATACTGTCAATAATGATTTGTTGCAGTTGGTTAAGTGATATGTTATATCAAGTTAACAGCTCCAAATTCAAATTCAGGTTTCTTCTGCATTGGTGGCATTCAGTGAGTATTATTGCTAAGCCTTGTAGTCTTAAATTTATTTTCAGAAACCATTGGCACTTAAAAATATCTGCTCTCCTGAGAAACTCATGAACAGACCCAATGACTTCTGTATTTGAGTTTACATTCTTTCACTAATCAAATATTGGCAAATTCAGAATGTACTTATATTTCAAGGCCACACACAATTGTTTCCTCAATGATTAGGACTTAATTAGGTTCAACTAGTTTTCAGATTAAGTACAGATTCTTTTCAGTCACCTTGCAAAGTAATTTATTGCCATATATGTGAACGTGAAGAATGTCCATGATCAGAGAGAAACCTCAGATATTGTTAGATGGGCAGAGTTAATAAAAGCTAGAAAGTCATGAGCTTTTCTATGCTATGGAGTCAAAATCTATCTTCAAGATAAATCCATTGTGTAACTTAGTTGTATCCTAGGAGCTTAAAAGAATTCTCTTTTCAGCAAAGCAGTGAACAAGGAATACGAAGAATATGTTTTAACTGTTGGTGACTTTGATGAGAGGATCTTTTTGGGAGCAGATGCAGAAGAGGAAATTGGAACCCCTCGGAAGTTCCCTGGTGACGGCCCATTAGGGAAACTGACAGCACAGGCTAATGTGGAGTGTAACCTTCAACATCACTTTGAAAAAGTAATATAACCTCGCCTGGCCTCAGTCTTGAATGATCTTTTTCTGTGTGTGTGTGTTTCTGCTAACAGCAGAAGAGTGAAGAAAGTGAAAGATGCTCAGCCGTGTCTGACTTTTTGCAAACCCATGGACTATACAGTCCACGGAATTCTCTAGGCCAGAATACTGGAGTGGGTAGCCTTCCCCTTCTCAAGGGGATCTTCCCAACCCAGAGGTCGCACCCAGGTCTCCTGCATTGCAGGTGGATTCTTTACAGCTGAGCCACAAGGGAATCCCAACAGCAGAAGCATCTTTCAAGTTAAATCTTGAATTTCTTCTACTAATTCATATTTCCCATGAAAACATTAAAGAATAATTTTCAAAACTAAAGCATATAGTATTTTTACCTCATTTCTTGCTATTTTTCATATTTGGATATTATCCCAGAATGCCTGGATTTTCAGTAGACTATGTCTTTCCATGTGAAGACATACTTTTTTCCTGTTTTTTCCTTTGTATCACTTTAGCTGCTGTTTTCTTGCTTTAAAATTTGCTTTCCTACCATGAGCAACCATGTGCTTTTCTCAAACATCAGCCATATTACTCTGGATTTGATTGTTAATAGCCAAGGCTTAATTCTCTGTTTATGTGTTAGGTGAGATGGAGTATAAGATCTGCTAGAAAATTCATAGAAACCTAAGTTTTAGTCCCAGCATTTCCATTACCTTTGTCAGCTGTTTCCTCGCATGTAAAATGAAAATGTGCATGTTATATTTCAAATGAATGTTAAGATAAAATGAGATTGTAGATCGAAAGCACTGTGAAAAAGTGTTATTCAGAGATAGGATGTTATTAGCATAATATTGCTAAAAATGTGCTAGGTAACCAGAAGAGGGGGAAAAAGTAACCTCCTGAACATGAATAGAGAGGATGATATCTGTACTAAATTAAACATGTAATTTAGTAATGTTTAATGTCATATATTTTTCTTTTCTGTCAGAAAACATCATTTGCGCCTTCTACCCCACTGACAGGACGGCGATATTTAAGAGAAAAAGAAGCAGTCATTACTCCTGTTGCTTCAGCCACGCAAAGTGTGAGCCGATTACAGAGTATTGTAGCTGGATTGAAAAATGCACCAAGTGAACAACTTATAAATATTTTTGAGTGAGTATGATACTATTTTTTTCCAAGTTTTCCAATCTAATTTTAAATTAGATTCTATATTTCATTCTGTTTTCAGTGCTTCTGAATTCTGGAGATAATGGATTTACATCTGGCAAGTTTTACTATACCATTTCAATCACAAAGTATATTGACCTAAAATCAGGTAGAAGTACTATTAAAAATTACATATAAATTTTATTTCATATTATTATAGACTTTGAAGATTAAACGCATCTTAATGGTTATGTAGCTCTAACATTCCACTCTGGTAACACCCTTAATTTACGCATTACTGTTTTTGTTTTGTTTTTTAAATGGGTTCAATCTAAATGTCCATCAAATGGAAGACTGGTTACATATTGATGGTACAGCCATGAAATGGAATTTTAAGCAGTTGTTGGAAAAAAAGACATATTTCGTAGTAAAGATGATAAAATGAAGCCAGACCAGAGAAACTTATTTCCTAATACCTAATGAAATAACAGAATAATAAAAATCAGCAAACTATCAGCAGCAACCAAATGAAGAGAAGGATATTTCATGCTATAATTTTCCAAAGTGTTGGTCAAGAAAGGAAATGGATGCTCCTAGTATGCCCCACCCCCAAGAAGCATTAGTGAGGGAAAAGGGTTTGTTAACAGGATCTTGAAAATGCTCATTAATACTCTAGATATGGAGGGAAAGAAATGGAGTGAGTAGGCAGATGGGCAAAAAGTCGTATTACTAGAAACCTCCCCAAGTGAAAGTCCCTCTATACCACCAAGATAGCAGCAGAAGTATGAAAAATCCTTAGGGCCTTCCATTTTCTGAGGTTCCTACCTGATTTGTGGTGAGATCCTCATAAAACTGGAAGGTGTCCCTGATCTAGGTATAGTGAACCCTGGAATGGGAATATTTAACTAAATCTTAGAAGAGAAAGCAAAGCCCTGGTCCCCTAACAAAAGCTGAGCCTAGCACCATCTATGTTGTACTCCCAGTCCCCAAACCTCAGTCTACAGAAAAGTGGACAGAACATTCATCCCCAGCTTCAACCACAGCTCAGAAGATAAGCAGATGGCAGGGAAAGCAGGAAGACTCATAGCATCTGATCTACCCTCACAGGATTTGAATAAATAGATCTGGACTGAGATGTCCATTTAACGTGAACAAGTTAAAAAGAAATGGCAAAGTAACTATGCAGACTTTTTAAAATCAGTATACTTATTTATTTATTTATTGGCTGTGTTGGGACTTAGTTGCAGCATATAGGATCTTTGTTGAGGCATTGCAGTACATGGACTCTCTAGTTGTGGTGTGTGGGCTTAGTTGCTCCATGGCATGTGGGATCTTAGTTCTCTGATTAGGGATCAAACACCACAAGACAGATTCTAAATACTGGACCAACAGGGAAGTCCCTGTGCAAACATTTTAAAGCACAAGAGAAGGAAGGAAGGAAGAAAATATGGAATGCAAAAGACAACCTGGAAATAGATAATGGAAAGACATTCCATGTCTATGGATTATAAGATTTAATATTGTTAAAATGTCCACATTACCCAAAGCAATCTAGAGAATCAGTACAATCCCTATCAAAACCCAATGACATTTCTTATAGAAATAGAAAAAAAAAATCTAACATTCATAAGGAATTTTGAAGGACTTCTAATAGCCAAAATAATCTTGAGAAAAAAGCTGGAGGGCTCACACATCTTAATTTCAAAAACACATTATAAAGCTATAATAATGAAATCAGTATGGTATTGTTATAAAGACAGACATGTAGACTAGACATGGAATAGACTGGCATCCCAAAATGCAGCTTCACGTTATCATCAACTGATCTTTGACAAGGGTGCCAAGACCACGCTATAGGGAAAACTGGATATCCACATGCAGAAGAATGAAAAAGGACTTATTTACATATACAGAAGTTACTTTCAGTTCAGTCGCTCAGTCGTGTCCGACTCTTTGTGACCCCATGAATCACAGCACGCCAGGCCTCCCTGTGCATCACCAACTCCCAGAGTTTACTCAAACTCATGCCTATCGAGTCAGTGATGCCATCTAGCCACCTCATCCTCCATCATCCCCTTCTCCTCCTGCCCCCAATCCCTCCCAGCATCAGGGTCTTTTCCAGTGAGTCGACTCTTCGCATGAGGAGGCCAAAGTATTGGAGTTTCAACTTCAGCATCAGTCCTTCCAGGACTAATCTCCTTTAGGATGGACTGGTTGGATCTCCTTGTAGTCCAAGGGACTCTGAAGAGTCTTCTCCAATACCATAGTTAAAAAGCATCAATTTTTCGGCACTCAGCTTTCTGCACAGTCCAACTCTCACATCCATATATGACCACTGGAAAAACCATAGCCTTAGATACCTATTATAGGTGGAATCATGTAGCATTTGTGTTTGGCTGGATTCAATTAGTCTAACTTCTTCAAGGTTCATCCATGTTGTAGTATATAACAGGATTTTAAGGCTGGATAATATTCCATTATTTCTATATATAGACACACACACACACCACAGTTTATTCATTCATCAGTGGACCTGTAGGTTGTTTCCATATCTTGGCTGTTGTAAGTAATGCTGCAGTACACTTGGGTCTCTTTGAGATATCTCCATGCAAAAAAATGAAGACGGGATTTTATCTTATGCTTTTTACAGAAGTTAACTCAAAATGGATTAAAAAGCTAAACATGAGACCTGAAACTATACAGCTAGAAGGAAAAATTGGTGAAAAACTTTGCAACATTGAAATAGGCAGTTATTTCTTGGATATGACATCAAAAGTATAGGTAACAAGCAAAAATAGACAAATGGGACTACATCATACTTAAATATTTCTGTATAGCATTGGAAATAATAGGATGAAAGGCAGCATACTGGAATGCTTGCTTGCTTCTGCATGCTGAATCATGTCTGACTCTTTGTGACACGAAGGACTATAGCTTGCTAGGCTTCTATGTCCATGGGATCATCCCGGCAAGAATAATCGAGTGGGTTGTCATTTCTTTTTCCAGGGGATCTTCCCAACTCAAGGATCCAACCCATGTCTCCTGTGGCTCCTGCATTGACAGGCAGATTCTTTACCCCTGAGCCACCTGGGAAGCCTTACTCGATTGAAAAATGAAAATGTTAGTTGCTTAGTCGTGTCTGACTCTTTGCAATCCTGTGGGCTGTAGCCCCCCAGGCTCCTCTGTCTGTGAAATTCTCCAAGCAAGAATACTGGAGTGGGTTGCCATTTCCTTCTCTAGGGAATCTGACCCAGGGATCAAACCCAGGTGTCCCACTTTGAGGGCAGATTCTTTACCATCTGAGCCACCAGGGAAGCCCTATACTAGAATAGGAGAAAATAATTGCAAACTGTATATCAGATAAGTTAATAACCAGAATAAAGAACTCCTACAACCCCCCCCCCCAAAAAAGCGAAAAACCCTTCATTTTAAGAGGGCAAAAGACTTGACATTTCTCCAAAGAAGACATACAAATGGCCAAAAAGCATATGAAGAAAATTCTCAATGTCATTAATCATCACATAAATGCAAATGAAAACCACAGTGAGATATCACCTCATACCCATTAGAAAGACCACTATCAAAAAAACAACAAGTGTTGATGAGTATTAGAACTGGTGTTCTGTTGCTTGGATTGTAAATGGTATAGAAAATAATATGGAGATTTCATAAATAATTAAAAATAGAATTTTTATGACCTCGCAATCCCACTTTTGGGTATATTTTCCAAAGAGTTGAAAACAGGATCTCAAAGAGATATTTGCACACCCAAGTTCATTGCAGCATTACCTTCAAGAGTTCTAGAGATCTACTGTACACTAATGTGTACATAGCTAACAAAATGTACAGTTAAAAATTAAAAGGGTGAGTTTGTTATTTGTTTTACCACATAATGAAGTAAAAAAGCCTAGTTTGAAGAAAATATACCTTGAAGTATAGCTTTGCGTTAGAAGAACTCAGTAAGAACAAAGTGTTTTTGCCATGTATGCTACCTGCCTTTCTACACATGATGCTGGTCCGTTTGAATATGGGATTGGGAATTCTGAACCCTGTGCTTGTTATTTGGCTTTGGGCAAGTCACATTCTTTCTCATAGACTTGGATTTGTCATTTCTGAATTAAGACCTGTATTCTGTGGTTGAATGATAGGAAGGTAACAGAGTTAATAATATAATATAAAAGTAACAGGGTTAATTGCTTCTGGCCAGATATCTTCCTTTTTGATGCTACATTTTTTTTTTTTACTTGTTATTTTGATTTTGGTAAAAATTACATGCAGTTTATTTTTACACCACAATATATACATAAACACTGCCCATCATCTAGTTTTTTAAATCAGGTTTACTGAAGTATAGCTCAGTTGGTAAAGAACCCACCTGCAATGCAGAAGACCCCGGTTCAATTCCTGGGTTGGGAAGATCCGCTAGAAAAGGGATAGGCTACCCACCCCAGTATTGTTGGGCTTCCCTTGTGGCTCAGCTGGTAAAGAATCTGCCTGCAGTGCGAGAGACCTGGGTTTGATCCCTGGGTTGGGAAGATCCCTTGGAGAAGGGAAAGGCTACCTTTCTGGTAGCATTTTGGCCTAGAGAATTCTATGGAGTATATAGTCCACGGGGTCTCAAAGAGTCAGACATGACTGAGCAACTTTCACTTCACTTCACTTGAAGTATAACTTATATATGAGAGTCATCCTTTTTACTGTACAGTTGTATGAGATTTGACAAATGCATACAGATGTATCATCACCATGATGATTAAGACATAGAACAGTCCCCCCAAATTTATGTGCCTTTATATTCAATCCCTATACCATCCCCAGCCTTTGGAAACCACTGATATGTTTTCTGTCCTTATAGTTTTGCCTTTCTAGAATTCCATATGAATAGAAGCATAATATAGAGGACATAGACTCCACTAATGTTGAAATTCTAAAACAGTATGCCAAATGATTATATTTAAAGGCTGTAGATTAGTTTGAAATATCCTATGTTTACATATCCAGGTTTACAACTTAAAATAGGACTTTGGTCACTAAAAACCTGACTAATTCTTGAAAGAAGACATGTTGGTAGTCTGGTTTGTTTTTTCCTGGTCATTAGGTTCCTTTTGTGTTTTATAGGTCTTGTATGCGTAATCCTATGGAAAATATTATGAAAATAGTGAAAGGAATAGGAGAGACTTTCTGCCAACACTATACTCAATCAACAGATGAACAGCCAGGATCTCACATAGGTAAGGAGACAAAACTAAAATTGATACAGCATTGAAAGTAGACTGTCCCAAGAAAAACAGAAATCCAAGTTTTTCCTTCCCTGCAGTTTTTAATATATCAGATTTAAGTTTATGTAAATTAAATTTTGTTCTTTAGTTATTAACAGCTACATTTCATTTTAGCACATTTTCTTTTCATTTTCCCTCATAGACTTTGCTGTAAACAGACTAAAGCTTGCAGAAATTTTGTATTATAAAATATTAGAGACTGTAATGGTACAGGAAACACGAAGACTTCATGGAATGGACATGTCAGTAAGTAAACTCACTCTACCAGCCGCTGGCAAGTTCCATAAATCCTAAGCCTAGAAGCAGTGTGTTGAGAGGCTCCGCAGTTCATTGTAGGTGGTTCGTGGTCAGCAAGCAGTTAATGGCACACTTAGCCATAATGACATATTAATTGGCCTTCATTGTCTTTGGCACACCCAGTACTAGCCACCTCTTGGCAGAAATGTGGAACATGTAAAATTTGTTTTTGGTACACCATCATCATCTTTCCCCTTCAGGTCCATTGTTTGTCCTTCATTCCTAGTTGACTAATGTTGAAACCCCCCTACTCCCTGCAACTATTAAGCCAACTGATAACTTAAATATGTGGCCATACCTCTCAGGGATTTTTAATTTTTTTTTTTCCTCTCTTTTTTTTTTCTCTCTCTTTTTTTTTTTTCTCTCAGGGATTTTTAAGGAATAAAATGTTAGCATTTTTTTTTTAATTGCTCCATTTTCTTTGGACGTTTGATTAAGTTGGATCGCTCTCTCCAATAGCTCAGTAAAGAAATTTTTCTAAAAAGTCAATCCTAGCATATGATCTTTGTTTCCTCCTTCTCCACTCTCTTGTCACTTTTGGAGCCTTCTGACCTTAATTTCCAATAAGAACAAGTTGATGTTTGGGGGTGCTGCTTTAACTGTTAAAATTTCTTTGTGTTTGCACCCTGGAAGCTTTCTTCTGTGTTGGTTCCCCATTTTTACTGGATTCCATGTTTTTATTTTTCGCGATTTACTAATATTTGATGGAGCATAGGCTCCCATAACCTCCTAAGAAAGAAGTAAATTTTCAGTTTTTTATTTTGAAATAATTATAGATTCACAGAAAGTTGCAAAAGTAGTACAAAGGATCTCATGTATTCATTTGTCCCCAGTGGTTACATTTTATATAGTATGATATCAAAACCAGGAAATTGAGATTGGAACAATGTATGTCGCTCCCTTTACTGTTGTCTTACATGTGTAGATGAGGTCAGTTCAGTTCAGTCGCTCAGTTGTGTCCGACTCTTTGCGACCCCATGAAACGCGGCACGCCAGGCCTCCCTGTCCATCACCAACTCCCGGAGTTGACTCCCGGAGATGGACTCATGTCCATCGAGTTGGTGATGCCATCCAGCCATCTCATCCTCTGTCGTCCCCTTCTCCTCCTGCCCCCAATCCCTCCCAGCATCAGGGTCTTTTCCAATGAGTCAACTCTTCGCATGAGGTGACCAAAGTATTGGAGTTTCAGCTTCAGCATCAGTCGTTCCAATGAACACCCAGGACTCATCTCCTTTAGGATGGACTGGTAGATGAGGTAACCACCACCAAGATACAAAATTGTTCTGTCATCATAAAGATCTCCCTCATGTTACCCCTTTTTAGGTGACACTCCTCTCTTTAGCCACTAATTTGTTTTTTGTATCTATACTTTTATAATACTCTGTGAGTTCATTTTGTTTATATTTGTTGAGGTTTATTTTATGACTCAGGAATGGTTTATCTTGGTGAATGTTCTGGGCTTTTAAAAAGAATATGTGCTGTATTTGGGTGAAGTGTTCTGTAAATGTCAGTTCTGTCTTTTTGGTTAATGGTATTGTTAAATTCTTCTACATCCTTGATAATTTTTGGTCTAGTTCTATCAGTTAGTGAGAGGAGATAAGGGTATTGAAGTTTCCAAATGAAACTAAATTTATCTGTTTCTCCTTTCAGTTCTGTTAGATTTTTTAAAATTCATATATTTTGAAGCTCTGCTCTTTGATGCATAGACATTGAGGTTACTGTCTTCTTGGTGAATTAATCATTTTATTATGACAGAATATCCCTCTCTCAGTCTGGTAATTATATTTGTTCTGAAGGCATCTGGCTGATGTTTATATATAGCCACTTCTGCTTTCTTCTGGTTAATGTTTGTATGATACAAGTGTATGTAGTTTTTTTGTGCTTCACTTCTTTGTACTTCACAGATAGTGAGTTTTTAATAAAGGTTTGCGACAACACTGTGTCAAGCTTGTTGGTGCTGTTTTTCTAATAGCATTTTCTCACTTCATTTCTCTGTGTCACATTTTGCTAATTCTTGCAGTATTGCAAACTTTTTCACTATTATTGAATTTATTATAGTGATCTGTGGTTAGTGATCTTTGATGTTTTATTGCAAAAAGATTACTATTCATTGAAGCCTCAGATGATAACATTTTTTAGTAATAAGTATTTTTAAATTTTTTTTAGACATGATGCTATTTTACACTTAATAGACTATAGTATAGTGTAAACATAGCTTTTATATGCATTGGGAAACCAAATAATTTGTGTGACTCACGTTACTGTGGTATTTGCTTTATTGCATATTTATTGCAGTGGTCTAGAACCTGGTATGCCTATATATCTTTTTCTACTCTTACTTTCATTCTACCTGTATCATCCTTTGAAATTAGTTTCTTGTAGGCAGTGTATAGTTGAGTCACATTGTTCTGTATACTACGTCAGGCTCCTTCTTTTAATAGATATTAGCTTACATTTAATTGTTACTATGTTAAGGGCATAAGTCTACTATTTTATTTTTTGTTTTCTGTTTTGTTTTTTTTTTTCTTTTTCCTACTTTCCCATGGATTACTTTGAACATTTTTAGAGTGTATACCTTTGTATTAAATTTTTTTTTAGTGGTTACTCTAGGTATTACAGTATACATACATAATTTCACAATCCACTGTTATAAACATTTTATCGGCTTAAGGGTGGAAACCTTACCTTGCTTAAAATTTCTTTGTAAAAACTGCATGAATGTTTTATTTTAAACTCATACTTGATTAATAGTTGGCTGTATATAAGATTCTGGATTGACAATCATTTTCATTTCTGATTTTGAAGGCATTGCCCCATTATCTTCTACATCCCAAGATTGCTAATTAAAAGTCCAGTGGCGTTCTAATTCTTTGTATTAGTACGTGACCTGTTTTTACTTTCTGGAATCTCAGTATGGGAGGCTTTCCTTGAATGTTGGATTATTCCTCAAATGTTAGATTATACCCTTGTCTTTCAATTGGAGGCTTTCCTCAAATGCCTACTTTTTGAATGCGTCACTAAAAATGAGACATTAATAAACCCTTATGTTGATAAAACAGTTTGGGTCAAAACTGTGCACAAGAGTGAGAATAAAAGTCTAGAAGCCTTGAGTGATCATGTAGTATAGGGACCCTCAACTGCTGGTATCTTTAAGACTTATCTGGAGTATTTTGATTTGTCTAGAGAAGTATCTGCTAATCTCTTGCCTGGCTGTTGGTGTTACGCAGCAGAGCACAGAAGGGAAAGTTGGTCTCAAATTCAGTCTGCAGGCTTTCACCTAAAACCCCGGTCTCTTCTTTACCTGGTGTTCTGAGCTCTGATTCTCTCTAGTTCAGTTTTTGTAGACTAATTCTCTAGACTAGAGGCCTATTATCTGATTCCTTAGAGTGGATGTTGTGTGGGAACCTGAAGAGTTCTATCTTAATACTATAAACTTGCAGATCACCCATCCATGTCAGCCCCTGCCTAATAACCTCTACTTTCCATTCTGCCTGTGCTTTCAGTTGCTGTGTTTTTCTCAGGTTGTATGGAGCAAATTCATTTAAGTGTCTCTAGTCAGGCCCTTATGTTTGACCATCCTGCTTTCTGCTGGGTAATTTGTCATTCTTTCATCCACCTTCAGTTTACATATACAGTTTGTGGTTATAGGTAACTCCTTGTTTTATCCAGGGTATTTTCTGTTTCTTATTCTTTGTTGACTTGGAGTGGTATTTTTAAGAAGGATGGCAAAAATACTATTTATAAAACTGAAAACTTATGTTAAACTTTAAACTCAGTGGTAAAACAGGACTTTATCTTCTTAGTAAAATGTTTCTTTCTCTGAACTTCTAAAAAGTCTTAGCTGTGATATACTATATCTTTGATTTTAGTGTTTGATTAATAAACAGTGCCCTGATGTCGAGAAAACAGGTGACACAAAATTCATTTAAATAAAGGAGCCAATTCTTATGCTTGTCTCTTCATGGGAATATTAGTTATTTTATTATTTGCTCCAGTTTCAAAGTAGATTGTTGTTTATGCCTCATTTACATTTAACATCTACCACTGACCAAGATTATATCTTACAAGAAAACTCTTAATCAGTTTAAAAACTTGAAGTTTTATCTGTATTAATCTAGTATAATGTAATATGCTCTGAGATAAGTTATAATATGATTTAAAACTTATGTAAGTTATTCTTTCTTGTTTCTGTAGTCCTCTTTATATAATGGCAGAGGCTAAAATCCTGAGAAATTTATTAAACTGTGGTCTTGCTCTTCCCCAAGGTTCTTTTAGAGCAGGATATATTTCATCACTCCTTGATGGCCTGTTGTTTGGAAATTGTGCTCTTTGCCTACAGCTCACCTCGTACTTTTCCCTGGATTATTGAGGTTCTTAATCTGCGACCATTTTATTTTTATAAGGTGAGATGAGAACAAAGTTTTGTTAATGCTTTGCCTCACATAAACATTCTGTTTGTATTAGTGATGAAGAAGTGAGCTATAGTGATGTCTGGATAATATTTCCAGAAGTATTCTGAAAACATACTGCTTTTGGGGTGGAATCATGGACAAAGAGGAGAGGGAGAGAGAGTATCAGTAAACTAAGCCAATCTCACAGCTTCAGACATCACTGAAATGCAAGTATGGCCAGGAACTAAGTACTTAACTTTGAGTATTCTATATTATGAATGAAAAATCATAATCCTGTTAAATAGAGGCATGATGAAGAGCAAAAACTCTTTTCTCCTAGGAGAAAGAAAAATCTAAAATTAATCACGCTTCTTCCCCAAATTTGAGCTAATTCATTATGGCTAAATCTTACTTCCCCTTTTTTTCTGCTGAAACCTTTTTCTTCTAAAACACAGAGGGCATAGCTACAGTAACACTTAATGTTACCTAATTTCTGAATTTAAGATTGATGCTATTATTATACTTGTTGGCATGGTTTAGTTAATATTTTGTCACCTATGTTACTTTCAAACTACTGATTATGGAGTAGTTAGTTTGGGACTTCCCTGATGGTCCGGTCCAGTGGTTAAGACTGCTTCTACTGCAGGGGTCATGGGTTTTACCCTTGGTCGAGGAACTAAGATCCTGCATGCTGTGTGGGATGGATAGATAGATACAGATAGATAAGCAAGCAAGGCTAAAGTTGTAGAAATGCAGATCACTGAAAAGCTTACCCATTTGAATTGTTGACTATGGAATTTAACTTCTTTTTAGTTTGGTGGGGAAAATTGCTTTTCTATATTTAATGTTTATATGAGTATTTCAGATTTTCCATTAGGAAATACATGTAGTTTTATTTGAGGAAAAAGTTTAGTTTTTGCTCTCACCTAATAGAAATTCATTTTTATTTGTAACACCCTTTTTTCATCCTAGAAGTTAAATATGTTTGTTTTTTAATCATAAATAATACTCCCTGAAGAAAAATGAAAAGTATATACAATTGTAAATATTAAAATCGTACATTATAATCCTAATATAAATGATAATCACTGTTAATATTTTTGTATATACGCTTACAGAGTTTGCTCTAGATGTTTATTCTTACTGAAAGTGGAAGTTAGTTGCTCAGTCATGTCCAACTCTTTGCGACCCCATGGACTATAGCCTCCAGGCTCGTCTGTCCACGGAATTCTCCAGGCAAGAGTACTGGAGTGGGTTGCCATTTCCTTCTCCCGGGGATCTTCCTGACCCAGGGATCAAACTCAGGAATCAAACCCAGGTCTCTCACATTGCAGGTAGATTCTTTAAGTATCTACCTGCACATGGGAAGCACATGTATTCTTATTAAAATGTAACTATAGTGTATATAGGCAAAGTTCCTTTCATATATGTTATTCATTCTCTTCTTCTGAGATGTTGGGAAGAATAGTCTGAGAAAGGAAATTGAATTCAAAATAGCACTGGCCTGGAAACCCAAGACCTGACTTCTACTGTTGGACTGTTGACCAGTTTTACCTATCATTGCTTCAGTTTTCCATGTACAGAATAAAACATGAAAACCAGAAATGTATGTGAAAGTATTTTGAAGATCTTTAAAACTTCTTTATAAATTAAAATATATTAATAAGCCACAGAATTATGGTTCAAAAATGTTCTTGGTTCTATGTCATTAATAAGGCTAGAGCTAGCCATACATGTAAGCCTTGTCTAGAAGTGACTACTTGAGACCATATTACTTTCTCTGTTTTCTCTTCCGCAGGTTATTGAGGTGGTAATCCGCTCAGAGGAGGGACTTTCCAGAGACATGGTGAAACACCTGAACAGCATCGAAGAACAGATTTTGGAGAGTTTAGCGTGGAGTCATGATTCTGCGCTGTGGGAGGCTCTCCAGGCTTCTGCAAACAGAGTTCCTACCTGTGAAGAAGTGAGTTAGGGCAAGGCTAATAATCCCATCATTTTATGAAATCTCTGTATTGAGACATGATCCCATACTGTATAGTTCACCTATAAGTATACAATTCAGTTATTTTTAGTATATTCATAGATATGTGAAGTCATCATCACAGTCAGTTTTGAGACATACCACCTCAACAAGAAAAACTTTAGGGATCACTTCCCTACCACCTCCATCCCCCCACCCCCCACCCCTGTCTTCCTGACCCTAGGTAACCAGTAATCTACCTTCTATCTCTGTTGATTTCCCTGTCTGCACATTTCATGCAAATCATTTAATATGTGGTCCTTTGTAACTGACTTCTTTTATTAATATAGTGATTTTCAAGGTTCATCCATGTTGTTATATGTATCAGCACTTCATTCCTTTTTATGGCTTAATATTCCATTGCATGGATACACACACACAGTACTTTGTTTATTCATTTATCAGTGGATGAACTGATAGTGTTTCCACCTTTTGACTATCAATAATGCTGCTAGGAACATTCATGAACAAGTATTTGTATGGACATACATTTTAATTTTTCTTGAGTACATGGCTAGGAGTGGAATGGCTGGTCATATACTAGCTCTTTCTAAGTTTTTGAGGAACTGTCAGACTGTTTTCCAAAGTGGCTATACCATTTAACATTCCCACCATCAGTATATAAAGATTCCAATATCTCCACATCCTCTCCAGTACTTATCTGTCTTCTTGATTTCTAGCAATCTTAGTAGGCATGAAGTATTATCTCATTGTGGTTTTACTTGCATTCCCTGATGGCTAATGATGTTCAACATTGATTCAAGTGCTTATCGACCATTTGTATATCATCTTTGGAGAAATATATGTTCAGATCCTTTGCCCCTTTTTTATTTGGGTTGTCTTTTTAATATTCAGTTACAGGAGTTCTTTACATATTTTAGATATACTCCTTTATCCATTATGTGATTGGTAAAAACCTTTCTGTGGGTTGTCTTTTTACTTTCCTGATGATG
Source organism: Cervus canadensis (assembly GCF_019320065.1). Classification (NCBI taxonomy): domain Eukaryota; kingdom Metazoa; phylum Chordata; class Mammalia; order Artiodactyla; family Cervidae; genus Cervus; species Cervus canadensis. The sequence goes on along the minus strand of NC_057395.1, from coordinate 64,845,720 downwards.
TCCTTTGAAAAAGAAAAGATTTTAATTTTAATGATGTCCAATTTATCTGTTTGTACTTTTGGTGTCAGAGCTAAGAAATCTCATCATTTAAAAATTTTCAAATAATTTCATAAAGAATTAAACACTTTTCATTAGTAGTATTTAGAATAAAAAGGTCAAAAGCTTCTGCCTAATACACTCAAATTGCACATTTAACAGCTTGGTATAATGAGAAATTGAGTTTTCTCCTTCCATCTCTTGTGTTATTTTTTGACTGCTTTCTACATCCTTCCTTGCTTTTTTGTGTCTACTTATACTTCAATTAACCATCTTGAATTTTTCCCTAATCTCAAACTACTGAAAGAACTATTTAAGACTAGGAAGGACTGAAAAGAAAATGATTTCTTAAATACTCTCTTCCATGCTTCTGTTGTCTTTACAGCAGACTGTGGTTAATTGGACAGTCTTTGGTATTCATCAATTTTTCCACTATAGGATCCATTGGGAAATGAAAAAAACTATGATCTTGAAAGAAAAGGATTTGAGTTGAAGCCATTTCTCTAATACCTAGCAGTAGTGTGAACTTAGGCAAATTTCACATTTTGAGCCTCAATTTTCTCAGTCCCTAAGTGAAGAACAGTAGTGCCCACCTCATAGGTTTACTTTTAGTGGTCAGTAATCGTAAATAGATAAAAGGTTAAGTAAGATGAACTCTTTACATAACTTAATATTAACTATTGAGCACTTTATACAAGTTGGTATATTTTGTGAAGAGAGAAAGAAAGGGAAATAGTAAAAAAGTTAAGACTTTTTTCTTACCTTTTCTGTTATGTTTTGATCAGTGGGTTTATAAGTAAAGCAGAGGGGTTTTGTTTTTTCCAGGTTATATTCCCAAACAATTTTGAAACAGGAAGTGGAGGAAATGTACAGGGGCATCTTCCCATGATGCCAATGTCTCCTCTGATGCATCCAAGGGTCAAAGAAGTTCGGACTGACAGTGGGAGTCTTCGAAAGGGTAGGTTGACCATTGGTAAAACAAAAAAAAAATAACAAAGACTTTTTTTGTTAGAGAAAATTTCAAGTTTTGCCCTAATATGTTATTAAGAAATCTATTTTTTTAAATCAAGATTTGAAAGGGGAATAATGTTTATGCCAGTACCCTTTGTGGCTAATTATATACTTTTTTATATTAAAGTAATAAGGTTTCCACTGTGATTCTGAATATAATTATTTTTTTAAATTGCAATATCAGTTATTGTAGAAATCGTATTTTGGCCTTTTTATAAATACACGTAACTTTTCCTCAATGCTAATGGAAAACTACTTAAACTAAGTACCTACCTTTGCAAATGTGACAGAAGTTATATTCTTTCTCTACGTGTGACTTTATAGAAAAATAAACATCTAAAGCAGAACAAAGAACTCATTGGGATACTTAAGTTCATTTAATGAATTACTTATCTGTACTCTTAAAATAGTTCTTTTGAGCCTTAGTATAGGAAAATTTTAGTGCATTCTTCTTTATTTTCTCTTGTGATGTACCAAACTGATGTGTATATCTTCTGGACTATATAACTCTTTAATTTTCAAAAATCAGTTAAACTCTTCTGACCAGAGAATATCCCTGAAGAAACCTCAGATGAATAAATAATCAGGTTACTTAGTAAGGTAGCTCAAGAACCATTTTTGAACTATAATTGCGTGTGTGTGTATCTTGCTTTGCATGTAGTATAAGTTCACAAAAAATATGCAAGCTGTGCATGCAAAACAATCTTCATTAAACTATAGGAATAATCAGGACTATTTTATGACCTTTAAAAAACTGTCAAAACTAAAAACTTCCTTACTGTCAATTATCAGTATTTATTAAAGAAATGAAAAAATAGTAAAAAATACTTAATATATGGTTGGTTTAGTCCCTAAGTTGTGTCTGACTCTTGCGACCCCATGGACTGTAGCATGCCAGACTCCTCTGTCCATGGGATTCTTCAGGCAAGAATACTGGAATGGGTTGCCATTTCCTTCTCCAACTTAATATATACAATGATTAAAAACTTTGGAAACACTGAGAATGGAAGTGTTTTGTCTTTAAAAAACTTAATAAAGAATCATTTAAATGATGCTTACCACTTTCTTCTTACATAACTTGCGATACTGAGTGAGCTTCTTTCCTGTGCCTTGGTGAATTTTCATGTTCCTTTCACATTAAAGGAACAACTTTCAACACTTTTATCCTTTGCTCTTTCAGTATTGTGAAATTTTTTTCCAGTTTCCTTTAAAGTGAAGTTTTTTGCCATTGTAACTTCCTGTTGGATGTCTTCATGCTGTTCATCATAACAACTTTGCATTTATATTAATAAGTCTCATCTTCACACAGTTCTTCTGGCTATATATCTAATCTCTTGAACAGCAGCAGTGTCAACATTCTTAGCGTCGCTATTCTATAATTTCATTGACAATTTTAATTTCACTTTCAGCATTATTACTCTTCATTTCTTTATTGCACTTTTCTTTTTGGCAATTCCCTCTTTCATTTATTTTTGTAAAATGTGGATTTATCACTGGGAGACAAGGAGGCAACGTAACTATATGCTTTGTGGCCTACATGAGTTGAACAGCAGATTTGCCCTGACCAATCACTGGAAGACTTTGAAAGAAGTGACAGGATTGGTCACCAATCACGATGCACATCTTTTATTTACATAATAATTTGTGGGAAAAGTTTGTAGTTTATGCAGTTATAGTTAATATACCATGGCAATGGAAATTTGAAATTTGAACCTTTTTGTTAAGGCTTTTGTTAATTTAACTATGTTGTGGTAACTGAAATTCATGCATACTTTAACTGCCCAAAGCATGAACTTTGTGTGTAGCATGTGTGTATGTATCTGACTATAATTTATATATTTATGTTATATGTGTGTGTGTTACCTGGAGAATTCCATGGACAGAGGAGCCTGGCAAGCTACAATCCATCGGGTTGCAAAGAGTTGGACATGACTGAATGACTGACACTGTGTGTTTGCAGCCTAGCTAGAGATCTCAGAACTAAGATCATGAAGAATGGTCACCAAAATGATTCTCTCTCAGTGGTGGGATTTTAAGTGTTAACTTCTTCATTATAGTTTTTAGTGTTGTTTGAATTTTTCAGTGAGCTTTTAAAACCTGAAATATAATTCACATACCATAAAATTTATCCTTTTAAAATATGCAATTCAGTGGTTTTTAGTAAATTCACAAGACTATACAACCATAGTTGTATATATGCCATTGTATATATGCCATCTCATTACAGAACATCTTTATCACTCCCAAAAGAATTCCTGTATCCAACAGTAATCACACTTTATTTGCCCCTCTACCAAGACCCTGCAACTACTAATCTGTGTCTCTATGAATTTGCCTATTCTAGACATTTCATATAAATGGAACTATAAATTTGTGACCTTTATGATTGGTTCTTTTTCAGGCATGTTTTCAGGTATATATACGTTGTAGCATGTGTCAGCACTTCATTACTCTATATGGCTAAATAATACTTGTGTCCAACTCTTTGTGACCCTGTGGACTGTAGCCCTCCAGACTCCTCTGTCCATGGGATTATCCAGGCAAGAATACTGGAGTGGTTGCCATTTCCTCCTACGGGGGATATCCTGACCCTCCCTTATGCCTCCTTCATTGGCAGGCAGATTCTTTTAATACTGAGCCACCTAGGAAGCCCTAAGCAAAGGTTTTTGAGCTTAATATGCATTACCTGAGAGTCAGGGTTCCCAGAGATGGGCCATTATGGATAATTTAAGCTTATAGGCAACATCCCTTTAGTGACTAACCTGCAATAAAGGTTCTTCCCCATTATACAGCAGTGGGATTTTGCAGTAAAGTGAGATTAAGTTCAACTTCTAGAACAACAGAGAAAGTAGGAACTTAACTGATGGGCGTTTGGGTTATTTCTACCTGTTGGCTTTTATGAATAGCACTTATGTGAGTATTCAGGTAATATATTATTTTTATTATTAGAAGAAAAAGTTATTTTCTTGTAGGGGTTCATGCAAGAGAATCAAATAATAGAAAATCCTTAGAAAACAATAATATTGAGCCTTGACTCTAATGGGGAAAAGACAGTTTATTAATTTATATACTTAGTAAATTTTTATTGAATGTCTACTGCAGCTTTTCCAATACTTTGCTAGGCAAAGAATCATTTCAAAGGGTTTGCAGCTAACTTGGTGGTTATAACATGCATTTTCCCCCTTGAAATGTCAGTTCTGAACATTCCTAGTTAGCTTCAAGGGCTGCATTGGTTTTCTTAGAAATAAGACATAGAGGTAGACTTCTGTTAAGGGGTAATGGGCTACAATAGAACTTCCCACTTGTTTGCTAAGGCTGGAAGTCAGAACTGCTTTCATAACCCCCAGAATTAAGAAGAGATTTTTATTAAACCATAGCTATTTCCCCAGTTACCTCAGAAATCCAGAGAGTTGTCACATTATTGCCAGAGGTGATTTTTATACCTTATAAGCAGTTTTGAAAATAGATGACATGGCTGTTACACATTAATGCCTCAAATTAAACAGTCATAACACTTCTGCTCATCTTCATCTTTTAGTGGGTTTGTAAAAGATGATTCTCTGTCTACTAAATCAGAAAGCCACAGCTACAGCTTTAAACTGTTTGAAGTGTAGATATGTGGGAAGAGATAAAATTGTGAACCAAATCACTGATTTTTCCTTTTTATCAGGAGGAAACAGAAGTTAGTTGGATTACTTTTCTAATTTAACAGTCACTGCGTTCTACCTCTCAACTTCTTACTTTCCCCTTAATATTTTGGTTCTTTAACATAGGCAGAGGTTCAAGAAACTAGGAAGGTTAGCTATTGTAATTTGATTTTAAGATTTATTTCATTCTTCTCTCTCCCACTAGATTCGATATTGCATGAAGACAGAGGCTGTTATTTTAGCATAGTAGCTCAGTATCTAGGGCTTCCCTGTTGGCTCAGTGTCAAAGAATCCACCTGCAGTGCAGGAGACACAGAAAATGCGAGTTCAGTTAGGTCGGGAAGATCCCTAGAGGAGGGCATGGCAGTCCACTCCAGAAATCTTGCCAGGAAAATCCCATGGACAGAGGAGCCTTGCAGAGTACAGTCCATAGGGTTGCAAAGAGTCGGACATGACTGAAGTGATTGAGCACACAGTACAGCACAGCTCAGTATCTGTTGAATGAGTGAACAAACCTGATTTTTTCCGTTTGAAATACAAGTCAAACTGTTAAAAATTTTCTCTTAATAGATACGCAACCATTGTCTCCGATTTCTGTCCATGAACGCTACAGTTCTCCTACTGCTGGGAGTGCTAAGAGAAGACTTTTTGGGGAAGACCCCCCAAAGGAAATGCTTATGGACAGGATCATAACAGAAGGAAAAAAATTGAAAATTGCTCCTTCTTCAAGCATCACTGCTGAAAATGTATCAATTTCACCTGGGCAAAGTCTTCTAACAATGGCCACAGCCATAGTAACAGGGACAACAGGACATAAAGTTACAATCCCATTGCATGGTAATGTTTTGATGCATTTGTTTTTTTTGAAATGGATAAAAATTTAAGAAATGTCTTTTTGGATTATATCACATGGTCTTATTACTCCCGTGTTTTCTCCTGAACCTGGACTTTTTTTCCTCTAGTAGTTTTAGGTTCATGGCAAAATTGAGCCTTTCTTGCCATCAGTACCCTGCACCAGACTAGCACATGTATTACAACTGGTGAGCCTTCATTGTCACCTCATTATCACTTTAAGTCCATAGTTTACGTTAGTGTTCACTCTTGGTGTTGTACATTCTATGAATTTTGCAAATGTCTAATGACACATATCTACCATTATACTGTTACACAGAATAGTAACACTGCCCTAAAGCTCCTCAGTGCTCCCCCTTTAGTTTTGTTTTGAATGTATAGAGGCATTCCTCATTTTATTGCACTTTGCTTTATTGAGCTTTACAGATACTTTTTTTTCTCTTTTTTTACAAATTGGAAGATTTGTGGCAACCTTGTGTTGCCCGGTGATGATTAGCATTTTTTTTAGCAACAAAGTATTTTTTAACTGAGGTACGTACAATTTTTTGGACATAATGCCATAACACACCCCATAGACTGCAGTATAGCAAAAGCATAATTTTTTTTTTTTTAATTTCATTTATTTATTTGACTGCTTTGGGTCTTAGTTGTAGCATGTGGGATCTAGCTCCCTGACCAGGGATCGCACCTGGGCCCCCTGCACTGGGAGCTCAGAGTCCTAGCCACTGGACCACCAGGGAAGTCCCCAAAAGCATAATTTTTATATGCCTTGGAAACCAAAAAATTCATGTGACTCATTTTATTATGATATTCACTTGATTGTGGTTCTTTGGAACCAAACTCTTAATATCTCTGAGGTATACCTGCACAGTTTTTTGAATTTTCATATTTTATGGATTTACTACTCTCTTTGTTAGGACTTATTTTCTTACCTGAGTTTTACAAATTAGTGCATTGAGCAAGAATTTTGTTTAATGGTTAAAAACATCTCCTTTAGACCACAAAAGAGAACAGTATTATTGTTTCAGAGCAGAAATAGAAAGCAAGAATATCATAACCTAGAATTACTATTTTTGTGGCTTTCTTCTTCTAACATTACTATGCACAGATAGAGAGTAAACAAGAAGAGGGAGGGAGGGAGGAACGAACGAAGAAAGAAAGAAGTATTGACAACTTTTCTGGGACACATTTCTAAAACTAAGAACTCTTGCTTGTACATTCAGGTATTGCAAATGATGCTGGAGAGATCACACTGATACCAATTTCCATGAATACAACTCAGGAGTCCAAAGTTGAGAGTCCTGTATCGCTTACAGCTCAGTCATTAATTGGTGCTTCTCCAAAACAGACCCATTTGACCAAAGCACAAGAAGTACATCCAATTGGAATAAGCAAGCCAAAGAGAACTGGGTCCTTAGCACTGTTTTATAGAAAGGTATGTGTTTTTATAGCATCTAAAAAGATCTCCTTTAATCAGTGCAATAAAGATTGAGTAACAGAGGACAGCTTTGGCCTTTTTTTGTATGTGGTAAAATATAAAATCACTATTTTAACCATTTTTAAGTGTACAGCTAAGTGTCATTAGTACATTCACATTGTTGTGCAGCTTCCACCACTGTCCATCTCCAGAACTTTTTCATCTTCCTAAACTGTAATTCTGTACCCATTAAACAGTAACTCCTCATTTCTCCCCTCAACCCCCAATTAGTCATTCTAATTTCTGACTCTATGACTTTAGGTACTCTAGGTACCTCTTAAAAGTGAAATTATACAATTTTTGTCCTTTTATGATGGGCTTATTTTACTTAGCATAATGTCTTCACAGTTTATCCACATTTTTGCATGTGTCAGAATTTCCTTCCTTTTTAAGGCTAATATTCCATGGTATGAATATACCATGTTTTGTCTATCAATTCATCTGTAGATGGACATTTGAGTTGTTTCTGAACCTGCTTGCCAGTGCAGGAAACAGAAGAGACATAGGTTTGATCCTGGGGTTGGGAAGATCCGTTGGAGGAGGGCTTGGCAACCCACTCCAGTATTCTTTCCTGGAGAATCCTATGGACAGAGGAGCCTGGCAGGCTACAGTCCATAGGGAGGCACATCGGACAAGACTGAAGTGACATAGCACATACATGTACCTTATGGTTATTTTGAGTGAGTAATGCTGTTATATTGCTGTGCAGATATCTAAGTTTCTGCTTTCAGTTCTTTTGGGTATATACAGAAGTGGAATAGTAATTCTAAATTTAATTGTTTAGAAACTGCTATACTATTTCCCATGGTGGCTGTACCATTTTTATTCCTGCCAGCATTGTGCAAGGGTTCCAAGTTCTTTGCATTCTTGCCAATACTTGTTATTTTTTGTCCTTTTTTAAAATAGTCATCCTAATCAAGTGGTATCTTATTGTAGTTTTGATTTGAGTTTCCCTAATGAATGATTACATTGAGGATCTTCTCATGTGCTACTGGCCATCCTTATACTTTCCTCAGAGAAATGTCTATTCAATGTTTTATATTTGAGTTTTTTATTGTTGAGGTGTAGAAGTTCTTTATATTTTCTGTATATTAGTTCCTTATCAGATTATGATTTACAAATTTTTTTCCCCATTCCATAGGATGGAATATAGTCTACTTTGTATATAGTCTACTTTGATGCAGTTTTTAATTTCGATGAAGTCAAATGTTTTGTTTGTTTGAATGAATCTATGTTGTTTCGTGTTATTCCTTTGGTATCATATCTGAGAAATCATTGCACATTCCAGTGTCGTGAAGCTTTTCTCCTATGTTTTTTTGTAGGAGTTTTATAGTTTTAGCAATTGCATTTAGGTCTTTGATCCATTTTGAGTTAATTTTGTATAATTTTTGTGTACAGTGTAAGATAAGGACCTGTTTTTATTCTTTTGCGTGTGGATGTCCAGTTTTTTCAATATACTTGTGACAAGACTGTGTTTCTGCACTGAAACACACCTTGTTGGCACCCTTGTCAAAAGTTGCTCATCACTGTATATGCAAGGGTTTATTTTGGGGTTCTGTATTCTATTCATTGGTCTCTTCATGCCAGTACCACACAGTTTTGATTAGAGTAACTTTGTAGTAAGTTTTGAAATCAGAAAATGTGAGACCCCCAACTTTGTTCTTCTTTTTCAAGATTATTTTGGCTATTCGAAGTCCTTTGACATTCCATATGAGTTTTAGGATGGATTTTTTTCTATTTCTGCAAAAAAAACATTGGGATTTTGATACAGATTGTATTGAATCTGTAAATTGCTTTGAGGAATGTTGACAACAATATTAAGTCTTCCAGTCCATTAGCATAGAATGTCTTTCATTTATTTGTGTTTTCTTTAATTTCTTTCATCAACATTTTGCAGTTTTCATTGTACAATTTTTGTTTCCTTGGTTAAGTTTATTCCCAAGTATTCTTTTTCATACTAATATAAATGGAATCATTTTCTTAATTTCATTTTTGGATTGTCCATTGTTAATGGTATAGGAATAAGAGTGATTTTTATGTGTTGATTTTGTATCTTGCAACTTTGCTGATTTCAGTTTATTAATTCTAATGCTTTTTGGACTCGGGGGTTTTTCGGTTTTCTACACATAAAATCATGTCATCTGCAAACAGGTGATTTTACTACTTTTCTAATTTGAATGCATTTTATTTCTTTTTCTTGCCTAATTGCTCTGACTATAACTTGTAGTATAGTGTTTAGTGGAAGTGCTGAAGTTGGGCATCTTTGTCTTATTCCTGATCTTAAAAGAAAAGCTTGTATTGTTTCACTTTGAGTATGATCTTAACTATGGAGTTTTTCTATATGGTTTTTATTATGTTGAAGTAATTTCCGTCTGTTCCTAGTTTGTAACAAAAGAGTGTTGAATTTTGTCAGTTGTCTTTTTCCACATCAATTTTGAGGTGATTATATCATTTTTCCCTTCCTTTTGTTAATGTAGTATATTATATTGATTGATTTTCACATGTTAGGCTGTCCTTTCATGCCAGGAGTAAATCCTAGTTGGTCACATGGTACAGCCCTTTCAGTGTGCGCTGTTACGGTCAATGGGTAGTGTTTTGTGGAGGGTTTTTACATTAGTATTCATAAGAGATATTGCTGTGTAGTTTTCTTATGGTGTCTTTGTCTGGCTTTAGTATCAGGCAATGTATCATACAAAATAGACAACTTAGTGACTGAACAACAATAACAAATGTACCTTTAACCTTTTTTGAAAATATATTTAAAAGTATGGGGCTTCCCTGGTGGCTCAATCAGTAAAGAAATAGCCTGCAATGCAGGAATCTAGTGGGCTGCAATTCATGGGATCGCAGAGTCAGACACGACTGAGTGACTAACACTTTCACTTAAAAAGAACATTATGATTTTGATGAGCTGTGTTTGGACTCAAGTTCATAGAATTTGATTCCATTTCCTGATATGACAGGTTTCTTGCCAACTTCATTTGCATAACTTTAAGAAAGCGGTTGGAATTTTCAGGAACTCTGGAATTTACAGGAACTCCATTGTGTTATATTGGTTTGAAAAGTGAAAGTTGCTCAGGCGTGTCTGACTCTTCCACCCCATGTACTGTAGCCTGCCAGGCTCCTCTGTCCATGGAATTCTCCAGGCCAAAATACTGGAGTGGACAGCTGTTCCCTTCTCCAAGGGATCTTCCCAACCCAGGGATCAAACCCAGGTCTCCCAAATTGCAGGCGGATTCTTTACCATCTGAGCCACTTTAGATTGAGTTTATTGTGGCACAAATACATCTTAGATTTTATGTATAAGTTTAAATTACTGAAGATTTATTATTAAGATTTTTGGGATACTGTGGGGAGTCTACATAATTTTTATCATAAATCTCATTTGTTACCTGTAAGATTTGACTAGTCATTATAATCCCTAAATTGTTTAAGTATTAATGTAGAGATTTAATGTAGAATTTCTATCCTGCCTTGCTTTTATAAGCACCTTCAAGCTTCTAATAAGACAGACATGTTAATCAGATATTTATAGCCAAACATGCTGCTTCTCTAAAATAAATCCCAGAATTGGGAGATATCTCTCCAGTCCACTGTATAACTAGTGGCTATCTAGCCCATTCTTAAAAATTGTAAATGAAAAAAAAAGGCACTGTTTTTTTTGTTTCTTTCTAGCCTTGTGATTAGAGTTTAAGGCTTAAAATTTTTAAGAAATTTATTTCTTTTTCAGTTATCTTTTGATGCAAATTTAAGTTTATTTCCTCTATCTAGTCTTTCTTAGAATATTTCTTGAGACACGTGCTCTTTTTTCCACCTCCTACTACCTTTTCTACTGTGTCCCACCATCCCCATTCCTGCCCATGTCTTGTGCCTAACGCCTGTTTTTAAAGGACAGTTCCAAATGTAGTATTTTCCCCATTAATTTCCTGTTTTTAATTTTCAAAATAACAAATTGCTGCCTTTGATAATGAATCTAAGATTGACAAAAATAAGGCTTTATTTATAAATTTTTAGTTCTGAATTTATTTCAGAATCTAGCCTGTCCGTTTCCTTCCATTTAATTATAGCTTACTTAGAAGCTAAAAAAGTTTTATTCTTAAAGGGGATTGAGATGTTCATATCTGTAATGAGTTCAAAATAACCATTTCTTGAGTAAATTGCAGCTGTTATCCATGCTAAACTCAATGTGATACTGGGTGTCATATGCCTGAATAGAATTTACTGTGAATTTTTTGTTAGAATTAGCAGCCTTTCAGAGGATGTATATCAGATTAGCTACAGAGAAGTCATTGGATTAGCTTTGTAAAAGATGCTTAACAAGTAGTACCTAATCCGTCTAGCTAGGGCTATGTCTGTTACCATCTCTTATCATGAATGTAAAGTTCCAGCATGTTTCCCACTGCTCTGACCCCAGTAGCTCCTATTTATTTCTTGACCAACTAGACCAGAAACAAAGGGATGGAATGCAGAGAATGAGTTTGTTATAAAATGAATCACTGGTGGCTTTGGAGTCAACTTTATCTCTCTATCAGATTAGTTTATTGGATAGTTAAAATTCATTTTAAAGCTCTAACTTGTAAATTTTTTTCCCCTCTCAAAAGATATTTTGATGTAAAGAATGCCTTACTCATTTTTTCTCCTGAATGTTTAGATTTAAAGCCTTAGTTCAAACAGAATAGTCTAGTTTAGGAATATCACAGTAGGGTTACCAATTCTTAAAATAACAGAACAATGCTTTTTGGATGATCAGAAATCATTTTAGAATCTTTCAGGATCTTTGGGTCATTTGCATTAGTATTAGTTCATATAAAGACTATATATAAAAGATTAAAGGCATTGAACTGAATTTACTCTAATATGTTTAAAAACAACTTGACAGAGACAGACAAATACTACATGATCTCATTTATATGTGGAATCTAAAAAACAAGCTCATAAATACAAAGAACAGGTTAGTTGTTGCTAGGGGCGAGGGAGTGGGTGAAATGGATGGATGAAGGGAGTCAAAAGGTACAAACTGGAAGATATAAAATAAGTAAATCATGGGGCTATAATGTATAGCATGGTGACTATAGTTAATAACACCACATTGCATATTGAAAGTTGCTAACAGGATAGATCTTTAAAGTTCTTATCACAAGAAATTATAACTATGTAGTGATGGATGTTGACTTATTGTGGTAATCTTTTCACAGTATGTGTGAATAGTGAATCATTGTACATTGTACACCTGAAACTAATAATGTTTTATGTCAGTTACACCTCAAAAAACATCAACAGTAAAATCTGGTGTCTCATTTACTTAACATTCCTTTCATGTGCTCATAAAAACAAGGGAGAATATAGGGGAATTTTTTTTAATGATTTTGCTCTCAGACTCATTTTTGAAGTCAAACATTTTAGTGTATTATGTGACATTTTAGGCTTTCTAGCCATTTTACCTGAACCAAAAAAAGAGACTTCTATTTTTTAAAAAGTTATGTATTTATAGTGGTCATAATGCTCATAAATCAAGCCATTTAGTTTTAGTATTTATCGCTTTACATAGTTGACAGCATAGATAGAATAGCACAAAGCATCTTTTGCCAAAAATTGTTTAGGGTTTTACAAAGAGAATTTTGTTTTAATATATTTTCTTTAGCCACAGCAGTGAACCGATACTCTAAAATAGGTATTTTATGTAATTTAATGCATCAGCAGCCTTAGGTATTTATTAATCTTGACCTAAAAGCCCATCTTCATGGTAAGACATAAATTTGAGAACTTATTTACTTGCTTTTTTGCATCAATGTGCTATCTTTCATCTTAGGTCTATCATTTGGCAAGTGTACGCTTACGTGATTTATGTTTAAAACTGGATGTTTCAAATGAGTTAAGAAGGAAGATATGGACATGTTTTGAATTCACTTTAGTTCACTGCCCTGATCTGATGAAAGACAGACATTTGGATCAGCTCCTCCTTTGTGCCTTTTACATCATGGCAAAGGTAATGTATAAATTGGGGGAAGCTCTTTGCTGTAGTTACCTATATTTGAAGCATGAGGTGAAAATCTGTTGCACTCATTAGTTTACCTTAAGTGCTATAAGCCAACAGTGCCCACCTTCATTAATTAGGTGGTAAATTCCAGCTAATGCAATTACAGGCCATTTGTAGTATGTGGTTCTCCACACTATTAATAGAGAACCATTTCCACCTCCACCCCTGTAACACCTCTAATCTTACACTTTAAAGTAATCATTTTAGATCATTACATTTTAAGTGAGTAACAGAGACCCAGAGCTGAAAGTAACTTGGCCAAAATTACACAATTAGTGACAGCCTGTGATCTTCTGATTCATAATTTGATGTAAAATAGCTTTTATACTATATTCCTTTTTAGTGATTTATTCCATTACCTCAGAAGAGCATTTTACTTTCTAGTTGCTACAACATGTTTTAAGTCATAAAATGGCATATCTTACTTGGTTTTAAAAATTCTAATGTGTCTGAAACATTCATCTGTAACTTTGGTCTTGATCATATTGGCCACAGATCGTAGCAGATGAGCATGTTACAACCTAATTTTTCAGCTTCTTGAGGCAAAGGACTTGTTTTCAAACTCATCTGTGACTTCCTTCTCACATTGCCTCTTTATAATCTCTATACAAAATATATAATAGATATTGTTAATTAACCTTTTTTAAAGTTATTACTATTTTTAAGTTATTTCTCTTAAGGATATCAGAACTCTAAAAACCAGCCATGGGTTTATAATTTAGAGAGTTAATTTCCTTCTATGGTTACAATTTTTATACATTTATTCCACAGCCACTAAATAACATACAACACAAAAGACCACATAGTTGTTCCCCTTTTATAGTCACATGCTACATTGGCATCCATACCAATAATCCTTTGTATTACTCTTTCCACTTTTAAAACCACACCTATATACATATTTCATTTATTTTACCATTCTAAGAATCTCCAGGGAATTTCCCAGGAGTCCAGTGGTTAAGACTCTATGCTTTCACTGCTGAGGGCATGGGTTTAATCCCTGGTGGGAACCGAGATCCTGTAAGATATACAACAAGGCCCAAAAAAAGGAAAGAATCTCCGAAGTCTGAACACTCACGACAACAAAACCCAAAGTTGTCCCAGAACTGATAATACCGCTGGGTTTCCCAGCAGAAGCAAACTACTTTGAGGCATGAAACACTCAACCCTTAAGCCATTCAGTATTCACATAAGTAAAATCCTTACTAAAGTAGAACTAAAAAATCAAAAATTATAAAATATTCAAGGAAATGAACCCATATGAGTATGTCAACAGATAAAGTTTAGAGCAGGTTAGATACTAAAAATTTTAGGTAATGAAATTATTGACCTCAAAGTAGGCAGTTAATATGTTTAAAAGGCTTCAGTGTATAAAAGAAAATTCATTTTATGAATAAAGACCAAGTTACTTTAAAAAGGACCCCAAAATTTAAAATTTTTTTAAAAGAAATAAAAAGGACCCAAAAGATATCAAAAAGAACTGAAGGTAACTTGGAACGGAAACCCAGTGAAATTTGAATGGAAACAAAATTCCAACCCAAAAAGACTCAACAGATTAGAATAGAGAACTGTGGAAATGAAAAAACAATGTATCACAGAGAGAGAAAATACAAAAAAATACAAAAAAATCAAGAGACAGAGTTGCAAAACATTTTTTTCTTGTTCCCTTTTTCTTTTGTTCTCTTGTGATTTGATGACTAACTTTAGTGTTGTGTTTCAATTCCTTTTTCTTTTTGTGTATGTATTATAGATTTTTAATTTGTGGTTACCATGAGGATTTGCTATAGCAATCTGTGTAGAAACAAGATTGTTTTAAGTTGCTGATCTATTCAAGTGCATTTCCAATATCCTGCATTCGTATTCTCTCCTCATAATTGCTGGTTTTCATATCATATTTGTGTATAGATGATTTCCTACCTTTCGTGTATGTTTGCCTTTACGGTTGAGCTTTTCCATTTGTAATTTTCTTGTTTCTAGTTGTGGCCTTTTCTACATAAGTTCCTTTAGCATTTGTTGCAAAGCTGGTCTGGTGGTGCTGAGTTCTCTTAGCTTTTGCTTGTCCATAAAACTTCTGATTTCTCTGTCAAATCTGAATGAGAGCCTTACTGGGTAGAGTATTCTTGATTGTAGGTTCTTCCCTTTCAGCAGTTTAAATGTATCATGCCACTTCCTTCTGGCCTGTAGAGTTTCTGCTAAGAGATCAGCTGATAAACTTATAGTTCCCTTGTATGTTGTCATTTTTCTCCTGTTGCTTTTAATATTTTTTCTTGGTCTTATTCTTGTCAATTTGATTACTGTGTGTGTCTTGGCATGTTCCTTCTTGGATCTATCCTGCCTGGGACTCTGCAATTGCTGGACTTCAGTGAATGTTTCCTTTCCCATGTTAGGGAAGTTTTTCAGCTATTATCTATCTCTTTGATTTTTTTTTCAGATCCTTCCTCTCTCTCTTCTCCTTCTGAGACCACCCCTATAATGTGGAATGCTGATGTGTTTAATGCCCCAGATGTCTCTTAAACTGTCTTCATTTCTTTTCACTCTTTTTAAATTCTGTTCCACAGCAGTGATTCCCACCATTCTGTCTTCAGGTCACTTATCTGCTCTTCTGCCTCAGTGTTCTGCTAGTGTATTTTTCATTTCAGATGTTTTATTGTTCATCTCTGTTCTTTAGTTCTTCTAGGTCTTTGTTAAACGTTTCTTGCATCATCTCGATCCTTGCCTCCATTCTTTTTCTGAGATCCTTGATCATCTTCAGTATCATTATTCTGAATTATTTTTTATGGAAGGTTGCTTGTATCCACTTTTAAATAAGTACTTAAAAACTAATAAAACTGAAGACTACAGGAGAGTCAGCAGATCTGAGTTTTCTTATGTTCTTTTTTATAAAGAAAGGCATTTTGTGGTTAAAAAAAAAGAAATACATTTTCAGTAGAGTTATACCATAACAATCTTAGTGCTTTTGATTAATGAAGCTATTAGCTGAGTTCCCACAGGCCACAAAGCCTGAACTTTTAAGGTAGTAGAAGTCACAAATTGTAGTGGTTTTTAGTTATGGAGTGGCCTGGGGTTAATAGCTTTCTGCAAGACTGCTCTCAGTGCCAACTGGTAATTGAAGTTTTTGTTTAGGGCCATTTTTCTTTTAAAAGCAATTGATGAATGAGGTTTTTATTTTCCTTAGGTAACAAAAGAAGAAAGAACTTTTCAAGAAATAATGAAAAGTTATAGAAATCAGCCCCAAGCTAATAGTCACGTAAGTTACATTATTTTTCCTCCTGTCCCAAAATAGATTTGTACTATTTCCCTGCTGACAAGTCACATAAAAGGTAAACTTCTTTTCTAGGTTTACTATAGATACTTTGGTTTTATGGATACCATTAAACTTGAGACAGTTTTGATCAAAAAACAGTTTCAATAGAAGCCAAAAATCTTGCTGTTTCTGACTTATCTACATATTTGCATGTACTTCTCACACATTCTCTTATTCCATGTGTCCCTTTGTTGAGTGGGGATGTTTTTCACTAGAAAATCTAATGAAAAATATTTATAATAATAATATTCTTTAAATATATGAGATTTGATTCTCTGATAATATTTAAATCCAGTGAAATTTGAGGATATATTAAGTCTAGTTTCTTTTTTCCATTTGCTAAGAATCTTAATGTTTGCATCTTTGAATTTGAATAGATATCAGGCATTTTTTATATAATAGCCCTGGTAAGAGTTCTATACAACATTTCAGTCATGGAACTATAAAATGTTAGCATAGTGGCCTAGCACATAGTAAGCATTTAATAACTGTTAGGTCTACATGATTTTTATTATTGTTCTGAAGAACATAGGATTAGTTTACTGTAAGGTTTAGGCCATTTGACAGCCTGATTGCTCTAAAGGAGCATATTGGCCTCCTCTCTGGCCCCAGTGATCTGCCATCTTAGACTAGAAGAGAGAAATAGTAGCTGAGATAACCCTGGCCCCAGTACTAGTAGCCATACCCTTCTGTAGGAGATCCCCACAGATAGTTTCACTTCTTTACTGAAGCCCCAAATACACTACTAGCAATATAGAGATACTAGAAGAGCCAAGTATAGGCATTTCTTATATCCTGCGATAGACTAGAAGAGGCCTGGTTTCTGGGCCTCTTCAGAAAAATCACTCAGGAAGAGAGCTTAGAGAGGTTCAGAACATCCCTAAGTTCATTAAGGCAAAGTTAATGTGGGTCAAAATTGGGTCAGGGGGTTTCCCTCATGATCCAGTGGTGAAGAATCCACCTTTCAATGCAGGGGACATGGATTTGATCCCTGGTAGGAGATTTCATATCCCACATGCCATGGGGCAGCTAAGCCCATGCACCACAACTAGAGAGCCCACAATCCACAACTAGTGAGCCATGCACTCTAGAGCCCATGCTTTGCACCAAAAGAAGCCCTGACACGCCACAGCTAGAGAAGGCCAGCATGCCACAACAAAGACCCAGCGCAGCCAAAAAAAAAAAAGTCATGCCACAGCTTCCTAAAAATTCTCTCAATACCATTATCCATAGGATGAGGGAGAATGGATCATGCTTTTCAGTTATCCTGGAGGTTAAAAACAGTTTAGGGGCAGGGAGGGGAACACATTTTCATGTGGCCACCTGAAAAGACTTGGCATGGGATTGGAACAGGAAAGCAAGCCCCGGAGATATCAAATGAGTCTCACGGAAGGAATTAAAGGGAAGAAGGAATAGGCTCAGATCTTTTAAGTGGCTTTTAATTGGCAAAACTTGCTCATCAGTGTTTAGTTGCTGCTTACTTAATTCTTCTAATTTGTAACCTCCTAAATGGCATATTTCAGGTGGTAGGCTCTGCTTTAGTAAGCTCCTCTTCTAAGATGTTTGCAGTAATCTACATTTACCAGACTAATAACATCTTGCCCTTTACTATCACCCATACAGACAAATACTTTTTAATTGGCTTGATATCTTGCTCTTCTTATTTTGGTTTTGCTTAACCTGTGCCTATTTGTGACTCAATAGTCCTTTATTTCCCTTATGACCTATAGGTCTATAGAAGTGTACTATTGAAAAGTATTCCAAGAGAAGTTGTGGCATACAATAAAAACCTGAATGGTGATTTTGAAATGACAGATTGTGGTAAGTTGCCCAATTTAGCATTCTATATGTAGTACACCTTTGGTTATATTATGCATACTACAGTGGATGTCTTGGAGTTACTTATGTAGGTGGGGTGGATAATGCATGTGTGTTTTGAGAAGAAACAAGTGACCTTAAAGTAAGTATGGGTCTGGTACCTTCCTCCACAGAATTTGTGTGTAGAAACCATTAATTTGTCCTCTGTTAATTGTGTTTTAGAAGTTTCCTAGTATACTTACACATGTTAATATTATATATACTTGTACACATTTATTATGTAAAAGACACAATAAAATTCAAAACTAAATCTGAATGATAGGAAAAGTAAGACAGCTGTCAGTGATCTGCCTGGGGAGACAAGGAAATGTCCTATTCATTAATAAGTGTATTAGATATTCTGCCACCATCAGCAAGGTCACCTTGTTGCACCATCATGCTAAGACTTAAGGCTCTAGTAATTTCTTTTAAAGAAAGAAGAATCAAATATTTGGTATTCATATGTTGATAAATAATGAAAAGGCCTCTTCTGCCCATATCCTTTTTCTTGTCTCATCTTTCCATTACTTAATGTAGATGTATGTATACATGTGTATATAGGTACTGTAATTTATTTAATTCCACAATGTGAGGCATTTAGGTTGTTCTAATTATATACAGCTTTATGAGGAACATCACTGTAAGTTGATCTTTGGTCCACATCCTTAGGGTAAATTCTTAAAGAAAATTGACTGGGTCAAAGACATTTTTTAAATTACCCAAATATCCATGATCATTATGGTGTCTACTGGGATCTTAAGTTTTAAGGTCTTAATGAAAAAATGCTTTAATAATAATGTCCTAGAATCTGATCCCATTTAAGGCCACACAGGCCAAATTCAATTCTTTTTATATAGATATAGACTAGAGATCTCTTCAGGAAAACTGGAGATACCAAGGGACCATTTCATGTAAGGATGGGCATGATAAAGGACAGAAATGGTAAGTACCAACAGAAGCAGAAGAGATTAAGAAGAGGTGGCAAGAATACCCAAAAGAACTATACAAAAGGTCTTAATGACCTGATAACCACGACCGTATGGTCACTCATTAGAGCCAGACATCCTGGAGTATGAAATCAAATGGGCCTTAGGAAACATTGTATTTATATGAACAAAGCTAGTGGAAATGACAGAATTCCAGCTGAGCTGTTTAAAACCCTAAAAGATGATGCTATTGAAGTGCTGAACTCAGTGTGTCAGCAAATTTGGAAAACTCAGCCGTGGCCACAGGACTAGAAATGGTCAGTTTTCATTCCATCCCAAAGAGAGGCAATGCCAAAGACTGTTCAAACTATAGTACAGTTGTACTCACTTACATGTTAGCACGATTATGCTCAAAATCCTTCAAGCTAGACTTCAGTACATGAACCAAGAACTTCCAGATGTTCAAGCTGGGCTTAAAAAAGGCAGAGAAACCAGAGATCAAATTGCCAACATTTGTTGGATTATGGAGAAAGCAAGGGAGTTCCCGAAAAACTTCTACTTCATTGACTATACTCAGGCCTTTGACTATGTAGATCACAACAAACTGGAAAATTCTTAAAAGAAATGGATGGGACTACTAGACCAACTTACCTGTCTCCTGAGAAACATGTATGTGGGTCAAGAAGCAACAGAACTGGACATGAAACAACTGACTGGTTCAGAATTGAAAAGTAGTAGGACAAGAATGTATATTGTCATCCTGCTTATTTAACTTCTATGCAGAGTACATCATGCACAATGCTGAGCTGGGTGAAGCACAAGCTGGAATCAAGACTGTCGGGAGAAATATCAACAATCTCAGATATGCAGATGATACCACTCTAATGGCAGAAAACAAAGAGGAACTAAAGAGCCTCTTGATGCAGGTGAAAGAGGAGAGTGAAAAAGCTGGCTTGAAACTCAACATTAAAAACAAACTAAGATCATGGACCCAGATTGCTTTGGCAATTCTGGGTCTTTTATAGTTCCATATATGTTTTAGAATTATTTGTTCTAGTTCTGTGAAAAATGTTATGGGTAATTTGATAGGGATTGCATTAAATCTGTAGATTGTTTTGGGTAGCATGCCATTTTAACAATATTCTTCCAGTTCAAGAGCATGGGATATCTTTCCACTTCTTTGAATCATCTTCCGTTTCCTTTATGAATATTGTATAATTCTCAGTATATAAGTCTCTCACCTACTTGATGAGGTTTATTCTTAAGTTTTTTGTTGTTGGGGTTTTTTTTTGTATGCAATTTTAAAAGGGATTGTTCGATTATATTCCCTGTCTGGTATTTCATTGTTAGTGTAAAGAAATGCACCTGCCAATCTGCTTATTTTAAGTACTTCTAATTTCCCTCAACATAGACCAATTTTTAGGATTAGGCATACTTAATAAATGATCACTGTTTTCATCAGTAAAAACCTACTTCTGATGTCAGGTATGTTAATTATCAAAGCATTGGTCTTTGATTGAGATATGCCTAATAGAAACCATATTTATAGTAGCCACCTGTGGAGAAAGAGCTTCCTTGTTAAAACACCAACTGGATACTCAGCCTGTGCACTCATTATCATGTTAGCAGAGCACCCCAGACTAGCATTCTTGATTAGAACACTTGAGAGATCCAGATTATAGCTTAGTCTAAGTGATGCAAACATTAATGCTCAAGTAAATTGAAAACTTTACAATATTTCTTCTGAGGCTTGGCTTAAGAATTAAAAAAAAAAAAAAAGATGCATGTGTGGTGTTTCATACAAGGCCTTCTCATAGTAAGGCCTTAGTAAGTAGTAGTTATTATTATTTTGTTTATAAGAAGTATAAAATATATTTTATTAATGAGTATGGCTCTTTAAATGTCTTTTTTTTTAAGCTAATTTTTCTAAGGCCATATTCCTTACATAAAATCCTTTAAATGTTGAAAACTAGGTCAGACACACAAAAACAGTTAAATCCTCTCAAGTGACAAAAGTTCTGTTTCCATAGGAAATGTATAAGACTGATAACTACAAATTGATAATTAAGTGACTTTATTCATATTAGAACTATTTTATGGTCACCAGATAGACAGCCAGATGTGGGTGGAGCACATTTTCTTTTTAAATTGTCTGTGTAAACAAGGTTTCCTTGGTTTTAGATTACAATGAATGCCTTTTAGAGCTTATGAGAAACTGCCAAAATGGTCTAAAAGCACTGTAGTTTTAAATTGGTGTGTGCTCGGTGACTTTTGCACAACTGGAGCTCAAGGGCACCGCAGCCTACACACTTTTACAGTGAGGAGCGAAAGAGGATAAGGAGGAAGGAACGTGGTAAGAGAAATACACAACAAATACTGGATGCTTACTCCAGGGAAGTGCTGCTGCCCATCACATCTCAACATGACCCTTGAATTTATAAATAAATTCTGATCTTTCTTACTTTCATCCTAAAATAATTTTGCTTCTTTACTTTCTCCAGTTTCAGATGGTAAAAACTCACTATATTTGTTTCTTCTCAGACTGAAGACTAAGGACTATATGCAAAGAAATCAGCATCAGTCACTTGAGCAGCTCCTCTGGGAGTGAAGGATGGGGTTTCATTAATACATGCATTCTAGACAATTTAGGTGTGCCCATTCTCTGAAACCAGTTCCCCTGAGAAATGCATATCTACTATGCTCTCAGTCTCTTTTCCTCTGAATGCAATTATATTGTCCTGGGATATGAAACTAACCATGTATTATGGTTGCATTTGTTGACTACCTGCAGCCCTGGAATAATTTGCTTTCTCCCTTCCAACTTTCACTTTAGATCCTTTGAAAATTCTGAAGTCAGAGATCCAGGCTAAAAATTTCAGCATGTCTCTCCAGAGTTCTGCAGATAATATCTCCTTTTTTCTAAGAGCTTCTCTCATTCACTGATAGTTTTTTATAAAACCACATTTTAATTGCTTGATAGTGTTATATGATAATCCAGAAAAGACATTCCTCTTATTCATGGGAACAGTAGGGAAAATTATGAATCTATATATAGTTCATTGGTTCATTTCACAAATGTATGTCAAATATATACCATGTGACTCAGATTATATTAGGCAGAGATCCCTTCTACCCTCTGAGGGAAAACAGATTTGAACCAATTATAGCACCAAGCAGGAAGATCTCATTCTCTTTCCCAGTCTTTCATAAGTTCTGTCTCCTAATTTATATGATGTGAGATGGTCACCAGGCCTACTGAGGCTTTAATTTCTGAGTGCCAAAGTCCTAAAAGAGATGAGAATGTAGAAATCGTTTTCCAGCTTAAAGGATAACTGACATCTTGTTTTCTGTTTTGAAATGAAAAATACTAAATAGCTAAATGTTGTTCTTGTTTATGAAGAACTAAAAGACCTTTTAGAACTGATACCCAAAACAGATGTCCTTTTCATTATAGGAGACTGGAATGCAAAAGTAGGAAGTCAGGAAACACCTGAAGTAACAGGCAAATTTGGCCTTGGAGTACAGAATGAAGCAGAGCAAAGGCTAATAGAGTTTTGCCAAGAGAATGCACTGGTCATAGCAAACATAGCAAACCTCTTCCAACAACACAAGGGAAGACTTTACACATGGACATCACCAGATGGCCAACACCGAAATCAGATTGATTATATTCTTTGCAGCCAAAGATGAAGAAGCTCTGTACAGTCAGCAAAAACAAAACCGGGAGCTAACTGTGGCTCAGATCATGAACTCCTTATTGTCAAATTCAGACTTGAAGAAAGTGGGGAAAACCACTAAACCATCCAGGTATGACCTAAATCAAATCCCTTATGATTATACAGTGGAAGTGACAAGTAGATTTAAGGGACTAGATCTTATAGACAGAGTGCCTGATGAACTATGGACAGAGGTTCGTGACATTGTACAGGAGACAGGGATCAAGACCGTCCCCAGGAAAAAGAAATGCAAAAAGCAAAATGGCTGTCTGAGGAGGCCTTAGAAATAGCTGTGAAAAGAAGAGACGCGAAAGGTAAAGGAGAAAAGGAAAGATATACTCATTTGAATGCAGAATTCCAAAGAATAGCAAGGAGAGATAAGAAAGCCTTTCTCAGCGATCAGTGCAAAGAAGTAGAGGAAAACAATAGAAAGGGAAAGACGAGAGATCTGTTCAAGAAAATCAGAGATACCAAGGGAACATTTCATGCAAAGATGGGCTCAGTAAAGGACAGAAATGGTATGGACCTGACAGAAGCAGAAGATATTAAGAAGAGGTGGCAAGAATACACAGAAGAACTGTTCAAAAAAGATCTCCACAACCCAGTTAATCAATATGGTGTGATCACTCACCTAGAGCCAGACATCCTGGAATGTGAAGTCAAGTGGCCTTAGGAAGCATCACTACAAACAAAGCCAGTGGAGGTGATGGAATTCCAGTTGAGCTATTTCAAATCCTAAAAGATGATGCTGTGAAAGTGCTGCACACAATATGTCAGCAAATTTGGAAAACTCAGCAGTGGCCACAGGACTGGAAAAGGTCAGTTTTCATTCCAATCCCTAAGAAAGGCAATGCCAAAGAATGCTCAGACTACCATATAATTGCACTTATCTCACACACTAGTAAAGTAATGCTCAAAATTCTCCAAGCCAGGCTTCAGCAGTATGTGAACTATGAACTTCCAGATGTTCAAGCTGGTTTTAGAAAAGGCAGAGGAACCAGAGATCAAATTGCCAACATCCACTGGATCATTGAAAAAGCAAGAGAGTTCCAGAAAAACATCTGCTTTATTGACTGTGCCAAAGCCTTTGACTGTATGGATCACAATAAACTGTAGAAAATTCTGAAAGAGATGGGAATACCAGATCACCTGACCTGCCTCTTGAAAAACCTGTATGCAGGTCAGGAAGCAACAATTAGAACTGGACATGGAAAAACAGACTGGTTCCAAATAGGAAAAGGAGTATGTCAAGGCTGTATATTGTCACCCTGCTTATTTAACTTATATGCAGAGTACATCGTGAGAAACGCTGGGCTGGATGAAGCACAAGCTGGAATCAAGATTGCCAGAAGAATTATCAATAACCTCAGATATGCAAATAACACCACCCTTATGGCAGAAAGTGAAGAGGAACTGCGAGCCTCTTGATGAAAGAGGAGAGTGGAAAAAGTTGGCTTAAAGCTCAACATTCAGAAAACTAAGATCATGACATCTGGTCCCATCACTGCATGGCAAATAGATGGGGAAGCAGTGTCAGACTTTATTTTTGGGGGCTCCAAAATCACTGCAGATGGTGATTGCAGCCATGAAATTAAAAGACGCTTACTCCTTGTAAGGAAAGTTATGACCTAGACAGCATATTAAAAAGCAGAGACATTACTTTGCCAACCAAGGTTCGCCTAGTCAAGGCTATGGTTTTTCCAGTAGTCATGTATGGATGTGAGAGTTGGACTATAAAGAAAGCTGAGCACTGAAGAATTGATGCTTTTGAACTGTGGTGTTGAAGAAGACTCTTGAGAGTCCCTTGGACTGCAAGGAGATCCAACCAGTCCATCCTAAAGATCAGTCCTGGGTGTTCATTGGAAGGTCTGATGTTGAAGCTGAAACTCCAATAGTTTGGTCACCTGATGTGAAGAACTGACTCATTTGAAAAGATCCTGATGCTGGGAAAGATTGAGGGCAGGAAGAGAAGGGGACGACAGAGGATGAGATGGTTGGATGGCATCACCGACTCAATGGACATGAGTTTCGATAGGCTCCGGGAGTTGGTGTTGGACAGGGAGACCTGGCATGCTGCACCTCATGGGGTTGCAAAGAGTCGGACACCGACTGAACGGCTGAACTGAACTGTTGTTCTTGTTTACTCACTTAGTTCGACTTTTATTTTTAATGATCTGTATAACAAGAATAACCTACAACTGCTGTAATTAAGGAGAAGGCAATGGCAACCCACTCCAGTACTCTTGCCTGGAAAATCCCACAGATGGAGGAGCCTGGTAGGCTGCAGTCCATGGGCTCGCTAAGAGTCGGACACGACTGAGGGACTTCACTTTCATTTTTCACTTTCATGCACTGGAGAAGGAAATGGCAACCCACTCCAGTGTTCTTGCCTGGAGAATCCCAGGGATGGGGGAGCCTGGTGGGCTGCTGTCTGTGAGGTCGCACAGAGTCGGACACAACTGAAGTGACTTAGCAGCAGCAGCTGTAATTAAGCTGGTGTTTACTGTCTTGGAACAGTGTCCCCCAGGATTGTAGTAAGTGTCATGGAAAAGAGGGACTGTGCATAGAAAGTTTGAGAAGTATGGAATTAAAGTGAACATTTTTTTTTCTAATTGCAAAACTTCTGTAAGCCTTTGTTATACTAACATGTATTCTCAATTCCTAAGAGAAGGCTATAATGTGTGGCATTTTTTGAACTTATTGATCACATAGCTTTTCCTGCCTTACTAAGATCCTGCAAAAAATAACAGGAGTAAAAAAGACATCCCAATGAGGACCAAGATTCCCCAGGGAGATTCCCTGTGGCTGCCTGACCCTTGGACCATGTCAGAGTTTTCTTACTTTCCTAAGGTAGAAGCATAGTAGTAGTAGTAGTAGTAGTGTTAGTCGCTCAGTTGTGTCCAACTCTTTGTCATCCCGTGGACTGTACCCCGCCAGGCTCCTCTGTCCATGGGATTCTCCAGGCAAGAATACTGGAGTGGATTGCCATTCCCTTCTCAAGAGGATATCCTCGACCCAGGGATTGAACCTGGGTCTCCTGCATTGCAGGCTCTTTCTTTACTGTTTGAGCTACAGGGAAAACCAAGGTGGAAGCATGCTTCTACCCATATTCTCAGTGTTTGCAGGCCAGTGTATTGAGAATGAGACATTTTTTTCACATGCTGAATTCTTTTTAATTGCCAGTAGTTCTCTAAGCTCTATACAAGAAGCTCAGTTTAGGTAAAGTTCCACCCAAAGCTAGGTGATTCTTGTCAGTACAAGTAGATGTTTTGTAATTCTCTTTCCCCCCCAAAAAAAGAATAGGATAAAGTTCTGCCTGGTGTCACAAGCTACCCTAGAGTTACACTAAAAAATGTGAAAGCACCTTGGGGCAAGCTATAATTTTATAGCTGAGGATGATATCTATATACAGCACTAAGTTCCTGTTGTGCATGAGAAAATAAGGCTTTTTGAATACCTGTCACCTGCCATGTATTTGCAGAAAAGTAAACATAAGCAATTCACCTTGCTTCTTCCTTAACTTTTGAGGATACACTTGACCTTTTAGAGTCTTTCCACCTTTTCCAAAGAGCCAGTAAGAACATCTGCAGGCCCTTTTGTTATCTGAAGCTCAGGTTTTGCCACTGCTACCCATATTCTAAAGCTCAGTTTAGGTAAATTTCAACCCAGAGCTGGTGCCCCTCTGAGAATCACCAGTGACAGTGGGTTCAAAGGTATGGTTGTGAAAACATTCTTGCTGAAGTGCTATTAGAGAATAGAGTACCAACTTAAGTTTACATGTTTGTATTTCTCAAGTTTCCAATTTAATTTATCCATAATATAGGTAGATTTCTGAACTTTTCTAAAAATAGTCATTGTCCTACAGAAATATTTAGGTTTATTTGATTTTTTTCGCTTTTATATTGTAGAGAGAGTTGTGTTTCAGATTCCCAAATTATAGATTAAGGTACACCTATCACAACACTGAATTCTTTTAACAGACTTGGAAGATGCTACAAAAACACCTGACTGCTCCAGTGGACCAGTGAAAGAGGAAAGAGGTGATCTTATCAAATTTTACAATACAATATATGTAGGAAGAGTGAAGTCATTTGCATTGAAATATGACTTGTCAAATCAGGACCATGTGGTACGTTTTTTATTTTACTATTTTATTAATATCTGTTCTCATAATTGGTTTACTATGAGTTTATTTTGGTAGATAAGTATTTCAAAGTGAAAGCCTTACTGATACATTTTACAGGAGAAAACATGCTAGTAAATAATCAGAGTGATTAAGGTTGTGATAAAACAAACTAGAGAAAATCATGGAGATTTCATCCATGAAATTACGGATGCATATGGGCAAGGACTCAATGGGAACATGGAAAAATGAAAACAGCTCTGGTGGTTTTTTTCCTTGTTTTTGATTTCTGTTGTTATATTTCTGAGAGAAATGTTTTTCTCAAGATAAAGAGAAAAGAAACTAGATAGGCTTGAATCAATAATAGAAACAACACTAAGAAATTTTTATTCCATATCTATATTTGACACTACCAGCAGGCCTTGATAAGTATTATCAGTGTATAAGCTGAAGTTGGTTCCCAGAAGAGCAGACTTCAGTTATAAGAAAGAGGAACCGAGTAGAAGCTGCATTCAGTCAGTAGCTATATATGTGTCTGTGTCTCTACATTTCTTTCCTTGTCCCTTTCAAGGAATATGAGCTGACTATCCTCAGAGGCCATGACTACTCATTCTTCTCCCTCAGTTCCACACATTCCCCACCCCCGCCATGTGCTATACTGTGAATATCTCTAACATCAGCTAATTGGGAAAAAAACAAAACTAGTTTTCCTAGCTTCAAGTGAAGATGATGAATGAAATACTAATTAAGGAGTCATCCCCATTTATGCTTGGAATAGAACATTGTATAGATTATTAAAAGTGCAGTTCCTTCTCACTTTATCTCTGAGTCCTTTGCATTTCAGTATAAAGTCTTACACTTTACACTAGTAACTCAGTCAGTAAAAGAATCTCCCTGCAATGCAGAAGACAGGAATTTGGTCCCTGGGTTGGAAAGATCCCCTGGAGAAGGAAATGGCAAGCCACTCCAGTACTCTTGCCTGGGAAATCCAATGGACAGAGGAGCCTGGTGGCTACAGTACTTGGAGTCGAAAGAGTTAGACATGACTTAGTGACTAAACCACTGAGCATAAAGTCTTAACCATTTTATTAAGAGATTTGTTCCTCGTTGGACTCTTCTTGCTGGCCCACAGAATACTGTGCCTCTCTTTTATTCTCTGTGCTACTAATTTGGTTGTGGGTATGTATGTATGGACTCTTAAGACTCTTGAGACACCTTTGGTGATCAAAGGTGCACAGAGATCAAACCAGTCAACCCTAAAGGAAATCAACTCTGAATATTCATTGGAAGGACTGATGCTGAAGCTGAAGCTGTATTAACATTGGCCACCTGATGTGAAGAGCCAGCTTACTGGAAAAGCCCTGGTGCTGCAAAAGATTGAGGGCAAGAGGGGAATGGGGAGACAGGATGAGATGGTTAGCTAGCGTAACTGACTCCATGGACATGAATTTGAGCAAACACCATGAGATAGTGAAGGACAGGAAGCCTGACACTGCCGTCCACAGGATGAGATGGTTAGCTAGCATCACTGACTCCATGGACATGAATTTGAGCAAACACCATGAGATAGTAAAGGACAGGAAGCCTGACACTGCAGTCCATGGGGTCATACAGAGTCGGACACAACTTAGCACTTAAACAACAACAATGTGTGTGTGGAGAGAGATCCTTATTGCAAGTATTAGGACAAAAGTTATTCTTTGCCTCACTTTCTGAGCATGGACATGGAAGTTCCTGTGCTCTTGGCTTATTGCTTCTGGTGTCTTACTCAGAATCCTTTAGGATTTCCTAAAAGATCCAGAAAAATAAATTTTAGTTTATCCATTAGTTATTGTTGAAAAACAAGGGTTAATGAATCATTTTTTAATTTTTTTCAGCCATAATAAGTTCTTATGGTATAACTAACTTCTAATTAGGAGATACCAATAATAATAAAAACATGGTATGGGGGGAAAGTTCCTTCCATGTTGATCCTTCACCCTTACGGGGAGGAGGGGAATGTAGAATAAAAAATGGGGTGGGATTCAAAAAAAGAAAAACTTTCATCTGATAAAAGCTTTGGTGGTGGTTTATTCGCTAAGTTGTGTCTGACTCTTGTGACCCCGTGGACTATAGCCTGCCAGGCTCCTCTGCCCATGGGATTCTCTAGGCAAGAATACTGGAGTGGGTTGCCATTTCCTTCTCCAGGGGATCTTCCCGACCCAGGGATTGAACCCAGTCTCCTGCATTGTAGGCAGACCCTTTACCAACTGAGCTATGAGGGAAGCCCTATAAAAGCTTTACTTTTATGTTATTTCAGATGGAAGCTCCGCCACTCTCTCCTTTTCCACATATTAAGCAACAGCCAGGCTCCCCACGCCGCATTTCCCAGCAGCACTCCATTTATGTGTCCCCACACAAGAATGGGTCCGGCCTTACACCAAGGAGTGCTCTGCTGTATAAGTTCAACGGCAGCCCTTCTAAGGTAAGGTGCTCCCAAACTTTACCCCAGAACGGCAATATCCATGTTAAAAAGTGGATTTCAGATTTCCAGTTAGTAATCTTTAATCTTACCCTATTTATTTTGCAAAGTTACTGCAAATAAATACAAACTCTTACTATGGCAAGTTTCCTGTGATCAAGAGCAGTGTATCCAGTTGAGGGAGTTTAATCTGTTATGACTGACATGGTATTGGGGGAGTTCTCACCAAGGGCACAGTGTGTCCTTGCTCAGGCACCATCTTGAGAAGGACCAGTAAGGCAGCATGTGCAAGTGGTCAGATATGGGGAGACACTCTAAAGAAAGACCTTGGAAGGGAAAGTTCATTTGGTGGATGTCAACCGGGATAGGGAAAAGTCTGAAAGCAGAGGCCTCTTCTGACTTACACAGACAGCTCTGTGGTCACCTCCATCTTTAGTCCCATTAATGATGATGATCCAATGGGGACATGATTGCTGTTTTCAGGTAATTCAAGGACTATCAAGTAGATGTGTTCATTGTATCTCCAAAAGCCAGAATGACTACCAACTGGAAGGAGTTGTAGTGGGATAGGTTGTAACTCAGTCCAAATACATGGCAGCTCCTTAACTTACTAGTTTCTTAACTCATGTAGATCCACAAGCATTTGTTACATTCCTGCCACACTTAGAAAACAAAGTTTACTGAGATATACCTCACAGACTTGCATTTCCTCTTCATAGAAGCTGATTTCATATAAAGACTTTTAGAAGAAATTCTTGGATAAAATCAGAAATGGGTTTAATTGAATTCTAAGGCAGTAATTTCAGAACCATAAGTCAGAATCTGGGGAGCTTGTTGAACACAGATTCCTGTCCCAGAGACTTATTGAATCACAAAGCTCTAGCAGGCAGATTCCCTAGACAGTGTTGATGCACAGCGTTCAGGAATAACTTCTCGAAGGCTGTTTTACAGTAAGACCAGCAACATTAGCATCACCTGGGAGCTTGTTAGAAGTGCAGAATCTCAGGCCTCACACCAATGCTACTGAATCTGAATCTGCGTATTATCATTCCCCAGATGATTAGTAAGCACATTAAAGTTTGAAAAGCACTGCTTCAGGAAAAAGACCTCAAACTTGATGGAAGTTTGTTTGATTTATCACAATCACCTGGAAGGCTTGATAAACTAGAGATCACTGGGTCCAATACCTAGAATGTCTGATTCAGTCAGTGTAGGGTGAGGCTTGAGAATTTGCATTCCTAATAAGCTCCCAAATGCTCTGCTGCTTGTGGTCTGATGTCCACATTTTAAAAACTATTGCTATAATGTAAATCCAATTTTTTAAATCACCTGAAAAGATTAATTCTAATCACCCTTATTAAGTTGACCTAGATTCAAAAAATAATCTCTTCCTCATTGTTTAGCTTTGGATAGAGAATAACGGGTAGGAAAAAGCAGTTAGCTTAGATCTTTGCTGCTATTTCCCCCCTTTCTCCTTTTACTCACACATATCCTCTATTTTTTGCACAGAGTTTGAAAGATATCAACAACATGATAAGGCAAGGTGAGCAGAGAACCAAGAAGCGAGCAATAGCCATCGATGGTGATGCAGAATCACCTGCCAAACGCCTCTGTCAAGAAAATGATGATGTTTTACTTAAACGACTACAGGATGTTGTCAGTGAAAGAGCAAACCACTAGTGCCCTTCTCATTTCTGTGGTAAAAGCACTTTCAGGTTGTTTTGCAGCAAGTTGGGGCTCTGTCTTTCAAAACAATCAACCCTGAAGGTAGTAAACATCACTGAGTTACAAGAAAAGTTACACCAAAGTTAAGTGGATTTTTTTTTTTTTTTTTTACTTTTATCCAAAATGTAGTTGACAGATGTATTTTGAGTTGGATTGTAAAGGAATGTTTTTAAGTGCACTTAAAAGGGAATGGTTTCAAGTGCAGTTAAAAAGGAATGGTTTTAAGTGCCTTTTAAGCATATTAATAGAATTGTTAAAATATTTGTTCTCTGAGTTTTTCAAAGTAAGGGGAAGCCTTATAATTTTTTTAGCTCACTTTTTAAAATAATCAAGTGTCCTCTCCTTCTGGGCTTTGTCATAAGAGGGTGAATATTCTATTTTTGGTAGGTATGCTTTGAGATGTTTGTGTTCCCAATTTAATATTGAGTAGGGGTTGGGTTCCCTGGCATCTAGGCCAGAGGATGATGTACGAGCCTGTCTCTGACCCAGTGTGCTAACTTCACATCCAGGTACCACTGTGGGTTGTCCAGAGGCTTCTCATGCCCTTCCTCTCCTTGAGCAGAAGCATGTTTTTACTTAAACCCATGCACTAACCCACTCCTTGCTTTCCAACCTTAAGCCTTCTTAGCCTGGTGTCACAACCTAATAAAGGAGCTACTTGCTCCTTTTTAAAACTATCATCACTTTATGTTCCAAACCATTAACTTAATTATATATGATTATATCATATAACTCTCAAGATAGGACACTGCTTCTCAGGCCAGTAGAGTAAGATACAGAAAAGCGTTGTTAGAGACTAAGTTTCCTATTAGTGAGGTAATAGCCATGATAATATGTAAGATACTGTTTTTGAGATCATTATAAGATTGATCATTCTCAATGTCTAATTGATTCCTTAAGAATAGTTGAAACCTTTCTCAAAACCATATTAAGACCACCTCATGCCTTATAATTATACTACTACGACCATGACGTAGCTGCTTATCACCTCCCGCTCTTTGCTTTCAGTATCATCAGTGCATTATGAGTTTCCCAATAGGGTCTGATCACTGGCCCCTTAAGGGTGTTTTCTAGGGCTCCAAATGCCACTTCACAAAGAATCAGCTGTTCAATATTCACTTTTCTAGTGTGTTTCCAGAATCTGGAAGGACGTGAATAAGCCATTCTTAATTAATTTTGAGAAATTTTATCAAATGTATGTTTTTTAAACTGCAAACCTTATTTTTTTAATACTAAATATTTAACTAGTGAAAAGCGAAACTGGCTCAGTCATGTTCGACTCTTTGCCATCCATGGACTGTAGCCTGCCAGGCACCTCTGTCCATGGAATTCTGCAGGCAAGAATACTGGAGTGGGTAGTGGTTCCCTTCTCCAGGGGATCTTCCCAACCCAGGGATCGAACCCAAGTCTCCTGCACTGCAGGCGGACTCTTTACTGTCTGAGCCACCAGGGAAGCCCATTTAACTAGTAACCCTGGCTAATTTGAATGAGTCTGAAATTTGGCTATTAACTAGTATCAATAATTATGATTATTAGGAATTTTATTTTTAAATTTTAAGAAGAAAAGTGAGTCTGGTCACATTTTACTTTTCTGAAAATTACATCATTTTTTTGTGTAGTATCTACACATGTTACAAGCCAAATAGCATCAAGTCTGTCTTGAATCCTTGTATATATTTTTATGTAGCTATAATTATTGTGTCATTATTAATGTGCAAAATGTAAATGAGCATTTGTGCATTGTCTTTATAAGAAAATCTGGATGTGTGTTTATCAGTTTTCTAGACTGTATATTCATGTACATAAAATGGTTAATAAAATATTGGCATTTTTGTGAGATTACTGGATAAAACCTATACTTGTGCTCTTTTCTATGTGACAGGATGCAGTTGTGCAGCCATCTAGAATCTGTGTCTCTAAATATCTGCTTTATATTTTTTAAATGTCTTAGTGTAACCAAATGTAACATTAACATTAAAACTTAGTGTAACTTAGTGTAACTAGTTAACATTAAAAGTTAATATTCTCAGTGCTTTCCAGGAGCCAGGAAGAGAATGGGGAGTGAATGACTGATTGACAAGTACAGGGTTTTCTTTTGAGGTGATGGAAATAATTTTATAACTTGATATAGGTGGTGATTGCATACCATTGTAAACTTCTTAAATGACAGTGAATTTTACACTTTAAAATAGTTATTTTTATGTTGGGAGAATTTCTCCTCAATTGAAAAATGCCTTAGGCACATACAAGAAGCAGAATTATGTCAGGGCCTTGAAATGGATCAAATTACCATACGAATTAAGGAAAAGTCTTCGATCTTCGAGTGCTTTCAGGTCAGGTATATTTATTCATTTGAGACTCAAAGCTTTAAAGTTCTTTGCTACTTAAGATATTTTTAATTATTTTTTTAATTAATTTATTTATTTAGCCACATTGGGTCTTAGTTTTGATGGCAGGACCTTTACTGGGTCATGCAGGATCTTTGGTTTAGATGCACAGACTCTCCAGTTGGGGCACTTGAGCTCAGTAGGTACTTCCCAGTATATGGGATCTTAGTTCCCTGACTAGGGATTGAACACGAGTCCTCTGCATTGCAAGGCAGATTCTTAACCACTGGGCCATCAGGGAAGTCCCAAGATATTTTTAATTTATTTTTAAAAAATTTTGGCTGTACCAGTCTTCCTTGTGACGAGCAGGCGCTTGGTTGCCCTGCAGCATTTGTGCGTGTATGCTCAGTTGCTCAGTCGTGTCCATCTGACTCTTTGCAACCCCTTGGACTGTAGCCCATCAGGCTCCTGTGTCTGGGATTCTCCAGGCAAGAATACAGGAGTGCGTTGCCATTTCCTTCTCCAGGGGATCTTCCCAACTCGGATCAAACCCATGTCTCCTGCATTGGAAAATGGATTCTTAACCACTGGACCACCAGGGAGGTCCCTCTAATTATGTGGTTGTGAGTGAGTGTGAGTGTGAAGTCACTCAGTCGTGTCCGATTCTTTGCAACCCCATGGACTGTAGCCTACCAGGCTCCTCCATCCATGGGATTTTCCAGGCAAGGGTACTGGAGTGGGTTGCCATTTCCTTCTCCAGAGGATCTTCCCCACCCAGGGATCGAACCTGGGTCTCCTGCATAGTAGGCAGACGCTTTACTGTCTGAGCCACCAGGGAAATAATTATGTGGTTAGATTGTTTAAATTTTTAAAAAAAAAAGTTTTTTAAAGATGGTAATATTCCTGCTTGTTTTTATTTTGTTCCTTACACTGCTTTCACTAAGTCAACAAACCTAATTGGCTGTTTACTCTATGCCTGGCCCTTTGCTATGTGCTAGGGATATAAAAGTGATGCAGGCATAGTTCCTGTCCTCAAGGTATATTTGTAGTCCATTAATATAATGGTGTAAGCATAGTAGTACAGCACTACACGGAGAGGGATGGTGTTAGCACAGAGTGGATGACTCACTCTGCCTGAACAGCTGTGTCAGGGAATCTAAAATCACTCTAAGTAGTAGTGTTAGTTGCTCAGTTGTGTCCGACTCTTTGAGATCCCATGGACTGTAGCCCACCAGGCTCCTCTGTCCATGGGAGTGGATTGCCATTCCCTTCTCCAGAGGATCTTCCCAACCCAGGGATCAAACCTGGGTCTCCTGCATTGCAGGCAGATTCTTTACTATTTGAGCTACAGGGAAGACCAAAATCGCTCTAAAGTGGGGGCCAAATGGTAATTTAGTCCTTGAAGTGAAGTCGCTCAGTTGTGTCCGACTCTTTGCGACCCCATGGACTGTAGCCTACCAGGAGCCTCAGTCCATGGGATTTTCCAGGCAAGAATACTGGAGTGAATTGCCATTTCCTTCTCCAAATTTAGTCCTTAGGGATGACTAACTGCCTGGGCAGTAGAAGACAGAGAGCACAACCAGTATAAAGTCCCAGAGGCATGAAAGTACTGTAGGTTTAGGAATTGCAGATACTTCAGCGAGGTTGAAAGGAAGTGTACATACTCAAAAGTGCAGTGCAAAGAGGGCTAGAAAGGGGCCTTTCTTACTTGGGCTCTAAGGCAGGTTAGAGAGCTCAGGCTTGGTCATTTCCAATGGTTCTCAACATTGACTGCAGCTGGGGAGTTTTAAAAAATACATCGGTGAATGGGCTTCTCCCCCCAGAGGTTTCTGATTTAATTGGTTTGGGGAACAACCTAGCTTTAGAATTTTTAAATACTCCCTAGGTGAGTCCAAAATCACTGCCATTGGTTACTGCAGCCATGAAACGCTTGCACCTTGGAAGAAAAGCTATGACCAACCTAAATAGCATATTAAAAAGTAGAGATATCACTTTGCCCACAAAGGTCTGTATAGTCAAAGCTATGGATTTTCCAGTAGTCATGTACAGATGTGAGAGTTGGACCATAAAGAAGGCTGAGCACCAAAGAACCTATCCTTTCAAACTGTGGTGCTGGAGAAGACTCTGAGAGTCCCTTGGACTACAAGGAGATCAAACCAGTCAATCCTAAAGGAAATCAACCCTGAATATTCATTGGAAGGATTGATACTGAAGCTGAAGTTCCAATACACTGGCCACCTGATGTGAAGAGCCAACTCAGTGGAAAAGATCCTAATGCTGGGAAAGATTGAGGGCAAGAGGTGAAGGGGGTGACAGGATTAGCTGGTTGGATGGCATCACCGACTCAATGGACGTGAGTTTGAGCAAGCCCCAGGAGATGGTGAAGGACAGGGAAGCCTGGCATACAACAATCTGTGGGGTTGCAAAGAGTTGGACATGACTTAGCAACTGAAAAACAACAGGTGAGTACCTAAGGTGAGAACCACTGGTATATAGCTCAAGGGGGGGCCACTAAAGTGTGTTTTTTTTTGTTTATAATATTTATTTAATTTAGACTGTGCTGGGTCTTGGTTGCAGGGCTTCCCAAGTGCAGTGGAAAAGAATCCACCTGCCAGTGCAGGAGATGCAGGTTCAGTCCCTGGGTTGGGAAGATCCTCTGGAGAAGGAAATGGCAACCCGCTTCAGTATCCTTGCCAGGAAAATTCCATGGACAGAGGAGCCTGGTGAGCTACAGTCCATGGTGTTGCAGAGTCAGACATGACTGAGCTTGCACACAAGGTAGGGGTGGGGCTGGGGGGGGCAGTCTTAGTTGCAGCACATGGGCTCTTCTATCTTTGTTGTGATCTGTGGGACCCAGCATGAGAACTCTTAGGTGCGGCATGTAGGATCTAGATCCCTGGCTAGAGATTGAACATAGGCCCCCTGCTTTGGGAGCGCGGAGTCTTAGCCTCTGGACCACCCGGAAAGTCCCAAAGTGGTTTTTTAATTTTACGTGGATAATGATAAAATCTGATGTTTATTTTAGAGCAGCAGTTCCCTAACTTGCCCAAAGATAAGGATTACCTGAGACACTTGACTCCTAGGCCCCACCCTTGACCAAAGGAATAAAATCTTCAGGAATTTTGTTAATCTCTGTTTCAAGTGATATTTAACCTCAAGCAAGTCAGAGACGTTTCTAGAAGTGTTTCTCAAATTTTAAGAGCATAGGACTCACCAGGATTGTTAACCTTGTTAAAAATGCAGTCTGGGGAAAAAAAAAAAAATGCAGTCTGGTGTTGGGTCTGAGATTTTGCTTTTCTAACCAGCTCTTACCTAACACCAGTGCTGCTAGGCCAAGGACTGTGCTTTGAACAGCAAGTTTTAGAAATC
Organism: Cervus canadensis; assembly: GCF_019320065.1. Lineage (NCBI taxonomy): Eukaryota > Metazoa > Chordata > Mammalia > Artiodactyla > Cervidae > Cervus > Cervus canadensis. The sequence goes on along the minus strand of NC_057395.1, from coordinate 64,808,852 downwards.
TGGAAGCTATGTGGAGGACTGATTAGAGGATGTTTAGCCTGATGAGAGACAGTCATTTTTAACTTGGTTAATTTTACCACCTTCAGGGACTTTGACAATGACATCTTTGCATTTTGGGTTGTCACAACTGGGCATGGGAGGTGGTGCCCAGTAGGTAGCTAGCAGACAGAAGCCAGAGATGCTGCTAAACACCCTCCACTGTACCGGGCAGGCTCACAACAAAGAATTATCCAGCCCTAGTATCAGTTGTGCCAATCCCTGAATGAAGTGAACTTTTACCTGGGCAAGAAGAGCTCTGTGTTTCAATGTCCTAGTAGTGGAGATAGAAAAGAAACCACCAAGGGTTACCCAACTGAGCAGGTATGGAGTCCTAGTCAGTGATGGCTTTATAAAGAAGATGACTTTCCAGGAAGGATTCATGGTAATAGATTCCAGGTAGGGTAACTAATACACACGAGGGATTATTTAGTGTTGATGATAGATCCTTAATATGTTGAAGAAAATGTTCCTGAGGTTTCAGATTCTACCTATGTCAGTGGTTCCATCAAATTTTCCCATGGTAAGAATCACCTTTGCGGGTTTATTAACTATGCAGATTTAAAGTGTAGTACACACACACACAAAAAAATAAAGTGTAGTACACAAACAGCTTTGTTAAGCATCCCAGGCTATTATTCTTACCCAGGAAGCTCAGAAGGTACCTGTCTAGTAATCAGGAATACAGAGATCTGGGTGCAAACATCTGCCCTGGCACTGTCTCACCAAACCAAGTGGAACTTAACTGCTTACTCACCTCAGTTTGGTCACCATCACTTCAGGAAATAATTAATTATGGAAAATAACATTCATTGTAGAAAACTTAGATTATACATAAGCAAAAAAATAAAAACTATATTCCCACCAACTAGAGGTCATCTTTTCAAATTTAAAAAACATGTATTATGTTTTTTCACTTGAGGAAATTGTGTAAATCTTGTTTTATACTATGTTGAATTTTTTTCCAGCTCATTGAGGAAATGAGCTCATACCTCATTTCCAGCTCATACCTCATTGAGGCATAATTTACATAGAATAAAATATACCCATCTTAAGTGTATAGTTTGGTGAATTTTAGTAATTATGTATGATTCTATAACTACCACCACAGTCTTCATCTTACTGTGCTTTGCTTTATTGCTCTTCACAGATAATTGCTTTTTTTTTTTTTTCAACTGAAAGTTTGTGGCAACTCTGCATCAAGCAAGTCTTTTGGACTTTGCAACAGTATTTGCTCCTTTCGAATTAGAGTTTTCATCTTTTCCAGATATATGCCCAGGAGTGGGATTGCTGGATCACATGGCAACTCTATTTTTAGTTTTTTAAGGAACCTCCATATTGTTTTCCATAATGACTGTGTTCTCAGTGACCTCTTTTTTTTTTTCGCAGTGACCTCTTGATGTGAATCTTCCTAGACTTTTTTCAGTGAATGTATTATATATTTTTAAAGTATTAGTAAAAATGGATCATATGTGTAATTTCATATATCCTTTTTGGTGGTGGTGGTTTAGTTGCTAAGTCGTGTCCGACTTTTGCAACCCCATGGACCTGCCAGTCTCCTCAGTCCATGGGATTCTCCAAGCAAGAATACTGGAGTGGGTTGCCATTTCCTTCTCCAGGGGATCTTCCCAACCCAGGAATCAAACCCGGGTCTCCTGCATTGCAGGCAGATTCTTTACCTACTGAGCCATGAGGGAAGACTGTATCCTTTTTGCGATGTCTAAATTTTACCTCTCTCACAGTATTAATGCTTGTGTTCCAAAGGATTATTTTTTTTTTTTTTTAGTATTTGTTTGACTGTATCGAATCTTAGTAGCGGCACATAGGATTTTCATTGTGTTATGCAAGATCTTTTCACTGTGATGCACTGATTCTTTACTTGGGGTGTGTGGGCTCCAGAGCAGGCAGCCAGTGAATTATTTATGTTATCATTAAACAAGGAAAGATTAGCACAATCACTGCAGCCACTGCTGGAGGTGTCCTCGACAAGATGAAGCACAACATTTGGGACCACTGTTCTCAGGCCAGTGAATACTCAGCCAAATATATCAGGAACTGCATCACCCAGTTTAGTGCAAGACCAGACAAATACTTCACGCTGGGGCTCCCCTCTGGGAGCACCCCCACTTGGCTGCTACAAGAAGCTGATTGAGTACTGTAAGAATGAAGACCTGTCCTTCCAATATGGAAGACTTTCAACATGGATGAGTGTGTGGGCCTTCCTTGAGACCACTGAGAGAGTTACCAGTCCTTCATGTGGGACTCCTTCCTCAAACACATTGACATCCACCCAGAAAACACCCAAATTCTGGATGGGAATGCAGCTGGCCTACAGGCTGAGCGTGATGCCTTTGAAGAGATGATCAAGGCTGCAGGTCTGTTTGTTGGAGGCATGGGCCTTGATGAACACATTGCCTTTTACAAGTCAGGCTCCAGTCTGTTGTCCAGGACCCATGTGAAGATGCTGGCCACGGACACTATACTGGCCAGTGCTTGGTTCTTCAGTGGTAATCTCACCAAGGTGCCCACCATGGCCCTGACAGTGGGCATGGGCACTGACTGTCATGGGTGCTAGAGAGGTGGTGATCCTCATCTCAGGGGCTCACAAGGTGTTTGCTCTGCACAAGGCCATCGAAGAGGGAGTGAATTATATGTGGACTGTGTTTGTCTTCCTACAGCATCCCCACATGGTGCTCATGTGTGATGAGGATGCCACCCTGGAGTTGAAAGTGAAGATTGTCAAGTATTTCAGAGATTTAAAGCTTGTTCATACCAAGTTGATAACCCCTGTGCAATATCAAAGAGAAAGAAATAGAGAAAAGCCAGCCTTTTAAGAAGCCATATACTGATTAGCTGATGCTACTTGTAGTCTCAAGGACCTCACTGGGACAGGTGGGTCTCTCTGAAGATTGTCTTTAGGAAGACAGAATTCTTTTTCTTTAATCTAGTATGGTTACTAGCTAAATGGGTGAACTTGTTCTTGGTGGTGCAGTGTGGAGTCCAGTCATGGAATTCAGCTAGTTTATAATTTAATCAGAAAAAAATCACTACATAATTTTGATGTTTGCCCCACAGATTTGGGGTTTTTAACTTTTTATTGTGCCTCTAACACTGTTCATGTGTACAGTATACTCCCATCAGGAATTTCTATCATTACATGCACTGATTCTCAATTGAGAGGGAGTTTGGGGCTTATGTGTATTGGACAAAACCTCTTTGGAAAGTCTTAAGAGCTTGTCTTGGGTAGCCCTGCCCCTTGTTTTAGAATCATTGTTCCGGATTAAGGAACAAACTCAATGTCTAAAATCAGTGTAAGGCAGCAGTCCCTTTAGTCAGTAACATGTGCCATGGGAAGAAAACTCTCCCTCACTGTTTTTCCCCAGCTAGGAAAACTTTGCCCAGCTGTTTTTTCCTGCTCTCTCAGTTGGCCTTTCCATGAACTCAGAGGCCTCCTTGAGAGGGTATTCGGGTGGGTGGGACTAAAGAGAAGGCTTTTGCCTCAAGGGGCCCAGCTTCATCAGACTCCTACCCCTTGGGGACGCTCCAGCACCAGGAGAAAGGCAGAGACCCTGTGTTTTGTTCCAAGGTCTCACTGTAGCGCCTCTCTTATATACACTCATTCGTAGGTAGGAAGTTCATGGGGGCAACAGACACAACCAATATTCAGTGTTATGTTGAGCCAGGGGTATGGGGTCAGGGGAAGTAGCTTAATTATGAGTTTAGAAACAATACCAGAGAGACGTGTTTTCTGTGTCCCTAAGAGTTGAGTGCCAAGAAATAGATCAAGTGCTTCTAGAGTTGTCTAATATCCTTTCTCCACTTAAAATGTTCTGCCCTTCTAACCTCCCAGGTCTGTGTGGTGTGGTCTGATGTTCCCAAAACATCAGGAAGTACACTTTTGCCCCATTACCCTTCACTCCTTGTTCACAGGATGAGTCTGTATTCCCTCTTACGCCTCGATGGCCTGGAAGCTGCCTCCTCCTCCTTCCAGTGTTTGTGCCTGTTTGAAGTCGCTCCTGCCTCTATTTCTGGAACGGTCGTTCAGAGCCTGGCTCAGGCCTGTCTTTAACTGCTGTGTTTGGTACCAGCATTTCATTTTCAGCTTTTATACGTGATTGTGCTATCGTTCTGGTTGTTTGTTTGTTTGTTTCATTTTTTAAGTTTATTGTTATAGATTTATTTATTTTTGGCTGCACTGGGTCTTCGTTGCTGCATGTGGGCTTTCTCTAGTTGAGTCGAGCGGGGGCTTCTCACTGCGGGGGCTTCTGTGGTGGAGCACAGGCTCTAGGGCATTCAGGCTTCAGTAGTTGCAGCTCTCAGGCTCTAGAGCACAGGCTCAGTTGTGGCGCATGGGCTAAGTTGCCCTACAGTATGTGGAATCTTCTTCAACCAAGAATCGAACTCATGTCCCCTGCATTGGCAGATGGATTCTTAACCACTGGACCACCAGGGAAGTCCTGTCGTTGTGTTTTAACCTAATGAATCAATGGACTTGTTTTACAGTGTGATATTTTCTATTAAATCTAGTACTTTCAAGGAAAAAATACAGAAAGATTTTAAAGGTTTTAGATTTATTTCTTTGTTGAATTTGTTTCAGATACTGGCATTTGGAATAAATTTAGTGAGTCTAATGTTTGCAAAGTTAAGAATTAGACACTATTTCATCTGTAATATTATGATGCAAGTTGGCTAAAACACGAGATATTCATTACATAATGGAGTACCCACAGGCTCCCTTACTTCATTTGGGTCTCTGCTCAAGTGTCAGCTGATAGCACTTCCCAGCCTTTCCTATACTGTTACTTAGCATGTTTTCTTTTTCTTCCTAGAATGTATAATCTATTCATGTATTATCTGAATCCACCACTAGTGAATGAAGCACCATGTAGGTGGAACATTTTTTCTGTAGTTTTCCCAGAGTATTGAATGATTCATTGAAGGAAGTATGGGCTCGACATTTGCTGAATTAGTGAACTGAAGAAAGAAGCTTAGTGATGCTTTCTCCGTTGTTTTTTTTTGGTGGTTTTCTTGGCCTCTTGGCATGTGGGATGTTAGTTCCCCAAACCAGGGGTTGAAACCCCACCCCCCACACCCCCCACTGCAGTGGAAACACAGAGTTTTAACCACTGGACCACCAGGGAAGTCCCCAGGTTGCTTTTTATAATAATTATGTCTCACATGTACTAAGCATGTACATACTGCAATGAACAAGGGGGCATATTTGTTGTTGTTATTCAGTCACTAAGTCACGTCCAACTCTTTGTGACTGCAGCCACGAAATTAAAAGATACTTACTCCTTGGAAGAAAAGCTATGACAAACCTAGACAACATGTTAAAAAACAGAGACATTACTTTGCCAACAAAGGTCCACATAGTCAAAGCTATGGTTTTTCCAGTAGTCATGTATGGATATGAGAGTTGGACCATAAAGAAAGCTGAAAGCCGAAGAATTGTTGCTTTTGAACTGTGGTGTTGGAGAAGACTCTTGAGAGTCCCCTGGACTGCAAGGAGATCAAACCAGTCAATCCTAAAGGAAAAAAAAAAAAGAAAAAAAAAAAAATCCTAAAGGAAATCAGTCCTGAATATTCATTAGAAGGACTGATGCTGAAGCTGAAGCTCCAATACTTTGGCCACCTGATGCAAAGAGCTGACTCATTAGAAAAGACCCTGATGCTAGGCAAGATTGAAGGCAGGAGAAGAAGGGGACAACAGAGGACGAGACAGTTGGATGGCATCACCGACTCAATGGACTTGAGCTTGAACAAGCTCCAGGAGATGGTGAAGGACAGTGAAGCCTCGCATGCTGCAGTCCATGGGGTCACACAGAGTCAAACACAACTGAGTAACTGAACAATGTACTAAGTGAGTGACAAAATGTACTAAGCATTTTCTATGTGCCACACCAAATTCCCATAAAACCCTATAACAAAACTGTTTATAGAGGAGGAAATTAAAGCTCAGAGATTTTAAGTAACTTGCCCAAGGTCACAAGATTCAAACCCAAGCACTCTGGTTCTATAGTCCATTTTTTAAAAATTCAGTGAAATTGGGGGGTTTTGTGTGGTAAAATATGTGTAACATAAAACTGATCATTTAATTATTTTAAGTATACAGTTTACTGGCATTAACATTCATGTTGTTGTGCAACCAATCTCCAGAAATTCTTCATCTTCCAAAACTGTAACTTTATACCCATTAAACAACAGCTCCCTTTTCCCTGCCCCTCCCTGCCCCTAGCAACTACCATTCTACTTTCTGTTTCTCTTATTTTGACTACTTTCTGATTGGCTTATTTCACTTAGCATAATATCCTCTGGGTTCATGCACGTTGTAGCATGTGTCAGAATTTCCTTCTTTTTAAAGATGACTAAATATGCCATTATGTGTATTGACCACATTTTGTTTATCCATTCACCCTTGGATGGACTGCAGCCCAATTCTAATCTGTTAACTTTTCAAAACTGTGTCTTTTGATATTAATCTTGAGGTGACAGATTATGGGAAGTGCCAACTGTTTTTCTTAAACTTCTCTCTTTTTTCTGTGGGAAACATTCTTACTTCTTCTTTCTGTTTTGGAATAGATCTCAGCCCCATCACACACACAGGAAATTCAACTTGTTGAAAACTTTCCATCCAAAAAGTTGCTCACAAAAAAAAAAAAAGTTGCTCACAATAAATATTTGGGGATGGACAGGGCTTGTTAAGTGGTCCAGTAACAATCTTCTCCCTTCACTCCAATCCGTCACTTCCAGACCCTCTCTCCCAGTTGCCTCTTGGGAGCCCTAGATTCCTTGCTTTTATTACATGTTCTCTAAATTTCCTACCTTACCATCAGCTTTCACCAACATCCTGAAAATTGAGTCAGGTTGGCACTGAAAAGGGTCTTTTTCTTCAAGGAACCCTGCTCTCCTGCTCAGAATGCAGTGCCAGTTTATTCCCAGATACTCAGAGCACACTAGATGGGAGAATGTTCAGTCCCCTAAAGCTGCCTTACATGTAAATTATACTTCTCATTAGTAGGGATAATTGACGTTTCCTCAGTCTTTTGAAAATATGTGAATAAGAGCATCTTACTGTTTTGTTTTTGGTTGTGTTTGTTTATTTTGGCTTCAGCATGTGGGATCTTAGTTCCCTGACCAAGAATCGAACCCGCATTCCCTGCATTGGAAGTGGGGAGTCTTAGCCACTGGACCACCAGGGAAGTCCCCCATATAAGAGTATCTTAAACATTACTGTGTATATTGGCATACTCTAACTCACAATATAGGAAAATACAATACAGTAAGTCCCCTACAAATGAACAAGTTCCATCCCAAGAGTGCGTTCGCAAGTCCAATTTGTTCATAAGTCCAACAAAGTTAGCCTAGATACCCAACTAACATAATTGACTATACAGTACTATACTGTAAATAGGTTTATAATATTTTTCACACAAATAATATGTAAAAAACAGACCAAAAATAAAACATTTTTAATCTTACAGTACAGTACCTTAAAAAGTACAGTGAAATGAATTGAAATTGCTCAGTCAAGTCTGACTCTTTGTGACCCCATGGACTGTAGCCTACCAGGCTCCTCCATCCATGGAATTTTCTAGGCAAGAGTACTGGAGTGGGTTGCCATTTCCTTCTCCAGGGGATCTTCCTGACCTGGGGATCGAACCTGGGTCTCCTGCATTGCGGGCAGACGCTTTACTATCTAAGCCACCAGGGAATCCCTAATCTTACAGCACAGTACCTTAAAAAGTACAGTAGTGCAGCACAACGCCTGGCATAGAGGCACTGGCATCGAGTGAACAGACAAGCGTTACTGACTGGAGGAGCGAGAGAGGGTGGGAGATGGTAGAGCTGAAGGATCATCCGCAAAAAGAGGAGGGCAAGCTGTAGTTTCACTCATGCCTGACGTTGATGGCACAGGTTCTGGTTCCTTGCTGGATTCAACTCTATCTACCCACTTGACATGAGTTTGAGTAAGCTCCGGGAGTTGGTGATGGACAGGGAAGCCTGGAGAGCTGCAGGCCATGGGGTCACAAAGAGTCGGACACGACTGAGCAACTGAACTGAACTGAACCCACTTGAAAAAATGGTCCAGTGATGACTGGGTAGTAGCTCTTTTTTTCTCATTGTAGATGACATGGTAGCACTGGATTGCATTCTGAACGGCTGCTGCATCCTTTATGCACTGTTCTACATTCGGCTCCTGTGCCTCAGAAACTAACAGTGCCTCCTCAAATAAGGAAAATCCCCTCACCATTTCCTGTGTCATGAATCTCTTCCATTCTTCAGTTACTACTTCTTCCTCTTGTCTCTAATCGTCCTTCCTCTGGGCCTCCAATTCCATCAGGCCTTCATTAGTAAGCTCCTTGTGTTGCACAGAAAGTTCCATTGTTTTCACTTGGTGCTTCTTAGCAATACCAGCTACATCACCACTCCTTTTCGCTTGCTTACAGACATCCTGGGCTTGAAATGAAAATACTGTGCTACTGTACTCTATACAGTACAGTAAAGTACACAAAAGCATAACCACTTATAGAGGACGCACACAGGTGACCATGGACACCAGACACATGAACTAACTTCCATGTTTGGACATGCAAATGCACATTTGAGTCTTTTTTTTTTTTAAGATTTTTTGATGTGGACTATTTTTTAAAAGTCTTTATTGAATCTGCTATAACAGTGCTTCTGTTTTACATTTGTTTTTTTTTTTGCCACGAAGCATGTTGGATTTTAGCTCCCTGAGTAGGGATCGAACCCAAACCCCCTGCATTGGAAGATAAAGTCTTAACCACTGGACTGCCAGGAAAGTTCCAGGTTTATATCTTTGAAAGTTTGCAATTTGAAGGTTTATATGTAGGGGACTTATTACATATTTGTTTTTCAAATGCAACTCTAAAGATAACCATCCAGTCCCACCCAGCTTATTGGCTCTAAAGTGAAAAGTGAAAGTGTTAGTTGCTTAGTTGTGTCTGACTCTTTGAAACCCCATGGACTCTAGCCCACCAGGCTCCTCTGTCCGTGGAATTCTCCAGGCAAGAATACTGGAATAGGTAGCCATTCCCTTCTATAGGGGATCTTCCCGATCCAAGGATTGAACCCAGGTCTCCTGCATTGCCCCACCTCACCTTAATAAAAATTCTGAAACTATTTTCCTTGTCAATCACCGTATTTATAACAACTCCCAAACACTAAAATGCCTTTAGACCTTCTTGAGATAAGGGTCATGTTTTTAGATGAGAAGGATTACTATGTAACAGATATTTAACTTTGAGGAAAGAATATTTTTAAAAAGATCAAAGCCTTCCTTAACATTTGAATTAATATGTACTTTGTTAATATGATAAATGATAAGTGTATGATATTTATTATCATATGATAATGTAATAAATGATAAATATGATAAATGATAGCACACTTAGAGTGGAGAAATAGACAAGTATGTATGAGACTTTATTTTGCATGCTATGCAATAGCACAAGGGTTCTTGGTTGTAACCAACTCCATAGTTGTCAGAAATTTGGGGCCCAAACATTGGGAACCACTAAGCCAAAATGTCCGACCTCAGGACATCATCTCCAGCAGTGGTTGTCACATAGTACAAGCATGTTGGAGGTGTGTATCAAGTCTGCTAGAGCTGCCATGACAATATACCATGGACTGGGTGGCTTAAACAACAAATTCATTTTCTCAACAGTTCTGGAGGCTGGAAAACCAAAATCAAGGTGCTAGCACAGTTAGTGTTACTGAATCAGGTCCATTTGCCCAATGTGCAGCAAGCCAAATACTGAAACGCCAAGGTTTACAGTCAAAGAAAGTTTATACACAAGACAGCCAAGTGAAGAGATGGGAGAACAAGTCTCAGATCTGCCTCCCTGAAGGCAGAAGGATCGGAGTGCTTATGGGATAAGTAGGATGGTCTAAAAACTGAGCAGGACAGTGCCGAGCCCTCCTGAGTACAAAAGCTCTTCCATGTTCCTCCATTTCTCATTTGTAGGAAAAAGGTTTCGGCCTTCTAGATCTTCCCTGAGTTCCAAAGGGCAGATTCAAGCAATTACCTATTAGAGAAATGAGAGAATGAAGAAACAAATGAAAAGCAGTTAAATAGAAAAGTAAGGACAAGAGTGCAGCAATAAGAGAGTCCCAGGTCTTCCTCAAGAGATATACATAACAATCCAATACATATCTTGAGTTGTTTTTACAGGAACTAAGTCTCCCCACCCAGGTGGAGGATGGTGACTTCATGGGGAGCACAAGATTCCTGGAACATAACCCATTACCTCACCATCCCCCTATCAGAAGAAAAATGTGCACTCTGCTGCCCTCACCCAAAATTTGCCTTTAGAAACTCTTCCCTGAAACCCCTCATCAGAGAGTTTGGGTCTTTTGAGCATGAGCTGCCCATACCCCACGTTTGGCACCTGCAATAAAAGCTGTACTTTTCATCACTATGAAAGTGAAAGTGAAAGTCACTCATTTATGTCCAACTCTGCGACCCCATAGACTATACAGCCCATGGAATTCTCCAGGCCAGAATACTGAGTGGGTAGCCTTTCCCTTCTCCAGGGGATCTTCCCAATCCAGGGATTGAACGCAGGTCTCCTGCCTTGCAGGCGGATTCTTTACCAGCTGAGCCAGCAGGGAAGCCCTTTCATCACTACAACCAGGTGTTAATAAATTGGTTTTGCTGCACAGAAGGTAAGTGGACCCAAGTTCAGTTTGGTAACAGTCTTAGTTGTGGGATAGAAGTAGATGGAGGTAGGGGAAAAGGTGACATAATAAATGTTCTGCACAGGTGCTTCTGGGTCACATACGAAGACTTTATTAGGATATTAAGAATTGCAGTTCGGGAGACACAGATTTAGGTAAAAACCAAAAGAGTGCTCAGGAGAAGAAAATGAATCAGAGGCTTACAAGACAAATATCACAAGGTTGTTAGAGTTTTGTGTTTGGGTGAGAATTGTCATTGACTCTGACATAAAGAAGCATTTGTTATTAAGGAATAGGCTGTCACTAGTTGTTTTGGGGTAAGGTCAATAAGTATCTCAAATTTCTGGCAGATGTTCTGGATGCCTGTGTTAAGACAAAAGTGGTCGAAAGTTCAGTTTCCCTCCAGGCTGAGATATGCACAAGCCCTGTTTCCTCAATGGTCTTTCAGCTCCATCTTAGTGACTTCTCTTAGCAATACCTACTCCATTTTGACTTTTCTTTGACATTTCCCCCTTTTGATCAAGATCTTTCATTGGGAGGCATCAATGATCAACCATCTGGTTATTTAGCATCAGCATCAACTTCCTCTGTGCTGGGAAGGCTCTTCCCAGAGAGTCATGTCACACAGAGGAGGGGGAAAGGTGTCTATGTGAAAGGTATGTTTTTAGAAAGTTTATGGCCATATTTGAGCAACAAGGAGTAATCTAGGAAGTGAGACTTAGAGGCACTCAAAATAAGAAAAGTTCAAAAAACTTTATTAAGAAGAATCTTATTGGAGTGGTCAGTCATCTCCATATGTTTAGCTATCATTATTCCTTTTAGTATTTCTCCAAGACCTGGTATTAGGTCATTCATAGTAATTATTTGTTTTTTCATATGACTTATTAATTCTATGACATTCAGCAGTTCTCAACCTTTTTAGCACCAGGGACCAGTTTTGTGATTATTCAAGTGCATTACACTTGTGCACTTTATTTCTATTATTAGTATTACATCAGCTCCACCTCAGATCATCAGGCATTAGATTCTGGAGGCTAGAGACTCCTGCATTAGATGGTCCATCTGGTCCAGAATCTTGGGAAAGCTGTTCACAACAGATTTCATTGCTTCATTATCCTGGCCTTTGTCTGATTAATTTTGCTTTCAGGTCTGTAGACTTGTTGTGACATCCAGGAAGGAGACAGTGCCTTCTTTAAATGAGAAACATGAATCCATGAGTCAATGCCCTTAGGTTTAGCAGCACAAATTTAGTTAACAATACTTGTAAAGGCCGCCTCCAACAAGGTTGGAGAACATCATTGCTAAGGTGTCATTTCCAGTAGATACAGTCACCAGTCTGTTTTTTCCTGAAGGAGTGGATCTCAGATTAAGCAAAACCAAAGACAGTGCTTTGGACCACAGCAGCTTAAATGATTAGTCATCATAAATGTGCTATGGTAGGTGGAGTGCAAAGACTAAAGACAAAACAAAAAACAAAAGGTTAGTTTGCCAGGAAGCCAGGAAGTACCAAGCAGTTGTTTTGGTTTTCCTGTAGCCCCCACTGTTAATTTAATTTACATCCAGTGTTTACCCATCTTAATTTCTCTGATTCAGGAGCAGTCTGTTGCCGTGTTACAAGATATCAGGATAGGAAAAGACTGACAATGAGAGGTCAATTCTTCTGAAGAAGCAGAATGGATTTCATCCACAAACGCCACAATATTTACATAGTCTGTTGCTGCTGCCTTTGCATGAAAGTCAGCTAGGACTTTCCCCTTATACTCAGTCCTTTTAGTGTGAGCCTCTATTTGATGACAGACAACATTTTATGTCAGGACATATCAGACTTCTAGGAATTTCACACAATTTCTTGAACACCTAAAACACATACCCACATAGACACAACATAAAGAAGGCTAAACATTACTTATTTGACAATTCTTCCCCTACAATTTAAACATATCAAGTATATCTAATTAGTTTAATATGTCTTCCTTTACAATGAGAGAGAATAAATCTGAGACATCTGAAATGTCTCTTATCTCAAGTTAGTTCTAAGTCAAAAAGAATTCATTTGGAATTTGATTTGGGGAAGTTTGTCAAAAATATCCAAAAAGTTTTAAAATAGTCAAATAGGATCATACATCACTGTGAAACAATGCTTAGTTATTCCTTTAGCCAAAATAACCAAGACTTCACAGTCAAATATGGAAGGTTGGGCTTCTCAGAGGGCTCAGAGGTAAAGAGTCCACCCGCAATGCCAAAGAACACCTGTAATGCAGGAGACCTGAGTTGGATCCCTACATCTGGAAAATCCCCTGGAGAAGGAAATGACAACCCACTCCAGTATTCCTGCCGGGAGAATCCCCTGGATAGTTGAACCTGGTAGGCTACAGTCCATGGGGTCGCAAAGAGTCAGACATGACTAAGCGACTGAACCACCACCGCAGTTCTAAGCAAATCTTAGTTATCAAGACGACTTGCATTACTTAAGTTATTATATGATAAAGACATGATTATTTTGATAAGACACAAGATCTTTGTTTTTTTCCCTAGGCATATTACTTAAAGGTAAAGAAAAATCTTCCTTATTTCTTATTATCAAGAGCAGACAGATAGGAAAAAAATCGAAAACAAAAAACTGTCCTTTTAACAGAGGGAGAAAGCCAAACATATTACTTAAAGTTAAAGAAAAACCTTTCATAATCTCTTATTTGAAGAGCAGACTATTAGGGGGGAAAAAAAAACTTTGTCCTTTTAACATAGAAAAATAAATTCCAATTTTGTACCAGTTTACAGTTTTACCAGTTTGATATTAAGACTCATTTCATTAAATTCATTTCAATCATTTCTAGTCTTAACCAGGCATGAAAGTCCTTTCTAAAGATTTCTTCTTCATAAACTTTCTTTTACGGAAAATAGACATCCTACTTTCCTCACATATGGAGATGTTTTTACTTATTTGTCTATTTATTTAGCTTTAATCACATATATTAGAGTTTTTAAAAAGTCCTTCAGTTCAATTGCTCAGTCGTGTCCAACTCTTTGCAACCCCATGGATTGTAGTATGCCAGGCTTCCCTGTCCATCACCAACTCCCGGAGCTTGCTCAAACTCATGTCCTTTGAGTCAGTGATGCCATCCAACCATCTCATCCTCTATCATCCCCTTCTCCTCCTGCCTTCAATCTTTCCCAGCATCAGGATCTTTTCCAAAGAGTCAGTTCTTCACATCAGGTGGCCAAAGTATTGGAGCTTCAGCTTCAGCATCAGTCCTTCCAATGAATATTCAGGACTGATTTCCTTTAGGATGGACTAGTTGGATCTTCTTGCAGTCCAAGGGACTCTGAAGAGGCTTCTCCAACACCAACTTAAAAATCCTTCTTAAGATTTTTAACTTCCACACTTAAAAATCATTAGAAAACTTTAATTTGAAAATTAATAAGAACTAAATAGCAATTATGAACTATGTTTTACATTGGCATTCTGTATATTGGCAAATATAAATAATTTTTATCATTTCTAGAAATGTGCTTTCTCATAGAAATAGAAAATTTCTCAGACTGGCATCAAATACTTTATAGTTTCTCTGTAAAAATAAGTCTATGTTCAGTAATTAATTCAATATCTTATCTTATTTGGAAATGATTTAGATATTCAATGAATTTAACTTAAAATTTAACTCATTACTTAATTTAGTAAAACTCTAAGGGTGTAAGTTACCAATGAGATTTGAGAAACCATTTTATTTATTTAAAATATTTATTTGGTTGCCTGGGGCCTTAATTGCGGCACATGGGATCTTTACTTGCTGGTATGCAGGATCTTTAGCTGTGGCATGTGGGATATGGTTCCCTAACCAGGGATTGAACCCAGACCCCCTGCTTTGGGAGCACAGAGTCTTAGCCACTGGCCCACCAGGGAAGTCCCCCAGGGAAACTATTTTAAGTTGTTTGTTCAACTCAACTTATTTACATTTAATTCATTTGTTCTTAACAACCATGTTTAGATCCCCTATTAAAATACTTCACTAGACATTAGATAACATCAGTCATCCTCCTAAGTTATTTTTCTGACTGACAAATTTTGCAACAGAGATAACATGAGCTTATTTGACTTTTGGTAAACCTAAGTAGAGTAAAATGTTATACTTGAGATTTTCCTGGTGATCCAGGGGTTACAAATCCACCTGCCAATGCAGGAGACATGGGTTCAATCCCTAGTCTGAGACGATTCCACATCTCAAGGGGCAACTAAGCCTATGTACCACAACTGCTGAGCCAGAGTGCTCTAGAGCCCATGAGCTACAACTACTGAAGCTCACATGCCCTAGGGCCCATGTTCACCACAACTAAAGAAAGATTGTGCACAGCAACAAAGACCCAGCACAGCCATAAATAAATAATAAATAAATAAACTTATTTTTTAAAAACTCCTTAAAAACTGTTATACTTAATGTTGGCAATGCTAAAGAAATGTCTACATTAAACCAACAAACTTAAACTAGCTTTTATTTCCTAAAGATTCACCCTAGGTCATGTGAACTTGAAAAACATTTGGGTTAAGTTCTATTACATTTCTGCAAGTAGACTTAATTTATATAGTGCTTGTTTGTGTTAAGCCAATGAAATTGAACTCTCTATACAGATTAATTTTAGCAGCACTATCCAAAGGTAGGAAAAATACCACATATTTACAACATATTTATATATAGACACATATGAACATGGTCTTCCCTAATAGCTCAGATAGTAAAGCATCCGCCTACAATGCAAGAGACCCGGGTTCAATCCCTGGGTCGGGAAGATCCCCTGGAAAAGGAAATGGCAACCCACTCCAGTATCCTTGCCTGGACAATCCATGGACAGAGGAGCCTGGCGGGCTACAGTCCATGGGGTCGCAAAGAGTTGGACACGACTGAGTGACTAACACACAGATGAACATACAGACAGATGCAAACAGAGGCCTTATAGTTTTTGTTTTAAAACTTTTCTTAAACTGGATTTCTCGGCAAAGGCACTTCTATAGCAGCTTGTATTTTTATTTATTTATCTTTAATAATTTATTTATTAACATTTTTATTTTTGGTTCCTGGGCCTTCCTTCCTTGCTGCTTTCAGGTTTTCTCTAGTTGCAGCGAGCGGAGGCTACTCTTCATTGTGTTGCATGGGCTTGTCATTGTGGTGGTTTCTTTTGTTGCAGAATATGGGTTCTAAGTTGTGTGGGCTTCACTAGGTGTAGCACATGGGCTCAGTAGTTGTGGCACACAGGCTTACTTGCTCTGAGACATGTGGAATCTTCCCAGATCAGGTATTGAATCCGTGTCCTGCATTGGCAGGCTGATTCTTATCCACTGCGCCACCAGGGAAGTCCAGCAGCTGTATATTTAAAAGTCTTCTTCTCTCCCCCCCCCCCCCCCCGCTTTTTTTTTTTTTGATTTTAGGAATTGGAGATGGTCTAGATAAGAGTTCCCAGAGAGGTTACAAGCCTTTGAGATAAACAGGGGAGATGTGGGGAATGATGAAAAGGAATGGGAAATATGAACTGCCTCTAGAACTGCATTTCCACTTTCACAAGGATTCATAAGGTATAACTTACTATAAATGACACCATAGGCTGATCCACACATTCAACTACTTTATCCTCAGTTTACTTCTTTATATTAGGGAGATTTCTAAATTTTAAAAAAAATTATGTTTTGCCCAGGCAACATTGTTGGTTAGCTTTGTCATGTCACTGTTAATTGGACATCCTAAAGAGCATGCTAAAGAGCATGTCCAGTTAATAGTGCTTGAAGGGTGGATTTATATGCCTTAGTCCAGAGGATATATGTAATGGTGTGGTGCCATCCTCATTTGACCTGGCTTTAAAATGGGCTGCCATTATAGGAGGGACAGTATGGATGGTCTTCTGCAGGGGATCAAGCTTGGTGTTACAAAAAATAAGGAAGTTCAGAAAGAGTTGGACAGCAATGAGGAGAGCTTTATGACAGATATTCAGAGGGAAGGACATAAAAAAAGGAGATTTGCAAAGAGAGAGTTCTCAGAAGCCTCAGAGGATTTTTCTAGCTTGGAAATCTTTTGAGATAATTGTGAGTTAGTTTTTCAGGGGGAAGCAATAGTAGCAGATTCATTAATTATGATTGGAGGCCTCACAATATGAATTGAAATATGCTTCACATTCTCTTTGTTTTGTACTATAGCTTTTCTCCAGTTGAGCACACAAATAAACTAATTTTGAAATTCTGAACAAGCCAAAAGTAGACCAACAGAGTTTTAAGTCATTGCAGGCGATTTTAGTCCAATGCAAAAGAAATATACAAGAGGAAGGCCTATAAGTTTTAAATATTAATTGATCTGGAGTTCTGAACAGTGGCAGTGCCTTTAGAAACCCAATTCCCCATAACTGAGTACTCACCAAGATGAACCATTCCCTTTCCAGATAAAGCCAGCCACAGAGGACAAAGTTGAATTAAAGTTGAAATATAAGTGGAGATTGACTGTAAGCAATGAGTTTAAAAGGATTAATGAACTATGTTTACTCAGGAGCAACCCACTGAAGTCTGGTCACTCCCTCAAATGTTGTTTGAGCATCCTAACTCCCAAATACATGGTCACTCCACCCCAAACACTGAGGCACTCCTAGGAAGTCACCATAAGTGAAACTCTATAAGAAGATTTGGCCACTCCCTGTGACTGCCTAAAAGCAATAGAACTTGTACTCAGCTCAAGTTACAGAACAAAACAGTGGTTTTCAAGGCTGTGCGTGTGTGCTAAGTTGCTTCAGTGGTGTCTGACTCTGCGAACCTATGAACTGTAGCCTGCCAGGCTCCTCAGTCCATGGGATTCTTCAGGCAAGAACACTGGAGTGGGTTGCCATTCTCCAGGGGATCTTCCCGACCCAGGGATCAAATCTCTGTCTCTTATGTCTCCTGCACTGGCAGGCAGGTTTTTTTTACCACTAGTATCACCTGGCTGACGTAGGTTCAAATCCCAAAGCACTTAACACATGGGTGTGGCCTTTGGCAAGTCATTTTACCTCCCTGGGATTCATTTTCAAATTTCTTAAATAACACCAAGAATCTTTGTCCAAAACCAAGTCTCTTCTTCCTGATACTAGACCTTGCCCTAACCCAAGGGGTAACATGCGTCCTGATTGGGTCAATCATTTCATAACACAACTGGTCCAGGAATGAAAGCAATCCAGACTTGTTGAAGTCATTCCCTTACATTTGAACTGGAGGAGCAGTGGCTTTCTTTTATCTCTAGATATGAAGCCATAAAGATGGGACCTCAAAGCCACCTGCAGCTGGTAGCCCTCATGTTTCCACATGATTTGCACCCTCCTTGACTTAATCTCTTAGCACTTCCCCTTTGCTCACTTTGCCTATCCACATTGGCCTCTTTGCTATTTCTTAACACCCAGCATGCTCCTGCTTCAAAAGCCTTTGCACTTGGTGTTCTCTTTGTCTGGAATGCTTTTCCTCCAGACACCTTCATGGTTGAGGAAGGATTGACTCCTTCCTCTCCTTCCTGTTTCCTTAAATGTCATGTTCTCAAAAGTCTTATTATGTCCCCACTACTCAAAACTGTGACTCTATCCTCCACCTCTACTCCTCTTTAAAAATTGTTTTCCAAAGTACCATCTTCTAACTTTATTCTTGTTAATTAGACTATTATTCATTGCCAGTCTCCCCCGGCTAGAATATGTTTCACTGGGGCAGGGGTTTTTGTTTCTTTGGTTCATTGTTGTGTCCCAGGTGCCAGACAAATTAGTATGTACGCAGTAAATATTAAAATTGGTGGAATGAATGAATGAACGTATTTATAACCAAAGAAGATCAGCTAGTATAATACCTATCTAATGACATTGTTACAAGGATTGGAAATTATGGATATAAAGTAAAGCACAAATAGATTATCTGACTCATAGTAGGTACTCAAATATGTTACCTATTATTATTTTGCCAGTTCACTCTTTTTTTTTTTAACAAAGAATTCCCCGACAAACATGCAGATAAGTTTCTGTATCAATGAACAAAAAAAGACTTACAAAAAAAGGAAAAAGAAAAAGACTTATGGGGCATGCACCAGGATCTGTATGTACCAGGATCTGTATCTTTGGATCTGTATGTGTGTATATACACATTTTGTTTTCCAAGTTTTCTTTCTTGAGCATTATTTTTATCAGACAAACAAATCTATATATTTTTTTAAAAAAAGAATTTTGGCTTGCTTTGTGATTTTGGCAGATGGAACAAACAAGGTCCCTGAGAAGGTTAGGTTCAAAGAGAGGATGAGGGAGTGGTGATAGATGGCAATGAGAACTAGCAGTGCTGGTTGAAGAGGAAGTTGCGGAGAGATGTAATACTGCCAGGAATAAAATTGCCCAATTCAGCTGGGTGGGTCGAAGCTAGCTTGGAAGAGCAAGGAGGACTTGCTGAGGGTATTCAAGGTCATTAAACAATGGGCCTTAAATTAATCGAACTTTGAGTTCTTTTTTTCTAGTTCTAACTATGGTGAGATTGACATCAGAGGAGAGTGTAAATATTCATTTCTCTCAATATGACCAGAGCAGAAGGCCTGTGTCTAGTAGGCATTTGTTTCCAGATTGTGGAATGACCGTATGAAATAGAATCACCAGGACCAAGTGGAAGTAAAGCAGCAAACTAGAAACCATCCAAGTTTTGGAGTCAGTTCTGAATCTAGAGTCTGTCACTTACCAGCCATGTGACCTTGCACAAGAAACCAACCAACTTGTGTAAGATTTAGGGGCCTTACGAAGTAGATTAGGGGAAACATAATAACTATGGCATAAATCATACTCTTTAACAAGCAAAAACAAATAGAAAATTAATTTATCAAAAGCAACTGCTTTGAACAAACCCAACTGATTAAACTTAAAACCCTGCTTATATCACCTTCTACTGTCCAGGAAACCTTGCTGTCAGGGTAGGTTTTCCCACAAGTCTTATGAACACAAATTTTCAAACAGCCATGTTCAAGTTTAAATATATATCTTTCACATATATATGTTACTTGTCTCTTTGACCCCCTTGCCCTTGTGGTTTTGGTTTCACAAGTCTTGAAAAACATTCTTTACTCAAAATATTCTGAGGTTTAAAGATATGTCTTTTGGGCCCTGGTCCTTCTGTCCTTCCGTGCAGAGGAGGGCAAGGTCACCTCTCTATACTTTCCCTCAGGGGTCTATGGGATAAGGGAGCAATTGAAAAATTTGGGTTAACTAATATAAAATAATTTTGTATCAGAATTCCCATTAGCAAGCAATTGTTGGCAATTGCTGGCAGAGAAAAGCTAGATTGCCCCCTATTTCAATTCAGGCTTCATCACTCCCTAGCTGGGTGACTTTGAGCAAATCACTTATTTCTCCATACCTCAATTCCTTACATCTTAAGGTTATTGTGGGCTTCCCTGATAGCTCAGTCAGTAAAGAATCTGCTTGCAATGCAGGAGACCCCGGTTCCATTCCTGGGTCAGGAAGATCTGCTGGAGAACGGATAAGCTACCCACTCCAGTATTCTCAGGCTTCCCTTATGGCTCAGGTGGTAAAGAATCAGCCTGCAATGTGGGAGACCTGGGTTCGATCTCTGGGTTGAGAAGATCCTCTGGAGAAGGGAAAGGCTACTCACTCCAGTATTCTGGCCTGGAAAATTCCATGGACTGTATAGTCCATGGGGTTGCAAAGAGTCGGACACACCTGAGTGACTTTCACTTCACTTAAGGTTGCTGTGATGCTTAATTAGTACTTGCAAAACCCTTAGAACAGTGCCTGGTACACAAAATATTTGGCTCAACTGCTAGACCACTGACAGGTTCATGCTGCTTGATCATAATCTGCCTCATTCAACCTTTATCTCCTAGATGCGTCTATGGTTGGGTTGATGGGAAGGTGTATCGGCTTTAGTAGCAGCAGTAGTAATCCTTTTACATAACTGTACAGATCAAGATTTATAGGTAAGTTTGGGTCCTGCTCCAGGGTGGCAAGAATGAAGGCGAGATGCTTACCATTTTCATAGGCAGCTACCACTAGGTAGTAAAAGTCCTTGAAGATAAATTTTAACTTATCAGATTGTCCACTTCCTTTCCTCTAGGCAGGGAGGTGGGATGGAGAGAAGGGGTGAGGATTCTTTTGGAAAGAAGTCTGACATCTGCTGGTGTATGGAGACTTGAAGATAAGCTAAGAGTTCATGGACAGACATCCCCAAGACCCTCGAATTGGCCAGCAACACTGCAGAACTTGTTAATGCAAGGAGACGGCTTTACATCAGGTTTGAATTCATTCCAGCATCTTCCAGTTCTGCTTCCTGCCCACTTTTCTCTTAATTAAGATGAGGGCAACCTTATGGCTTTTCAGGCTTCTTTTAAGTCTCAGTTCAGTTCAGTTCAGTCGCTCAGTCATGTCCGACTCTTTGCGACCCCATGAATCGCAGCACGCCAGGCCTCCCTGTCCATCACCAACTCCCGGAGTTGACTCAAACTCATGTCCATCGAGTCGGTTATGCCATCCAGCCATCTCATCCTCTGTCGTCCCCTTCTCCTCCTGCCCCCAATCCCTCCCAGCATCAGGGTCTTTTCCAATGAGTCAACTCTTCGCATGAGGTGACCAAAGTATTGGAGTTTCAGCTTCAGCATCAGTCGTTCCAATGAACACCCAGAACTGATCTCCTTTAGGATGGACTGGCTGGATCTTCTTTAAGCTTAGGGCATCTGAAATACGGCCAAGAGTAAACCTGGGGTAGTCTGAAGTTCAGTTCACCAGAAGAGCCTCTGCTCTGGACTGTAGCAGCATGTACTGGGCACACTCTTTGCCGGCTCCCCCAACCCCGCCCCCCCCTATTAGCACCATCCTCACTTTTCCTTCTACTCACTGGCTTTACCGTAAATGCCTAGGTGCGGTTTCGGTCCATTGGGCGGTCACCGCGCCTGCGCAGGGGCTGGGGGGTTGGGGGACTGAAGTGGGCGGCCTGTCTGGCCCTAAGGCCTGAGCTGTCAGTGCGCCTGCGCGGTCGGCCTGCAGCCTGGCAGTATTAAGCCGACTCGCCGCCGGCGCCGAGCTGCGAGTGCGCTTGCGCGCGAGTCGGGCGCCGGGGTTCTTGAGTGTGCTGAGGCGAACTGTGTGTGTGTGCCTAAACCATGCAGAGTGCCGACTCTCAGAATCCCCCCAAGCGGTCCCGGCGCGACGGCAGCCCAAAAACGCCGCCAAACTCCCCTCCCGCAGACGCAGAGACGTCCCCGAGCCACGACCTGCACCCGGACCACCGAACCTGGGGCCCGAAGCAGGTGTGCTCCTTCCTAAGGCTCTGTGGCTTCAGCGATTCGGAACTGCTGAAACGCTGCCGAGGTATCAAAGCTGGGTTGCTGAGGGGCCGGGGGGCCGGCGACCCGTGCCCGGGACAGCCGGGCCTGAGAGAGGGCGCCTTGAGGCAGTGAGCGGGGGCCTCTAAGAGGAGCCAGAGCGGCCGAGGGAGACCGGACGCGGGAGGCACCCGAAGGGGTGGACCTGAGGCGGCGGCGCCCAGGAGGGAATGACCTGAGGCGGAGAGCGGAAACCTGAGGCGGCGAGCCCTCGGAGAAGGGGACCGGAGGGAAGGGAGGGGCAGACTTGACACGGGAGGCACCCGAAAGGATGGACCTGTGGCGGCGGCGCCCAGGAGGGATGACCTGAGATGGAGAGGAAGGAGAAATGGGGCGTCTGGGGTTGGGGACCCGTAGGCAGGGGGCGGACTTTGAGGGTTGGGACCCTGGAGGAGAAAGAGGGGGCAGCTGGTCTAACTCTGGTGGGCTTCTTCAGGGACTTACCGCCCCGGCGCCGGAGAGGCGAGACTCGAGTCCCTTTTTTTAAGAAGAACCTGAGTGGGAGGGCTGCTGTCACTCATGTTCACCAGGTTCGGGACACCACTCTGCTGATGCAGCTCCATGAACACTAGCCACGTTAGATTATGTGGGGATGCTCGAAGGGGCTTCCCAGGTGGCGCTAATGGTAAAGAACCCGCCAGCCAATGCAAGAGACTGATTAAGAGACGCGGGTTCCATCTCTGGGGAGTCGGTAAGAGTCTCCTGCAGGAGGGCATGGCAGCCGACTCCAGTATTCGTGCCTGGAGAATCCCCATGGACAGAGGAGCCTGGCGGGCTGCAGTCCGTGGGGTCGGAAAATATCGGACACGACAGAAGCAACTTAGCACACACTCTGTGGGTGCTTGAAAGTTTTTGTTTCCTCCTCTCCCCTCCTAACCGGGAGTTTTTCTAACGGGGAAAGAACACTTTTGTTCATCTCTGAATCCTCATCGCCTACCGTACCATCCCGATAGGACTCTACGTGCTTGGTGCCTGTACTTGCAGAGCTTGGTGGAGATCATGTTTTATTCTCCAAAAGCAGTTTCCCTCGCTAACTCTAAACCCTGGAGTGGCTCAGTTGACCTCTGAACTCCCAGGAGCTTGCATCTTGGCTTGTAGGTTGTGAATTTTAAGCAACTTTGTTGGCTCAAGTTCAAACATCCATCCACTTGAAATCTACTGAGCTTCCTGTAGGGGATGTAAAGCTTAACCTCTGCTTTACCCTCTGAAGTGTTCTATAGGAAAGTGGGTGTGATTTGCAAATTCGGAAAACTTTTGCAGTTCGGGGGGTGGAGCCCTGTGTGCTTAGGCTGGGGACTAGGGTGGGAGGATCTTTAGTGGTTCAAGTCTTAAGGATAGCTTGATGGATGTTGCACCTGACCACAGCCAGACAATGTCCTGTCGGACTGAGGTCATTTTCCCTCCAGAGGTTCAGGTTATCTCCGTTTGTCCCTTCTTTATCCTATAAAAAAATTTTTTTTGTTTGATTTTTGAGCCGCTTGCAGATTTCTGAGATCAAAACATTCTCCCATTGCAAATAATTTTTCTCATTAATTAAAGTCTGTCCCTAAGTTCAGATTTTTTTTTTAAATTGAAGTATGGTTAATTTACAATGTTGTGTTAGTTTCTGGTGTATATCAGAATGATTCAGTTATACAAATGTGTGTGTGTATGCTATGATCAGTCTCTTTGTGACCCTATAAACTGTAGCTCACCAGGCTGCTCTGTCTATAGGATTTTCTAGGCAAGAACACTGGAATGGTTGCCATTTCCTACTCCAGGGGATCTTCTCCACCCAGGGATCAAACCTGCATCTCTTGTGTCTCCTGCATTGGCAGGTGGAATCTTTACCACTAGCGCCACCTGAGAAGTGTGTATATATATATACATATACATATATATTTACTTATATATGCATGCGTGTCTGCATGGCTTCAGTCGTGTCTGACTTTTTGCAACCCTATGGACGGTAGCCTGCCAAGCTCCTCTGTCCATGGGATTCTCCAGGCAAGAATACTGGAGTGGGTTGACATGCCCTCCTCCAGGGAATCTTCCCAGCCCAGTGATCGAACCTGCATCTCTTATGTCTCCTGTATTGGTAGGCGGGTTCTTTACCACTAGTGCTACCTGGGAAGCCATATATGTACAGGTAGAATGTAGTTTCCTGTGCTCTACAGTAGGAACTTGTTTTATACACAGTAACTTGTGTACAGATTAATTTTTATTTGACAAACTAAGCACAAGGTGCTGGGTCTCTTTCCTCATTTTGGAATACAATTTTACAGGAATTTAGAAGCTGTGATCCATGTTTTTTTTTTTTTTTGATCTATGTTTTTTAACATGATATGTTTGAGATTGAAAGGTCACACAACTAGAAGAAAACAGAGTTGGATTTTAAGATTAGGTCTTTGAACTCCAGAATTCATCCCAGCTATATCTTAACAAGTATTCTCATCAAAATACACTGAATTTCCCTCAGCAATACAGGAACAAATAAACCAATAAGAAAAGAAAAGAGAACATATCCAAAGTTATAAAGTCAGTTAAGAGCAAGGAAAAAAACACCCCAGTAGGAAAATGAGCAAAACACAAGAACAAACAGTTGACAACCAGCTTGTAAACACAGAAAAAGATATTCAGTCTTAACAGTAATTTTAAAAAACACTGATTTTAAAATTTAGGTAGAAGAATATATAAAGATTAATAATAGAAATGGGTAATCTAATAAAGTTGATGAAAGTATCAATTTGCTTAACTCTGGACAGTTTGGAAATACCTTTTTGCTTATAGGGAATTTCACTTGTAAGAATTTATAGAAATATTTGTACGGTGTCCAGAGAAATATATTCAAGAATTATTCTTCTACCCACTAGTTATAAATAGCAAAAAAACCCAGAAAATTTCTACTGGACCAGACCCTGCTCACCTGGCACCTGAACATTCATGCTTTGATCTAACTCACCCTAGCCTTGGAAGGGCAAGGTTGGCTGTAAACTTGAGCGCCCAGAGTCACCTTTGCCCTCCCATCAACAAACCGACATGGAAGGTGCTGAGTCCTGAGTGTTCAGCATCCACACTATGTAACTCTGAGCTGGCTCCATGGAATTTTCCAGGCAAGAATACAAAAGTGGGTCACCATTTCCTACTCCAGGGGATCTTCCTGACCCAAGGATTGAACCTCTATCTCTTGACAGGAGGATTCTTTACCACTTCGTCACCTGGGAAGTACCTTGTTGCCAGTACTTATTGCCGGCTGAAATCTTAGCCTTCTCTGCCTACTGAAGCTGAATGAAAAATACAGAAACAGAGTTTGGAGGAAATAGAAAGGTGGCTTTTATTCTCAGCTGGTGGAGAGGGGAAACAGTAGGCTCGTGCCTGAAGAACTGTGCCCCCCACTCCACGAGGAGCCCTGGGGGCTTGTGTAAGGCAAGGGCTTGCAGTCAGGAGTCAGTGATGAGGAATAAAGGTGATAGGATCTTGATTTCTTCCTCTCTTGTATTGTTTCAAAGACAACCATAAGCTGGCATTAGTAATCCAGTAATTGAGTCTGGCAGTTCAGTGGCTCTGTGGCCTTCTTTCTGATATGTAACTACAAGGTGAAGGGTGTTGTACGGGTAAACTCCAGATAGGGGGATGTATTTAGCATAGAGTCAAAAGAAAATAGGTGAGAAGTGTAGCTCCTACAGAGTTAAGGGGCAGAAAAGCAAACTCAAACATTCAGAGTTAGGAGCAAAGTGAAAAAAACTAGGAATATTCAGACCTGCTCACTATTCGTTTATATTCTTTGTTCTCAGGAAAGGGAAAGAGAAAAACTCATTCCTCTTTTGTCCTTTTCACTGCAACATACTGGATGCTCTAAAAATCTTGATCTGAGTAAATTCTGATGGATCCAAACTGAAAGAAATCGAAAAGCAAATGCTGTAAATTTTGAAATCATTTATTTTTTTCTCTGTTTTCTTCCATAGAGAAGAAAATGACAGATTCATTACTGCCCTTTCTTGATGAGTCACGTCCTGAAGATCTTGAAATAAGGTGAGAATGATAAAATTCACATTGTAGCCAAGCACACTTAAGACCTTTTTATTCACATTTGAAAGACAGAGCCCAAAATCATTAATATTAACTGTCCTCTCTTTAAATTTGTAGTGTTTTAAAACAGAATACCATGCCTGCTGTTAACAGCTGTTTTTGTTTTTGCTGTGCAAATTCTGTGTTTAGTATTACTAATGATTCCTATTTTAAAAATTTTTGCTGACAAACTTTCATGAAGTTTGTAGTGACCAAGTTTTTACTCTCAAGTTCAGAATAATTGAATTATTCACATCAGAAAATGTAGAACTGATAGGAAAAAACATTAGCAAGCAACATGCAGTCCTATCTTGAACGTATTTCTAGGTTTTTTAAAGGTGTCTTAAGACTGAAATGCTTCTTTGGTGCTAAAGACACTGTCCAAAGAAGTTAGGCATTTTTCAGTTGAATGATTTGGGAACAATTTATTTAACCCTTCAGTTTCTGCACCTGTGAAATGGATACCTGTGAGACAATGTGTGTAAAGTGATTAGCACATGATAAGCCCTTCATAAATTATATGTATAGGTTGAGGTCCATATGTATGACTGGAGATTCTAGGATCTAGATCTAGGTCTACTTTAAAGATCTAGGTTGAGGATCCAATATCTAAATATTCCTTAAATAGAAACTTTATATCCATTGGAATTGGCAACAGTAGTAAAATATTGTCTTTTTTCTGGAATTCCACTTAGTTAAGTGTTATTTGTGGAAACAGTAACAAAGAATCAAAACAAAGGATTATACTTGAGTTACTTTATGCATTGCTGCTTAGTAGTTGGTAAGGGAAGTAGATTGAAGGAAGAGATCACTTTAGGACATTTAACTGACTTTTAACAGCCTTCGTTCCTCCAAATTGCTTCTTACTACCTATTTCTTATTTGAACTGAATGGATTTTTCTAGTAGAGTTTTGCTTTAAGAGGGAAATATGTACTTTGTAGATCCAAATACTATTGATTTATTCAACAAATATTTGTGGGCGACCATTATGTGTTAGGCATTCTTCCAAGTACTTGGGACACATGAGTTAACAAAATAGTACAAATTCCAAAAGGGACACTATATGTCACGTCTTTTTGTGCCCATCTCTTAACTCTGAGGTGGGTTCTGCAGGACTCCTTAGAACTGTGTTTTTCTATACAGGAGCCACTAGCTAAGTGTTAAAATTAATTAAAATTAATCAAATTGGAAATTTTAATTTCTGTTATACTGAGTCATAGTTCAGTTCAGTCACTCAGTCGTGTCCGACTCTTTGTGACCCCATGAACTACAGGACGCCAGGCCTCCCTGTCCATCACCAACTCCCGGAGTTTACCCAAACTCATGTCCATTGAGTCAATGATGCCATCCAACCATCTCATCCTCTATCGTCCCCTTCTCCTCCTGCCCTCAGTCTTTCCCAGCATCAGGTTCTTTTCAAATGAGTCAGCTCTTTGATTAGGTGGCCAAAGTATTGGAGTTTCAGCTTCAACATCAGTCCTTCCAGTGAACATTCAGGACTGATTTCCTTTAGGATGGACTGGTTGGATCTCCTTGCAGTCCAAGGGACTCTCAAGAGTCTTCTCCAGCACCACAGTTCAAAAGCATCAATTCTTCAGTGCTCAGCTTTCTTTATAGTCCCAACTCTCACATCCATACATGACCACTGGAAAAACCATAGCCTTGACTAGACAGACCTTTGTTGACAAAGTAATGTCTCTGCTTTTTTTTTTTTTTTTGGTCTCTGCTTTTTAATATGCTGTCTAGGTTGGTCATAACTTTCCTTCCAAGGAGCAAGCGTCTTTTAATTTCATGGCTGCAGTCACCATCTGCAGTGATTTTGGAGCCCCCAAAAATAAAATCTGCCGCTGCTGCCATCTGTTTCTCCATCTATTTGCCATGAAGTGATGGGACTGGATGCCATGATCTTAGTTTTCTGAATGTTGAGCTTTAAGCCAACTTTTTCACTCTCCTCTTTCACTTTCATCAAGAGGCTCTTTAGTTCTTCTTCACTTTCTGCCCTAAGGGTGGTGTCATCTGCATATCTGAGGTTATTGATATTTCTCCCAGCAATCTTGATTCCAGCTGTGCTTCCTCCAGCCCAGCATTTCTCATGAAGTACTTTGCATATAAGTTAAATAAGCAGGGTGACAATATACAGCCTTGACGTACTCCTTATCCTATTTGGAACCAGTCTGTTCCATGTCCAATTCTAACTGTTGCTTCCTGACCTGCATACAGATTTCTCAAGAGGCAGGTGAGGTGGTCTGGTATTCCCGTCTCTTTCAGAATTTTCCACAGTTTATTGTGATCCACACAGTCAAAGGCTTTGGCATAGTCAATAAAGCAGAAGTAGATGTTTTTCTGGAACTCTCTTGCTTTTTCGATGATCCAGCGGATGTTGGCAATTTGCTCTCTGGTTCCTCTGCCTTTTCTAAAACCAGCTTGAACATCTGGAAGTTCACGGTTCATATATTATTGAAGCCTGGCTTGGAGAATTTTGAGCATTACTTTGCTGGCATGTGAGATGAATGCAATTATGCGGTCACTTGAGCATTCTTTGGCATTTCCTTTCTTTGGGATTGGAATGAAAACTGACCTTTTCCAGTCCTGTGGCCACTGCTGAGTTTTCCAAATTTGCTGGCATATTGAGTGCAGCACTTTCACAGCATCATCTTTTAGGATTTGAAATAGCTCAACTGGAATTCCATCACCTCCACTAGTCATACTTCAGGTGCTCAGTAACCACTTATGACTGGTGGTTACCATGTTGGACGGGGCAGATATAGAATATTTCCATTTTAACAGAGTTCTTCTGCTCAGAGCTACCTTTGAGGATCCCACCGGGATCAGCTGAAGTTGTTCACAGTAGTACCAATGCAACCGATTAAAGTATTTTCCCCTTGTTTCCTGTCTTACCTTTCCTAACCCTCCACTCCATTTCCCAGGATTCACATCCCAAAATAAATTACCTGTATGCAAACTCTTGTCCTAGACTCTACTTTCTATGGGGAAATCAGTTTAGACAAGTACTCCTGTATTTCCTCATGATTAACTGATGATTGTAAAAGGTTTTTCTAAAAAAATGTTAATAACAAACATTGTTACATTAAATGTATACATTAGTTGTAAGAAACATTACATTTCAGAAATGATGAAATACAGAAATAAAATCTTATTGTAGTCTATCCTGGCCCAAATCTTTGTTTAAAGTATTTATTTGGAGACTTCCATGGTAGTCCAGTGGTTAAGAATCTGCCTGCCAATGCAGGGGACACAGACTGGATCCCTGGTCCAGGAAGATGCCGTGTGCCTTGGCGCAACTAGACCCGTGTGCCACAACTATTGAGCCTGTGCTCTAGAGCCCAGGAGCAGCAGCAAGCGAAGCTATTGCAGTGAGAATCCTTTGCACCACAACTATGAGTAGCCCCTGCTCACCACAACTAGAGAAAACATGCTCAGCAAACAGAGCAGCCAAAAAACAAAAGTATTTACTTTATCATAACTTTTGCCAAAACAAAGACATTTCTAGGTTTTGGGTGGCTTTTTAATATACTTTAATCAGTGATTTTTTTAGATTAAATAGATTTTTATCGAGGTATAATTGACATGTAATATTATATTCGTTTCAAGTGTATAATGTAATGATTCAGTATTTGTATATATTGAAAAGTAAAAAAAAAAGAAAAGAAAAGTGATCACCGCAGTAAGTCTAGTCACCATACAAAGTTACAAAGAATTTTTTTTTCCCTAAGATTTACTCTCTTTGGAATTCACTGGCAATCCAGTGGTTAGGACTCCGCACTGTCACTGTCAAGGGCACAGGTCCAGTCCCTGGTTGAGGAACTTGAGATTCTGAAAGCTGCACAAGAAAGAAACCAGCACCAAAAAAAGAAGAACAAAAATTTACTCTCATGAGTCAACAAAAAATTAGAATTCGATATAAAGGAGAAATAGAGAATTTTATTTGAGCTAACCTGAAGATTATAACTCAGGAGACAGCCTTTTAGAAAACTCTGAGGAATGTTCTATCTGTCAGAAGTCAAAGACAGTCATGTACATTTTTGAGATAACAGATGGTACATCAAAGTGATGCACTGAAATTTTACATAAAGTTCACCAAAGACTCATACTCCAGATCTGCACATAGGAGTAATGTGTCACCATGACCTTTACAGGGTTAGGAAAGGAAAAATTCATCTTCTAATGAGTTACATTGTTTACATCAGAAGGGAAAAACAGCATTTTTTTTTAGAGTCAGGCCAGCATTCTCACCTTTTTTTTTTTGCATTCTCACCTTTGAGGAGGTCTGGTTAATATGTAACCCAGATACACACTGCACATGAGGAAGGGCCCAGCACAAGCAGGGACCATGTCATACCTAAATTTTCTTGCCCTGCCTTAGAACATAAAATGTATTTTATCATTTGGCAACTTTGAAACATGTACTGCAACATTAATTGACTATAGTCATCATAATGTCCGTTACACACCCATGACTTATTTTATAACTGCAAGTTTGTACCTCTTGAAACCCCTTCACCCATTTTGGCCACCTCCTCATGATTTCTTTATGAATACAGTAGCTTCTTTTTGAGTTCTAATTGAGTAATGAATACTGAATATCAGTTGAGGGGAAGACTCGGCAGTGAGGTTGGTTTAGGTTTGGTATTGTTTTATGCTATGACTCTTGGTTATGCTGTGCTGTCCAATTATGCTTAACCTTTGTCAGTTACAGCTCTGCCTTTAGGTACTTCTTGGCCTGGCCTTCTCTGCTTGTTATTCAAACAGCTGACGAGAGGGAAATAGTAAATACAAAGCATGCTGCTTTAATGGTTTATCAGCTGTAATGATGCTTCTATGCATTCTAGGAAAATCATTCTTAGATTCTGTAGTTACTCTGAGTTTCAGGGTACAACATAGAGGTCAATTATAGTTCTTCTGGCTCCAAGTCTATTTAAGTACTTTTAGCAAATGATTTACATTTCAGTCTAATTAGCTAGTGGATTGATAAAACCTAACCCCTTGCTTTCTGCTTCAGCCAGGTATCAGGCTGACATGCCTAGACCAATTAGTAAGTGTAAATGGAGACTGATTAGTAATGTAAATAGAGCAGGGAAATTAACTATAGGATTTTGAGCTGTTAAATTCCTATTAAATTCTTTCTCAGGATTTTAGTATTATGAGTAATTACTGATAGAGGAAGAGAGGTATAAATGAAGCTAAAATCATAAATATTTGATTTGTGCTTAAGTCATACCTATACTCGTAAGTCAAATTTGGACCTTTGAAACTCGTCACTATAGTGAATTTTAAAAGTCCATTCATGATCTTGTGACTGATCACCACCCCTGCCAAGAAGTCTTATATTATCCTGCATTTCCTTTCATTGTATCCTCAGTTCAGTTCAGTCACTCAGTCGTGTCCGACTCTTTGTGACCCCATGAACCACAGGACGCCAGGCCTCCCTGTCTGTCACCAACTCCCAGAGTTTACCCAAACTCATGTCCATTGAGTCAGTGATGCCATCCAACCATCTCATCCTCTGTCGCCCCCTTCTCCTCCTGCCCTCAGTCTTTCCCAGCATCAGGGTCTTTTCAAATGAGTCAGCTCTTCGCATCAGGTGGCCAAAGTATTAGAGTTTCAGCTTCAACATTAATCTTTCCAATGAACCCCCAGGACCGATCTCCTTTAGGATGGACTGGTTGGATCTCCTTGCAGTCCAAGGGACTCTCAAGAGTCTTCTCCAACACCACAGTTCAAAAGCATCAATTCTTTGGCGCTCAGCTTTCTTTATAGTCCAACTCTCACATCCGTACCTGACTACTGGCAACACCATAGCCTTGACTAGATGCACCTTTGTTGGCAAAGTAATGTCTCTGCTTTTTAATATGCTATCTAGGTTGGTCATAACTTTCCTTCCAAGGAGTGTCTTTTAATTTCATGGCTGCAGTACCATCTGCAGTGATTTTGGAGCCCCCAAAAATAAAGTCAGCCACTGTTTTCCACTGTTTCCCCATCTATTTGCCATGAAATGATGGGACTGGATGCCATGATCTTAGTTTTCTGAATGTTGAGCTTTAAGCCAACTTTTTCACTCTCCTCTTTCACTTTCATCAAGAGGCTCTTTAGTTCTTCTTCACTTTCTGCCCTAAGGGTGGTGTCATCTGCATATCTGAGGTTATTGATATTTCTCCCAGCAATCTTGATTCCAGCTGTGCTTCCTCCAGCCCAGCATTTCTCATGAAGTACTTTGCATATAAGTTAAATAAGCAGGGTGACAATATACAGCCTTGACGTACTCCTTTTCCTATTTGGAACCAGTCTGTTGTTCCATGTCCAGTTCTAACTATTGCATCCTGACCTGCATACAGGTTTTTCAAGAGGCAGGTGAGGTGGTCTGGTATTCCCGTCTCTTTCAGAATTTTCCACAGTTTATTGTGATCCACACAGTCAAAGGCTTTGGCATAGTCAGTAAAGCAGAAGTAGATGTTTTTCTGGAACTCTTGGCAATTTGATCTCTGGTTCCTCTGCCTTTTCTAAAACCAGCTTGAACATTTGGAAGTTCACAGTTCACGTATTGCTGAAGCCTGGCTTGGAGAATTTTGAGCATTACTTTGCTAGCATGTGAGATGAGTGCAATTGTGCAGTAGTTTGAGCATTCTTTGGCATTGCCTTTCTTAGGGATTGGAATGAAAACTGACCTTTTCCAGTCCTGTGGCCACTGCTGAGTTTTCCAAATTTGCTGGCATATTGAGTGCAGCACTTTCACAGCATCATCTTTTAGGATTTGAAATAATTCAGCTGGAATTCCATCACCTCCGCTAGCTTTGTTCGTCGTGATGCTTCCTAAGGCCCACTTGACTTCACATTCCAGGATGTCTGGCTCTAGTTGAGTGATCACACCATCGTGAATATCTGGGTCGTGAAGATCTTTTTGTGTGTGTGTGAAGATCTTTTTTGTACAGTTCTTCTGTGTATTCTTGCCACCTCTTCTTAATATCTTCTGCTTCTGTCAGGTCCATACCATTTCTCTCCTTTATTGAGCACATCTTTGCATGAAATGTTCCCTTGGTATCTCCAATAAGTCTTTCCCATTCTATTGTTTTCCTCTATTTTTTGCATTGATTGCTGAGAAAGGCTTTCTTATCTCTCCTTACTATTCTTTGGAGCTCTGCATTCAAATGGGTATATCTTTTCTTTTCATTGTATCCTAGATACTTCTTAACTGATGTAAGAAATGCTTATTTCTCTTTGAAAGTTATTTTGATATGACAGCGACTCAAATTGTCAAACAAATGTAGTTTTCCTAGATGTGACATCTTTTCCCATTTAGTTAGATGACTTTGTTTGCATAGTCACCACATGGTTACACTAATAAACTTCTATATTCTTGTACTTAAAACACTGCTGATGGAACAAATATTGATTTGGACATCAGTAGTAATTTCTGTAACACCTGTAATCATAATTAAAATTCTCCCGTAGTTCTTGAGGGCAGCAACTGAGTCTGTGGTAACCTCAGTGCTGAACACACTGTTTAATCCCTCTGCAGCCCTGTGAGGGAGATAGTAATAGTATTATCTCTGTGCTATAGATGAGAATATCAATGTACTAAAAAAGGTTAAGTGACTTTTTTAAGGTCCTGTAGATTCCATGTGCATATGTGAGCCAGTTCCGCCTGATTCCAAAAACCTTTTTCATTATCACTATGCTCTACTTCAAAGAGACCTACCTATCTTGAGATTTCACTCACATGAATCATGCAGATTTTAGGATCATTAGGGTAGATGTTAGCCTCAGTTAGGTTAAAGTAAGTTTGAAGTGTATATTGAGCATTCAGTGATGCAGATATGGGAAGTGTTGAAGTCTGAATTTACCAAGAAAGAAGAGGATTAAGGGCAGAAGTCACATGTCTCAGAAGTAAAGGAAGGAGAGGGTTTCTAGGGAGGAGTATGTTTGGATTATTAATTGTTCCTTTTAATCTGACTTCTAACAATCTAAAGTTGATTATATACTCCAGGATTATTATTAAGCAAATAATGATAGATTTGCTTGTCTTGTTATAATTTTAGTTCCTGTGGGAAGAGAATGAAGCTGCTTAATTGTATCCAACATACAATGAAGGTAAGAGAAATGAGTTTATTGTTATTTTTTAACATAAAGTGATATAACTCAGTTATGTAGAATTCCTTTTTAAAAGAATGGAAAGAAATCTCTTTTCAGTAATTGGATTGAGAGTAATGGGTATTACTTTCCTAAACTTTCTGCACTTTCTAAAATAACCATAGAGTATATAAGTCAAGAAAAGCTAAAATAGTTTAAGCACATAGAAAGTATACATAGGCTACAGCCGAGCTTGTCAGATCTTAACATTTTGCCTAATTTGCTTCAGATCTTTTATTTTTAGAACAAAATATTAGAAACAATAGAAGGCCTCCTTTGTACCCCTCTTGAATTCTGTTTCCATCCTTTTTTCTCCAAGAGTAAGCACCATCCTGAACTTGGTGTTTAATCATTTTCTTCAACGTTTTTTGGATTTTTTACTATATATCTATGTATAGCCATAAACAGTGTATAGTACTATTTTACATTTTTTTTTAACATTATATACATGAAATTACACATTGTCGTGGCTTCTCTTGTTGCAGAGCATAGGCTCTGGAGCACTCGGTTCGGTATTTGTGGCGTGTGGGCTCAGTACTTGCAGCTCCCAGACTCTAGAGCACAGGCTCAGTGTTTGTGGTCCACAGGCTTAGCTGCAGTATGTGGGATCTTCCCAGACCAGGGATCGAACCGATGTCTTCTGCATTGGCAGGTCGATTCTTTACCACTGAGCCACCAGGGAAGCCCTAGGATAACTTTTAAATTAAAATTACTTAATCAGTTTTGGTAAATTTTTATCAAATGATGGGTCAAAGAGTAGATATATGCCTAGAAATTACTTGTTTATTTTTCATCCCCCAACCCCTTCCAGACATTTTAAAAGCCCTGTTTTTCAGACTTAGTGTCCCAAGAATCATTTTCAGAAGCAGTCAACTGCCTAGCTTCCATCTCAGAAATTCTGATTATGGGAACTTAGTTTAGATACCTAGGAATGTGCATTTTTCACAAGCTCTTCAGTATGGTTCTAATACCACAATTAAAGAAATGTTTCTTAAAAAAAAAAAGAAAAATATTTCTTGATTGGTTACTGATAGGAAATGTACATCATTGCTTACCCTTTGAGATCTATAGGGTAAGGAGACTTAGTTTCAGATCTGGAAGAGGGGACAGGGTTGTCATTCTCCTTTTACCAAGTCACCATTTGTATTTTTCATCAGAGGTATTATATGCACTGAGTTATCTTAGATCCTATGACCATTTTACTTTTAACAAGTTAGTCTGCTTATTTTCCATTGAAAATCATGTTTGAAAATTTGCTTCACTTCTGCAATAACTTTCTTTTAGAGACAAGGTAGTGATTCTTAGAGTAAATTTATTTAATCCCAGCCCTTTTTGAAAAAGTTACCTAATATTAAAATACTTCCTTTTCATAAAGAAGTAAATAGAAGGATCACTTCCAAAGATGATATCTAAATATTTCGTCCTGCAGTCAGAAGACAGTTACTGTCCTCCATTCTCTTGTGTCCCTCCTCAGTAGCTGCAGCTTGGGTGGTCTCTTCAGGCAGGGCAGAGGTAAGATGAGTTTTCTTCATTAGTTGAGATCATCTCAGATAATCTGAGGTCACTTTTTCACATTTTGCTGCAAAAAA